>NC_039245.1:11287244-11887244 GCF_003368295.1 Carassius auratus | reverse complement strand
CCCTCATGCATATTAATCAAAATCATTAAACACGATAGAAAAAGTGCGAAACACCAAAGTTTCATGCGCGCTCGCGCACTCAGTCTTCACACTACACGAACGCTGTCTCTCTCTCTCTCTCTCTCTCTCTCTCTCTCTCTCTCTCTCTCCCTCGTGCATATTAACCAAAATCATTAGACACGATAGAAAAAGGGCGGAATGCCAAAGTTTCAGGTGGAGCATTCAGAGATTTTTTTTTTTTTTCTCCATGACAGGCTGCTGGCTCCCACTGTTATTTTTTTATTTTTATATTTTGGAAAAGCACTCTCTGTATTAGCTTAAAGCCCTCAAGTTTACATTGTTTACTGTATTCTTTCAATTGCTATATACAAGTATTTTGGGTGACCTTTTTTATTGAATGCTAGACATCAAGTTGTTGTTATTTTCATCTGAAAGAATAACTTTTTCAGTAAGCTAGGCCCTATGTGTTCAGTTAACTTGTTTCAGTAAGCTATGTGTTTTCAAGGCTTCAAGGTTTTATTGAATGCTATCTCTATACAAATGCAAAGTAATGCATTCTTAGTCTTTTATTTTGTAATTTTAAGAGCAATAAACATATATTGCAGTGTTAAGGAATTCATGTTTCTTTCACTCCGATATGTAAATCAACATGTATAAATTGTTAGTAGTCAATTAATGGGGAGATAATCGAAATCGAATCGGTCTGAAGAAATTAATCGTTAGATTAATCGATGCATCGAAAAAATAATCGCTAGATTAATCGTTTAAAAAAATAATCGTTTATTCCAGCCCTAGTCTGAGGATATGAAAACAATACAAAAAACATTTACAAAACAGCAACATCTCAATAACAACATAACTGAATCATATACAGCAATACATCCTCCTTTCATAGGGACTTTTCAGGAAACCAGCTCTGTTTACCACCTATGAACCAAGCCAGCACAAACTAATCACTGGGTAATGCAGACTGCACTCAAGTGACCTGTCGGCTCATCAAGATACTAGCATTAATGGCTGATTAAGCAGCAAGACAAATCAACTACCTATTAACAGAAAGGCCTTTCATGCAATTACAACATGCACTCATGTGGTCCTCAAGCCCACAACGGAAGCGGTTGCATTTCCAGCAAAGTCGTTGCGGCTGCTGCTCTCGTTCAGTTTCAGCCTCTGGATCTGATTCTGGATCATAAATATACGGCTGAATCTGACTGTTAGCCATGGTTTGTTTGGGATGATGGTTTTTTCCTCACGGTAATGTCACAGCTTCCAAATGCTCTCAACGCAAAAGCCTACTGGCGCTCGTGATTCTTTAGCTCCGCCCACACGTTACGCCTCCAGTCGGTCGTGTTTTTCCGGGAAAAATCGGTACAGACTATCTTTCTCTTATGAATATAATAAAACTAAAGACTTTTTGGAGTTATGAAGGATGCAGTACTACTCTGTAGGTACTCAAGATTAACAGGATATTGAGTGAAAACCAACATTTCACCCCCCCTTTAGTCGAAAATATACACTTTCAAACATATGATGAACTAACATTAAATATAAAAATACTGTATATAAAACAGCTAGTTCATATATAGTCAGATGCAACTGTCATATGTGTTTATCACTAGCTTTATTTTACTCAATTGATAAACCTCATTCTAAAAGCCCATAGGAAAATTTCAGTGGATCCCACAGCAAATTACTCTTCCGGATTCTGAAGTCATAGTTCCCCCACTTTATTGAGACACTACCCAACTACAATGATGCAGCAAAAAAAAAATTGTAGCGAAGGAGTTTTTTTTTAAATGTACACCAAGTAAAGCAAAATTATGCAAAAGTGGAATTTATCACAGGTATACATCATCTCGTGCAAAGCTTTTAGCCATTATCTAAAATCTAGATCTTTCCTGAAAAAAATTGTCCAAAAAAAACAACCTAATAAATATGAAACACAATGAAAGGATGTTGTATTCTTACCCGGAGGTTAGGGTGGGTGAAAACAGGCCCAATAACTGAGTGTCAAAGTGTGCGTATGGATTTAAGGAAGTGACTCACTGTCTCTCAAGAAAAATCCTTTGACATTTGAGTGTATTAAACAAGGCACAGCCCTTGGGAAGGGAACGACTTGCTTAGTGTGTGTTAGAGAGAGTGCGGCTGTTTGTCCTTGTCTTACCAGGATGGCAAAGATATACAAGAGATGAACAAATACCTTCCTTGGTAACAAAAGCAATCACCTTAACCTCAAACTTAAGAGAACAAATCAACACTTACAAATGAACAGAGACAAACAACAGCCACTCACTGATAATTTACAATCATTCAATATCATTTGCACATCACGGATAAATACTATGCAAGAATGCAATGGTTTCATAAAAACAGCTAGACCCAGCCTGCATCAGCACTTATCCTACATCAGAAACTCCAAACATTCACCACAGAACTTAACAGAATCATTCAAAATACTTCTCTTAAGTTGACCATTGGATAGAACAATGTGAAACACATCAGTATTTACACTGTCAAAGTCATTAACGATACACCAATCTTGATTTTTCATCACAGATTAAGATTTTTTTTTTTTTTTTTTTTACAAGAAAATCCAAACAAAGATGCTACATACTGCACGAGCAGTTTCTTATTTAAATTAGGTTAAATTATATGAATTTTCTAGATGTAACTTTAGCTTAGTGAAATGATGCTACATAAAATATATCTGAATGAGACTAAAACAGCAGATGGGCTGATTGAGAATGCAGATTCTTTCTCTGTCAGCAGGTGGTGCTTCTGGAACAGCAGATACAGAGTTTCCTTGGTTACTGCTGTAAAATCAGCAGCTCTGCACTTAAATACTACTTCAGTATGCATTATACAGGAGGCAAGATAAAAAAATAAAATCTCAACTTTCCTGAAGACAATCAGTTCCCCTCAGAGATACATTTATATAAACCCCCATTCCCAATTCAATATTATGGATTTTCTTCCAATATTTCACGCATCATGCACAGCGAGTTTGCTCTGACTGATGCAGCGTTTTTCCCCCATTTGCGTTCGCCTTCAGCATGTCTGGCCTCTGTTAGCTTCTAACATCAATCGTTTCAGGCCAGTGGTAAACTGTTTGTTCTTGGCTAAAGAAAAAAAAAATGTTTTTTTAAATGATAATTTTCCAGGACAACAACAAGATTTTCCAGGACACTAAATTTTCCACCATGTTTTCCAGGACTGGAAAATTAGCCATCAATTTCCCAGGACACGTGGGAACCCGGACCACCATACTCATTACTCCAATCTCAAACTATCTAGATTTGCATTATTTGAGAAATAATCAAGGTCGGTACTCACAGAGGAATGTGGCGCTGCTCAATGTCGACCCGAGCTAGTTCATCTTCCTCCACATCAGTTTCTCCTCCTGAGCTGCTTTCTGTGGCATCAGAATCGAACGCGTATTCAGCAGATCGTAGGTTGGTGGTGCAGCTCAGGGAAAGTCGCTCTAACTCAGCCGGCATAGATCCACTCTTCAGGAAACGTCTTAATTCTCCACTCTCCTGAGGGGTGAGAGTGTCATTGCTGTGATGGCCCCTCGGCCGTCTGGCATCCAGAGCACCCAGTGTGCTTTGGAGTAGTCCACCCAACTGTTGTTGCACATGCCGCTCCACCTGCTTGGCCTGCACCACCTGCAGCCGTTTGCGTAATCGCCATAGCCGCGCCTCAATCTCCCCTTGTCTGCTCTGGCTGTGCTGAGTACGGTCACTTAGCTCCACCCCAAGGTCACCTAAAGGGTCTTGGTGGGTAGCGAGCGATAGCGGCAACATATCTTCACTGCACAACACCGGACAGTCCAAAATGTTTTCTTCTGTGAAAGGTGCACTGGAGTTTGGAGATGCTGTAGGAGGTGCTCCATTACTGGGACAGTTCAGAGACTCACCCGTTGACAGCTGGTGCTGCTCAACAGCTTCTCGTAGAGGGCCGTTGCTTGTCAGTCCCATGGTAGAATTGACGACTTCAGTCTGGTTTGACAAATCCTGCTCAACATTATACTGGCCTCCATTTAAGGTCACCGCATTGTCTCGTTCAGTTGGTTTAGCCACTTTCTTTGCTATGCCGTTGACCGTGGGCAACCCACATGGTCCACCTCCTCCACTGGCACTCATGATGGCCTTTGGCTGCTCCTCTGAGAGCTCTAAAGCCTGGTGCTTGCGTGGTATAAGGCCCGGCAGGATGTTGTGCTTCTGCAGTAGAACACCTTGCAGCTTCAAAGACTCTTTTGCAGAGGACACATCTGAACAGTGATATGAGGTAACGATGGGCTTGCAGGGGCCAGCCCCGCGAGTGGGGCGTTCCTCCGAGGCCTTGCGCTTGACAGCGCCGTTACTGGACATGAGGATGTGGTTGCCGGTATCGCTTCCCTCCACGCCACTAGGTGAGAGGGTTGAGGAGGACGGAGCCAGTTTGAAGCGTATGCGGTGAGCTTCGGCCGGAGCGTCGGTCAAAGCGGGCGCCATTGCAGCCATGCAGCGCTGGGAGGGGGCGGGCGAGGGGGCCTCTCCCGGTGCCGAGGCCAGCTCCACACCACCCACCTACCACTGTGCCAGAGGGCAGCCTAAAGAAACACAAGACAAATTCAAATTATGTGGTTTATCATGGACTGACTGAACAAGAAACAGTACACAAACAAACAAACCACATTTCAAGTATAAAAGAAAGAAAAAAAAATGCAAGTAGTGATGCTCATTTCGGTCAGTTTTTTTCCGACCAATAACCGCTACTCTTTATCTGAACTAAACATTAACAGCTAAAATTAGACTAATACATTAGTATGAAAAAAGCGTCTGTGATACATTAAAAACACAAACAAAAATTTTATATTAACATGCAAACAGCAGCATATAGAACAACCGCAAAACCTAGAATCACACAACCTCAAATGATCACGCACAGGCAGCTCTTCTAAGAACAGAGAAAAGCAGAATAAAATAATAAATAAAATAATAAAATTAACAGGCCTACAATAAATAGGCCTATAGCCTATATCAAATAAACTAAGATGACAAAACTAAAACACACACTGAATCCTATGCACTTTTAAGAATGACATTCATTTTCCTGTCGGACATAAAAATATTTACAGGCTCTGTGTAAGTTTTTTTTTTTCCAGTAACATGCAGCCTAACAAGTAACATGTCAACATGCTGTAGGCCTCCAGATAGACTGGAATGCTGCCTGCTAACTGTTAGACCCGCAACTAACACACCAAACCACAAAAATCCCACCAATTTGCAGTTCGGGACTTTACATCTACTGGTCACAGGTTTCCATTCACGGAATGTTTGCAGCAGAGTTGAGCAATGTCACAGACATATCTGTTGATTTCATAAACGCAATCCACTCACCCCACCCAAAACGCCAGGGTTTTATTAATTCACAAAATCTTTCATTAAAACAAAGAAAGTGTCTGACATTATGTAAATAAGAGGTTAATTATGCAGTGTAAAGCTCCTTTGATTATTTTTTATTAACTTTGTGAGATCTATAATTCATTCATAATTTACATAGGCTACATTCTCTCACAGATTCACTCTCTGATAACTTTTTATCCAATACAGCCCCTTACCATTGTGTTATGTATACCATTGTATAGTGGTCGACCGATATGTGTTTTTTTTTGACAGCCGATGTTAATGTTTGCCTTTCTATTACTAGTAGTATGGTCATTTACTATGTGAAATCATGCATGTGATGGATTTTACCTCTGATCAGAGAACTGGCTTTTCGGACAATATACGCATTAATTATTGGCCGA
Source organism: Carassius auratus (assembly GCF_003368295.1). NCBI lineage: Eukaryota > Metazoa > Chordata > Actinopteri > Cypriniformes > Cyprinidae > Carassius > Carassius auratus. The sequence continues at coordinate 11,881,453 of NC_039245.1, read as the reverse complement.
TATTTATCGTCCACCTCTAGTTATATATATATATATATATAAAAAAAAATCCCTTTGATAGCATTTGTATTAAAACTATATTCACTAAATGTAATAATAATAAAAAAAATCAAACTTAAAGCTTGTGAAATCAAAATCTAATTATTTTATACTGATAACAATTAGTATAAAACAATAATATAGTAATAATAATAATAATAATAATAATAATAAAATCATGTTACTGATCTACCTATACATATTTTTTGTAACTGTCACGAAACACTACACTACATTTCAACAGAAACAAATGTTAGCATCTATTAATTTTAATTGTAGGAGAAAAGTGATTAAAAAGTGCAGCTGTATTTAATGCTGTCTGGGTTGTATTTTACCTGCCAATGCAGCAATGTAAGCTTTGACTTACTTTAATACCAACTATAAAAGAATATCATCCCAACTATGAATGACTGTATGATGCGTTACATTTCATTATTTGCATCTAAACCGAAGTACACTCTAATTTTTGTGTATGACCCACCAGTTGAGGAACACAGCAGAACGGGTTTAGAATCAATGGGCAAAAATAAAAACAGAGACAGACAAGAACAGAGAAACTTTCATATGGGGGCCAAGCAGATTGATAGGAGCACATTTCTATAGAGTAATTACAAATCCCAGGACTTTAGACCTGCTGTTCTGTGACGTCAGGCAATGTTTATTCTTATAACAATGAAAAAAGACTGTGACGTTCAAAGTGACTATGAATGCAGGTAGTAGCTGACAGCACCAATAACTAAATCCAGAACATATACCGATTAATTATGCACTGTCAAAACCCTTTAGGAGTAACCCATTCTTATTGAATGCAACAAACTGATGTGCCGTGCCTTAATGGATTTGCTGAATATTCTGAGAGCAGAGAAGCAAAATTAATTCACAAATCAACAGGGGTCAAACCTAAAAATGCCACCATGTGTTGTGAGACAACCATTACAATATATTAAAAAAAAAGGTAGTTAAACCTAGCGCTGTGACGGAATGGGATTTTTTGTTAACTGAGTAAAGCACCAAATCTCACGGACCACAACAGTTAATCGGTTAATTTGGCCAATAAGCATACATCTCACTTTTCAGAACGATGAGGTTTGTAAAAATCGACACGTTTCAGAGAGGCGGGGCATAGAGGAGCAATAATAATGGACAGTATGTGCAAAATAATGTTTTTTGAACCTTAAACCCCATAAACACATTGCATTACACCAAATACGCAAAATAATGTTCTTTTTAGCAACATCATATATATGACACCTTTAAGCTTTCTTATCTACAACAGTTCATATATCAAAGTCTCAATGAATAGAAATAAACTTAATACATAGTAATCAGCATCATTCTGCCTCTGGTGTACAGTTCATTTTTACACACCACAACACATTCAATGTGGTAATGAACAACCTGTTTGTTAAAGCAAATGTACATAATCCTGTATCTGAGGCAAAATGACTAAATATTGAGAATGCAACAGGGTGTATTATATAGAACTTCAAACAATCGGACACTAATGTGAGAGGCGAATGTGAGCAACTGAGACCTGTCCGTCTTCAGCAAGCTGGAGTCAAATAGTGATGCAGTTATAAGGTGTTTAATTTAAACTGCTTAGTCAGAACTAAAAGTAGCGGATGTTCAGTTTGGATACTGCTACGCTCCTTGAAGTTACTACTGAACTCTTCCCTCTCTTGATTAAAGCTCCTGGTTGAAGGGTTGCCAGTTGCCAATGAAGGATAATAAGCAGATACCAGGGAACAAATGTAAACGTTATAACTAGTATTAATGGTATCCTGTGAAATGAAAAGAATATTAAAAAATATATTTAGATAATTATATACTGGATTGAAGAAAACAATGTTATTTAAAAATAATTCAGAAACCCGTGATTTAAAGTTTAACCCCACCTACAAGTTGCATTTTAATATCAGTCAGTCGGGGCAGTTAATCTAAAAGGAGTGTTTTTACAAAAGAAATTACCTAATAATATAAGAAGTTATATTAAACAAGATGAAGTCCTTTTCACCTTGTCAACATCGATAAAGTTGAAATGTATCCAAATGTATCATTAAATAATTTTGTCATACCGTGAAACAGAATTTTTCGTCATACCACCCACCCTTAGAATACAGAAAACACACCCAAAAAACAAATGAGTTGGGGTGTATATAAAAGGGTGTTTTTAACTTTAGACCGTTGCATTAAAAAAAGTGAAAGTATAATAAATTGTCTTATGCTTTAATTTTATCTATGTAATTTTAACCTATGAGACTCTAATCTTGACAAAGCAACCTATCACAAATATTCAAACGACCTGCTTTGTTGACTGTGATAACCTCCCTCTCCCACACTCCCTGACATGTGAAGGTCAAAAACATGCATTTCAGCAACCGCCAAGTGGTGGAGGGTAAGAAAAGATTCCCTGGTGCCCATCTCTCACAAAATTAGAAAATTTGCATTTGGACACTCATTTTACAGACCACAGACTATTCCTTAGACAGGTTCGAGAATACCATCACCAGCTTGTGACTCTTACTTACATACAGGGGACACCTTTTTATTTTATACCGAGCACAATACAGTTGTGTTATGAAAGGTAAGAAAAACATCAAAGTAGTCCATGTGACATCAGAGGGTCAGTTTGATTTTTTTGAAGCATCGAAAATACATTTTGGTCCAAAAATAGCAAAAACTACGACTTTATTCAGTATTGTCTTCTCTTCCGTGTCTGTTGTGAGAGAGAGTTCAAAACTCTCAGTTTGTGATATCCGGTTCGTGATCGAATCATTCGATGTAACCGGATCTTCTTGAACCAGTTCACCAAATCGAACTGAATCGTTTTAAACTGTTCGCGTCTCCAATACACATTAATCCACAAATGACTTAAGCTGTTAACTTGTTTAATGTGGCACTAACACTCCGTCTGAGTTCAAACAAACCAATATCCCGGAGGAATTCATTGACTCAAACAGTACACTGACTGAACTGCTGTGAAGAGAGAACTGAAGATGAACACCGAGCCGAGTGTGAAAGCACATTGAGTCAGTGGTGCTTCTGCACTGCATGCGTAACGCACATGGACTGCAACCCACTGCACACGGTGTGGTATGTGTAAAACAGGCATGACTTGTCATCTCCGCTTTTCCTGAAAAATGAGGGAATATTTTTAAAGGGGTCATATGACGTTGCTAAAAAGAACATCACTGTGTGTATTTGGTGTAATGCAATGTGTTTATGCAGTTTAAGGTTAAAAAAAACTAATTTTCCACATAATGTACATAATAAAGTGCCAACCCCCATAGCGGTCTAGTGTCTTCACCAGCAGCAGCAGCGAGCGCAAGTGTCTGCAGCGCAGCTGGAAGAGTTCTGTGTTTGCATGCAACAGGTTAAAGGAAGAGTGAATGGTCTCATTCTGTTTGTAACACAGTGAGCTACAAAACCCATGTTGCTTTTTTACCTACAAGATGAGAGTTTTTTTGAGCCCAAGTAAATCCATAATGGATACAAACAATAACTCTCCCAGAAGAAATGAGACATTAACAAAGGAATTAACCATCCATATTATTGTTTTGTTGGACTAAAAGTGGTCTATGCAATGTTGTTCAGTGTCCTTTCTAACTAAACCAGGATTTAGAGCTGTGGATGTGTTTGTGACTCGTTTTTATGATGAATATGGTACGTACTGCGTTTTTATTCTTCATGTTTTGATGTGCATCACATGGCCATCAGTTATAAATAATAAATAAATAAAAAAACATTAGTTTTTAGGTTCAAACTGGGTTATTCTCACTTCATAAAAGCTCCAAATATAATAGATTAATCAAAATGCTGTTTAAAATAGTTTTAGATGGAATACAACTAAACAAAACAACACGTCAACTTCCTGAGAGTGTTATGTCAACTACCCTTGTGGGAGGTAAATTAACTTTAAACTCTATATTTGGCCTAACCTTGGCTAACATCTTTCAACAACACTGACACAGCTGGTTTGATAAACACAACAGTAGAGGACACTTGTTCCTTCAAGTGGAATTATTCTGCATTATTATTCTCTTCAGAAGATCCATTTACAAAAATATAAACAACAAAAAATCTCATGAAGTCTCTAAGGCTTTGATTTCTTCCAAATGGCTCAAATATTTCCACCTGGGTGAATTTACTTACAGAAGCTCTTTAAGACTGAAATCAGAGAGCATTTCATTTCAAAAGACTTAAAGAGAACAACTTTCCCCAACAAAGAAAGGCCTGTTATTTGTAAAACAGACACACTTGCCCTTGTAACAGAGAATCCCATGTTAACTGGACAAAAGTCTCTAGATACAGGCCATCATGTCAGTATACTATTTCCCAAACACATTAAACAAGTCCCGTCTCACAATCGGACCTGCTCCTCTCTCCGCTCAATGCCAAATAGCCTGGTGGATGTCTCCAGCCCTGGACTTGATGTTTCCAGACACTGTTAGTCAGCAGCTTGCACTTTCTTTCACTTTTCATTTTTAGCCTCCCAGAGAGCAAAGCCTTGCCAATCTAATGCCCTGCCAAGAAGAAGAGGGTTGAAATTTTGCCCTTAACAGATACATGTTAGGAGCTGAGCCTTTTAGGTTTAAACTAAAACCAGGCCTTCGGGTTTGAGAGTCAGACACAAAACAGGTACTGTAGGTGACATTGATTTATATATTTCAAACTGAGGCTGATTGTGAATTACATGCGAGTAGTTAGGGTATCAATACTCAAATAAATCATAACAGGATTACAGAAAGACTGATTTAAATGCCTCGAAGCAATAATTCAATTCTCTTTAAATTCACTACGACAGCCTTCAACAAAACAGGAGCCAAAAATAATTTCATGCAGCTCCACAGCTGAGATCTGCAATGGCCCATACAAAACATATCAAAAGAGAAAAACATGAATTAAAGGATCTTTAATACAAATAATAATAATTATATACTGCAGTGTCTACATTATTTTAAAAGGCATATTAAAAGCTAATCTCTTGCCCTTAAAACTTACAGAAGAAAAAATGATTTCCAAATGACTGTACCACCTTGAAAAAATTAAGGCACTCTGTCAATTGCATTGATGCATTACATAACAGCTCTTCCTGTGGGAGGAGATTTAGGACAATGATAAATCTGGATGGAATGAAAGGAAGGTACACAACAGCTCATAATCATACGCCGACCCCTAGAGACTCTTAAAATATCCCACAGAGAGACTTTAACAATTTAATACACGTGCTGTGTAACTAAACAGAGAGCTAATTTAATATGGAGAAAAACATCTAAAACAGATTGACATCCCAGCACAGAATCCAAAAGATGTCAAAACCAGGAAATAAGAGAGTAAACGCAAAACAAATAGTATGAGAGAGACATGGTATTTCCTATTAGGGATCAGTACAGTATCTATCTATCTATCTATCTATCTATCTATCTATCTATCTATCTATCTATCTATCTATCTATCAGAGGGGGAGGTTTGGGTGTAGCAAGTCTTTGTTTCAACTTTCTTCTGTCGAACATAAGTTATTTTAAAGATTGTGGGTAACCAAACTGTTGCTGATCCCCACTGACTTTGATAGTACAGGACAAAAATACTATTGAAGCCACTGTGGGTAACCAAACCCTCCATTCTTTAAAATAACTTCGTTCAACAGAAAAAAAAGAAACACTGTTTAAAACAAACTGAAACAGAGGATTTTCATTTTTGGGTGAACTATCCCTTTAATGTTAATAAAAAAAAAGCAAGAAATCACTCACTGCTCTTGACTGAAGAACTTTAATAGAGTTGCTTTAATAAGAATCAATGTATAATTTATACAGTGAAGTATATCATTTTATATTTGTTCATTTAATTTCTTGAATGCTACTATTAAATACACCTACTGTACCTGGGAAATAAAGCACTGTTTGTTTTATTTGTATATTATGTGTATTTTTTTAATGTGCTTTATTGTTCTTATTTTTTTTTTTTTTGACCACTTTGGACTACATTTCTGCCATTATTTTTTATTTTGCTACCTTATAAGGCTCTGTTTTTAAAATAGGGAAATTAGTTTGGCTGCACTGCTCAGACAACCTGCAAAATAGTAAAACAAACATGACAAAGAATCATGATTAAAATCGTGATTTTCCTGAAGAACTAAAAATGGTGTTATTTGTCACATTACTACCCATCTGGGAACAACACTGTTTCAGAAAAACAAATAGGCCTCCGTTTAATCAATTACAGTCAATGACTTGTGGGATAGACGATATGTTATGTATCTGAACGTACTACAATGGGCTTAACAAATCAAGGTACAGAAGTCAAATTTCCCTTTAAAAAAAACATAATAGAATCACATCATTAATTAGGAGCAAAACATAAAGAATGTGTCTATAAACCGTAAACATCACGTACACATGCGGATCCTGTTATATTTGAGACCCGAGATCAAGCGAGTGCTGAGAAAAATATGCAACGTAACACATTATATAATGGAAAAGTACAGCGCGTTACACTAACCACGGGTTGAGCAGGTTAATGTTCGATTACACTTAAAGCCCTCTGCTGTCCGCAACCAGGCACGACGCTGCACTTAATGTAAATAAACCCGCGGATTATAAGGAAACCAAGGGTTGGGGCGAGCTTAAGGCCATAAAGATCCGCTGGCCGTGTTTCAAAACCTGGCGTGATTCCTGCGAAAACAGCACTTTTGTACATTATTAAGATCGTTTGGAACGCAGCCGATGGTCGCGCGGCGCGAGGAGGTTCTAATAAAAATGGTCTCGCGACGTCGGTTCGGGGAAAGGAAAACAACCAAATATTATGTAATACAGCTAGTTACGGAAAACTCCCCGTGTTCAGGATTAATTCAAAAGTTGTATCTGTTTACCAGTCGATTGCATAATCTTTGCACAAGCATGCGTACATTCAGTACTCAAAAGATACCGGAAATCAAATGTCACTTATTTTCTTTGGAATAAATAATAACATTTCCCTCTCTCAGTGTTTATTCTTTTTTTTGCAATGTTGAGTCTTAAAGGGCCAGCTCGCGTTGACAGTGTTATTATTAATCTGCATTACTGAAAATCTATGTGATGCATAGGCCTGGGACAACATCCAATAACTGAGACCGTAATGCATACGATTCGCACCCGCACAAACGAAAGCCTACTGATCTAGATGCAGCAGACACATACTGCGCACCCACCCCGTGCTCACACACACACACGCTCATACTACACGCGTTTAACCTAACGTACCTCAATGTGAAGCCTCGGAGCGAGCGAACTTGCCTCGTGCTTGATTACTAACTAACGTTACGTGCTTTCATAAAGTTGACACGTATAAATACGCCTGTACTAAAAGCGCTGGTTTTGCAACCTTGATGGTCTGACTTTCAACGCCGCCTACTTCATGGGTTTAACCAGCACAAACCGTAGAAAATAACCAAGGACAGCGAAAAGCGTGTGATCGGAGACGCATTCGTGGACTTAAGGTGCGCTATTTCACCGCACCTCGATTTAAGTGCGTAAATGCTTTAGAAAGGCATCAAGTTCCCTCACGCTACCGAGTTTTTAAACTAACAAAGAGAAAAGAAGGAACCTACCACGTGATGAGGAGCCGATTCCGGGCTTTATTTACGTAATAAATATCCACGCTTAAGAGATATTGTAGTAATAACTGACAGGTAGAAGGAATTATCCAGATGCGGATTCCGCTGTTGCACGTTCAGGTGGAAAAATCCCCGGCCTCTCGCGAGCTCCGGTGTTCGGTAGACCCCCCTCCGTTTCCTCCTCCCACTCCTCCGGGTTGCGTTTAGGAATCACGAAATGGGCGAAAGAAACGGGGACAGTCGAGCTATAGGAGCCCAGTCGGCTGTTTGTCAATCTCCCCCTACAAAAGACGCGAAAAAGCAGTGAAATGTATCCCTTTTCTGGTCGTTCTTAGAGCGCAATCCCTTCTCTCCTTCTCCGAAATGTCTTCGTGCTCGATTTCGGCAGAGAAAGCGCCGGTTTTGTCCGTTTTTTATTGTTGTCGTTCGAGGGGGAAGCGACGAGCTCTGAAAATGGCGGCTCGCTCCTCTCCCTCGGATCGCGAGTCTGACAAACAGAAAGAAGCGGAGCGGCGCAGTGGCGGGAGCGAGACGCGCTGCTCTCAGCGGCCGCTAGAGGCGCTGCACTTCCTGTCATAATTAAGCATGACAATAGGGGGCGACACAGTTAGATGTACATTTCCCGTACCACCAAAAATCCTACTTAAATTTGACCGTAAGTAAAATGTTTTGAGATTAACAAAATAACAGAGCATTAAATATGTATGAAATTAAAGTACATCAAGCCCTGCTTGGTGTTGCATGTTTCTAGAAAGAAGCTCCAAAATAAATGTTGTACCAGTAGAGGGAACTCAAGCTTCTCTAAAAATGACCGAAAGACAGGAAGTGCTTGAGAAAATCATACTAGATTAAATAGAACTTGAGAGAGAGAAAAAAAAAAAAGACACTAAAGAATTCAGATGGCATTTCTCTGAATTGCTATGCATTGCAGTCAGAAAGAGAGAGAGAAAATGCAAAACAGCTTTCATCACAATAAGTTACAAATAAAGAAACCTAAATTAAGCTTCCGGTTTCTAGAGGCCCTCATAAACAAAACGACAGCACCATCTACTGTTTGAAAGGGGATTCTCTCTTTTTAACTAGCTCTCTCTGGCACTCATTTAGCGGAACCATTTTCTACTTCTGTACAACCCCTTGAACTATTACATGAGAATGTATTAAAACAGATGTAAAAATACATATTAAATAAGAGTGTCAGACCTTAGAGATGACTGGTCTCGGTCCAATCTGGTTCACTGGATTCTTCATTATTAATCCAAATGGGATTCGCAAAACCCAAAACCTGCAGTCTGGAAGACACATGAAAAACACTGTTAGCATTTGCATTCATACATTTTTTTTATGTTTGAAATAACTTTTGCCAGGTGTTTTACAATTTAATCAGTCTTGTATATATTTGAAAGTTTAAAAATATAAAACCTATATATTAGATACATAAAACTGAGTTGCGTATCATGTCTTTAAACCGTCACTATCAGATCCAGGGAAACATATCAAACGTATTTAAGCGAGTAAGTTAATCTTAGTAAATCAATGTGTAACAAAATCAAATGTAACCAAATTGGTGTGGGGGGAGGGGGCTTGGACTAATCAAAAGTCAAATCCAAAACAAACAGCGCTTTAGCAACTGAGCTGCTAAAGGCAGATGATGGAGTAACAGACTGTGTTTCAAAAGCACGCGAGCTGCCTTCCTAGACAGCGCTTCTGACGCCACGCGCGCGTTCCAGATGCTGTCTAAGTAGGCAGCACACTAGGATTTGAAACACAATCACACGCAGTCTATTCCTATGTAATAAAAACCTGTATAGAAAACAAGTAATACATATTTTGAACAAGAAAAGTACATTTTCTATTAATTAGATAAGTTCTTTAATGGAGTCCAATATTAATTTCGTGTACTCTTAGCCCCGCTGACTGTCGGTTTAGCATGCTAACATCATCAGCTGATAGTCTCTGCTGTGTTACAGCCTTTCTTTCGTTCCCTCTCACATCTTCAAGACGAATTCAAAGTGAGATTTTTTTAACGGACATTCTCACTTGTAACTACAGGAAACATGTCAATATTGTAGTAGTTATAATTTTATCTGGAGGATAATTCTGACAGACTGAGAGATTTGTTTTTGTACCCAAACAATTTTTGGCCTGTTGACTGCAATCTCCGGGATGAAATTACTTTGTCATAATGTCTAACGTTAACTGAAAGAGAGGAAAACTGAAACATTGTTTTCATTTGGAGCTTATTCAACATTTAACGTTAAAAATAGTATTTTGTCCATACGGGAATAGCAAAAATAAGTATATTTTATATGACAGAGTAGAGAATTCACGTTCACTTACCTGCACAGATCAACCAGACTTGAGCCGGAAGTACCGCCTCATTTCAACCTGTGATTGGTCAGAGGACGGAAAGGCGGCCGTTGATTGGCTGGTTTGTGTGTTTAGCAAGAGATGGGCTTACGAGTGAAAGTAAAAAAAACTGTAACTTTACTTAAGAGTTGATTTTCGTTTATTTATTAGATGGTATTGTCTGTTAAACACATATGTACCAAACACACTGTTACGTTTGAACTTACATCAGGACTGTTATAAAGCTTAATATCACAGATCTGTTAGCTGTTGTCATTCTCGCAAGATTTTACAAACGTCAACGCTCCTTTACGAATATAAATTATAATAAATAGACATTCATAATCACGTTACCAGTGCTGAAAACCGTCCACTGAAGCAAGAAATTAATATATTTTACATTAGTATCAATAACTGTAGCCATCATGACATGTCGGTGTAAAACATGGTAATTTTACGAACCTATTAACGCAGATAGATAGTGATAGTGTTATAAAAAAAGAAAATAGAATAAAAATAAAAAACAAGTGTGGAGCAACGTACTAGAACGTATTTTCCTTCAATGACCACATCAAGACTTTCAGTCAGTTGTTTAATCTATTTCCTTTTAATTCCTTAAAATGTACAATAAGAAGCATTTAGCGGAGATCAAAAACATTTCATAATAATAAACATGTTCTGATAAAATAAAATCCATGAAGGATACTTTGTGCACATTTTCTATATTCATCAGTATTGTCCTCAACAGCACCAACATTTCAGAAAATTGTCTCAAGTCTGACCACTGGTCACTGTGCCATAAAACAGTGTTGTTAATTTATACACTGTGGTCTGGTTTCCTCAACACAGACTAATGTGTGTCAAAGAAACCACTCCACCCATACACTTATTTAATCTACACTCTCTAATCAATGTCTTGCAGCTGGGCAAAAAAAAAAAATCCATGGATTCAGATGTTTTGAAGGTAGATAGGAGCAAAACAGATGAGTGTGAGAGTGGCAAATTGTTCCGATCAATACAACTTTCTTTTCTTCTTTTTTTCATAAGTGCTTCTTGAGCTTAGCTCCTACACACAAGTTTTAAAATCTGGTGAAAAATAGATCTGCATCATCCAGACCTTATATGTTCTAATTGCTTTCAAAAACATTGTTCTTCTAAACAGATGGTAATCTGATAAAAGATATGCAGTTTACATCTAATCCCTTATGCCAAATGCTTATTTATTTTTTATGTGGGTGGAAAGTACTTTTTTCTCCCGGCTATTACGTTCCATGATGAAAAAGGGAGAGGAATCAAAGGACTACCAACTCGTACACAGGTCTTTATTCAGAGTAAATGCTGATAAAATAACATAAAAGGCCTAGGCATTAAGACAGGAACATCCATAAATGTCTGTGGTTCTTTTTTTGAGTCTTAACCTGACAATTAACTTGTGGAGGAGACCATGGAGTCATTGGCAAATCTGGGCAATTTGAGCTCAGGCAGAACTTGAATTCTGTCTAGTTTAAAGAAGCCTGCCAGTGACGATGAGGGATGAGACAGGACCAGAAGATCAGACCGATGAGAGACCTCTAAGGCATGATGACAAAGGGGTTGGAAAAAGGCAAGAATGAATGAAAAATAATACGACAGAAATGAGGAGGTACTGTTATTAGCAGCAGTTTGTTTTCCCCTTTTTTCTTCTTCCTCCTTTTTCAGAGCTGGAGTCTTCAAGTAGCCCCCATATTGGCATTATTTCAAAGTCCAGAGTGGTGCTGGGGGCTACAGAACCTCATCGCTCTCCGTGGTGTGGAGCTGTGTGTCGTCAGCGTCCGTCATACTGCTCTCCTGTGACTCCTCCACCTCCGCTGCTGAGAGCAACAAACAACATTACATAGTGCACACAGCGACACTTAAATGGCTCACTGGGTAGAAGACTTACTTGAGTAGTAGGGATAGTCATCAGGAGTGACGGGTTCGTCATCATCTGGGAGGTATCGCTTATCTATGGCCTCTTTGATCTGATTATTGGCTCCTTTAGGGTCCAAGTCCATGGCCCAAGAGAAGTTCATTAGTGCCAGATGAGTCTGGCCAAGCTTCTTATAGACCTATACAGATGATGAATATGATTTTTTTTTTTTTTTTTACGAAAATATATATTTGATATAAAATATATGCATGTAAACAACTGAGCTGTATGAGTACCTTTCCTATTAAGAAGTAAACAAGGGACTCCTTGGGCACTATTTGTTTCAGCTCTTCAAGCTCCTGCAGAGCCGCCTGTAAAGAATGAATTAGTCATCTGACATTCCCTAAGATTTCTGCAGGATGGATTTAGAAAAATTCTATAAATGTAATGGAATACATCAATATGGTGCCTAAATGTAAATGTTTAGTATTACCACTGCTTTGAAGTAAAAACAAAAAAACAACTACGAACAGAACTCTGCTTAAGGCTTGATTTAACTCCGCTCTAAACCACCAGCATATGAAAATCTTAACCTTCTGATCATACTGTAATAAGTGATGTTCTTCCTCTGTATTTTTGTCCTGTTTCCCAGTACAAATGTCCAAACATTCTTAAATCAAGATACGTGTTCTTGTTTTAAGCATAAACAAAAAAAATTGTATTAGAAAACAAAACTAAAATACTGTGGAAGATTTTGTTATGACTAAGACTTTCTGTTGCAATTTAAGGCCCTCATTTGTGAAAGCACTAGTTAAGACTTTTTGCAAAAACTCTGACTGATGTTTATGTCATGATTCAAGTTGGGGAGTACCTTATACTTTTCATTGGCAAAGAGAATAGAGGCCCTATGGAATTTGCATAGCGGGTTCTTGGGGTCAATGCTAATGGCTCTGTTGAGGGTCTCCAGTGCATGGTCTGATTTCTTCAAAGCATGTTGAACCTGATATGGAGCACATGAAAAAGGATATGAAAAGTCGAACAGTCAGCACCATGTTTTTTCACCTATGTATGTATAACAAACAAGCACATATATGTTAGTCTGCCATTACCAAACTCAATTAAATAAAAAAAATAAAATAAATAAGGCGAAGTAACAATCTTGCACTGTTGTTCACCTACAAAAGAGCGCGTGTGGGTAGCATCACTTTAGATTAACACTAATGTCCCTACATTAGATTTACTTACCACTCCAATATGACAAAGCAGCACAGAGCTCTGAGGATTGATGCTTAAAGCCTTCTTGAAATGAATCTCAGCTAGGTTAAATTTCTCCTGCTTGTAGTAAATCATTCCCAAGCCATACCTAGCGTAACAGACAGAAACAATGAGCCCGAATGGCAGATGGTTTTCATCATTTAAACACTGACAATATAAAATGAACAGTTTAATTTTACAATTTTCTGGGTTCATCTAAAATAGTGTCTCATTTCCGAAGCCAAAGAGTAGAGTCTGAACTGTACCAGGCATTGTAGTGACGTTTACTGAGGCGTATAGCATTGCGGAAGCAGCCCAGGGCTTTCTCCAGCTCCTCTGTGAGAACTAGTTCATGCCCTAATAATGTGTATGCGTATGCAAAGCTGGGGTCCACCTGGATGGCCCGTGTGAAGAACTTAATGGCTATGTCATGTTCCCGCTGTAAGCTGAAACAGTTACCAGCTACACACCAGGGCTGTACACAGAGAGAGGAAGAAATAAGACGTGAGAAAAGCATTCAAATGCTAAACTCTGCTCCTTTGCTATATTACTCTGAGAGACTTACCTCTGGTGAGTTTTTGTCCATGTCAGTGAGATCTTTAGACAGGGCGGAAAGTGCCACATCCTTCTGTAAATGCCAGAGCGTTGTGGAATAGATCTCCATACCTTCCACTCGATAGCTCTCAATACGCCGGACTTCTGAGAAAATCCTCTCCGCCTGGTTAAACGGACACAATAATTCAGTCTTGATGATCTTTTCTGCAATTCACTGTTTGAATTATGTTGTCACCATTTTCTACCACTGATATTTCTTCAGTGTCTTCAAAAACTGCTGTGGACTGATTTCAGCAGCCAGACTCACCTGCATGTATTCAGCCAACTCAAAGTGTGCTCGCCCAATCTGACCCAACACCCAGCCCGTGTTGTAGTGGTGTGAAGGCAGCTGACTCAAGATGTTAATGGCCTCTCTGCAGTTATAAGAGCAGAGGGCAAGATAGCCCCTCCCAATATCCCGCATCAATGTCATCAGCCCATCTGAATAAAACAGAGGAAACTATTTTAAGGACCTGCTTCACAGTTTTTCTGAAATTTTGGTGGAGCACAGATAAATAAAAAATAAATACTGCAATATGTCATTAAAAAAACTGTTTTGATTGCATTTGTTTTTTTTATTCCATGACATATTTTAACAAAAGGCAAATACCTGCAGCAGCCTTTTGTAGATTAAAAGCCTGGAACTGTGGTGAGCTGATGTTGCCTTTTCCCTCCGATAGAGAAGAATCAAGTTTGAGGATCTCTATGCTCTCATTCAGGTTAGATGGGGTGATTCCTCCTTTACCCATTTTCGTTTTTGTCTTTCGGTTAGGAATCTTGGTGGGGAACTTCATTTTCAGCTTCTTACTGTTCTCCTGTTCAATTCCATCAAGAGTGTTGATAAAACTTTCTCTAAAGAAACAAGTGTATGCATAAACTTGCATGTGTAAAAGACAGTACCTTGGCAGTGGAGCTGGCACTGGTGAAGAGTCTTGAGCTCCGCCGTGGCTGCACATTTGGGGGAGCAGCAATGGTTGGGCTCAGCACTTGCGGTGTAGTACTACAAAGCAGAAAGAGTTGTTATCAGAAGCCATCGTCATAGCTATGAATCGCCTGGTTGACATGTACCTAGTTTGTGGGGCAGTGGTCTGAGTTTGGTTGAAAGGGTTCGGAATGACCTCTCTGCTGTTTCCACTCTGTGCAAACACTGACTTTGTCCCCACTTGGCTGATTCTACTGACGGCCTGAAGAAAAAAAATAATAATAATATATATATTATATAAAGATTCTCTCCGCTGCGGCTGTCTGTCATCCTCCATTCAGCACACTAAGTGTAGCATTCGGTTACTACTGTCAAAAAACTCTCTTCAAGTGCGCACAGTAACAGGATTAAAACTGTTAAAAGAAAAAGGCTCAAACTAACTCACAGATGTAATACACTTACGGGCTGCGCAGCCTGCACACTGTTGTTTCAAGCTCATCATTCTGTTCACGGGATGCGTATGAGCGCTCAGTGTGCTCTATATTGGCTCCATTAGTATTATAATATTTTCTGCTAAATCAAATATAATTAACAGCCTTTCTTGTTCTGTCCTATCTAACATAAGTTGCTGCCTCTATTACTGTACTATACATTTAAAAAGTATTTTATATTTCTACATAAATATATCTACTTTTTTATTTTACAACAATACAAAAAGCTAAATTTAACAATTTAACATTAGACTTATTCACAAATTTTCACTGAATTTTCCACTTACCTAGTTTATACTAGAATTTTTTTCATAGATTATAAAAATATATTTCTTCATTTGTTATTTTTCCATTTAAATGAAGTTTTAATGTTGTAGATTGTGTTTAACACCCAAAAGAGTGATGATTTTTTTGGTCGCTTTGGATAAAAGCATCTGCTAAATTTTTATATAATGTAAAAGTTTAAATAACAAAACAAAACTGAAATCTTAAAACAGGCCCCAAATCAAATAACAAATATAATAAATCTGTTCATATAAACAAAACAAGGCTCTGTCTGTGCTATTTCCATTTAAAATTAGAGGCAACCACTGCATTTTAATCATGATCCAAACAAAGATGCTGCATAAATGCAACATGGGCAGTTTTTAAACCAAATTAGAGTGTATAATTTCAAAATTTGAATGTTTTGACTTCTGTTTTGTGAAACTATACAAAAAAATATCTGCATGAAACAGCAGATGAGCAGAACGAGATGCAGATCCACTATCTTCCAGCAGGTGGCGCTTAAAGTGTTTCCTTGGTTTCCGCTGTAAATAAAGCTTCAGTGCACTTATGAACTTTAGACAAAGGCAAGATGAAAATAAAAAATACCATCTACAATTTCCTAAAGACAACAAATTTCCCTCAGATACTGGATTCATATAAATTCCTACCACTAAATGAATCGCAATTTGTTTAGCACCTCAACCGATTTTAAGTGTAACATAACATCCTGCGGATAATCATTTCAAGGGTTGAAGGAATCACGATGTCAGCTTAACATCGTGATCTCTGTCAGCCTATCTTTTCTGGTGAAATAAACTTTGGCTAATGTTAAAAGATTTGAAAGAAAAACTACAGTTATACAAACATGTATAGCATAGACCCTCAAAAACACAAGTCCCGTGGGAGTGCTTTAATAGCAAGCTGCTAGAAATAAAAGCAGCTTACCTTCTTTGGAGGGCCAGGTGGAGGTGGTGGTTCCATCCCACTTCCACTGTGACTGTAATTCTGCAGGTACGATGGGTCTCCAGGGCTCGGCTCCAGAGGCAAAATTCCAAAACTACACAATATTAAATAGATTGATTACTAGTATGGAAACATAAGACCCAAATAACACCCATAATGGGAATCAATAAAAAAAAGTTTCTGGAATTACATTAAGAAAGTCAAATGCATGGTTAAGTATGAGGTAGAGCAGCATGATTCAGTAAGGAATAATTGACTCCGGGCTATTGAATTATTAGAAAAAAAAAAACACACACCCAAGAGGGTGATGCAGCCACGATGCTACACCTCAGATGTGCATTATTTTCTAATAATTCAAAGGCCCATGATTGATTGTTCGCGAACCAGATATCACAAACTGCTTTGTTTTGAACTCTCTCACAACAGACGCGGAAGAGAAGACAATAGCACTATTCGGAAGGGACTAGTTTTCTAAACTACGTTTAAGTTTCGATTCTTACCACCTGACGTCTGTGATTTTCATGTACCAATTCGGACGGGACTAACATCTCCGTGTTTATTACAGAGGATCTGATTTGTGCATCTGGGCGTCACAGAGATCACGCGCTCTGTATGCGTGCATTGCATTCAATCAGAATGATTGCCTTAGTATTATTACACAATAAATACTAAATGGCTAGTACAGCAAAACCATGTTAATGTGTGGTTCCTTTAGCTTAACTCGTTTTCCTTTTTTTTTTTTTTTTTTTTTTATTAAATGTAATTAAAACATTATGTAACTGAGTACATAAATGAACGTAATCTTACCTGATGCTGATATTACAGTAGCTGGTATTAACAGTTTACGCAATCTTGCTTTTGATTTTATTATTTGTATTATTTTTTTATTATTATTTATTTGCCACTAAGCAAATATATCAAACATCCGCGCGGTAAGAGCATCTACGGTAATTCACGTTGGCCAAAACACACAAGGAAAGGCGTTGTGAAATAAAATATCACTGGCAATCACAGACATTCGCATTCAGACGGGATTAGTTTTCTCAGAGGATCACTGAGTTTGGCAAAATCCACTAACAGGTATCGTCTACTAAACAGCGCTATTGTCACCTCTTTAGTGAAAAATGTCATGTGTAGCCTTAATTAATCTGGACTGTCCAATACTGCTGCCACCCAGTTGTTGAACGTTTTATATTCACTGTAAATATTAGAATTTACTTTAGGAAAATCGTCTGTCGTGTTGTTCTTTTTGTTAGTCCAGTGTGCTGTATAGGCACTGTATGGTAATTTCCGTTATTACAGTTAACGATGCTATTAAACAATGTTTTTGCATTCAAATGTGGATTTTTCTTTAAAATTTGATGAATATACTAAATAAAAATAAAAAATTTGACAGCCCTAAATACCAATAGCGGTTGCTGAATAAACATACGACTATGACTATAAATAGTTTATTGGAGTTCGTATTATAATGTTAATTATAATAAAGTATATAATAATGCAATGCTCCGATTACTCATGCAGCCCTAGTATGAGGTATGACAGCCTTAGTTGACCTTGATGGTCATTACCTTGGTGTAAGGGGGCTGAGTGTGGCAGTGCCCCCAAGCAGACATCGGCCACTTTTGGGTTTGTTTTGCACCTGTTTGGACAATAGTGAGCCACCAGTGCCCAGTGGCACAGAGTCTGGCGAGATGACGGAGGAGTCGATGTAAGACACAGAGGAGTCCGTATTCAGGGAGTACTTTGAGTTAGAAGATTCTAGATTGAGCCGGTTTAGCTCCTTTAGAGAGAGACGAAAGACAATGCCAAGATAAAAGGTAAAAGATGATCCAAATTCACAACAATATGTCCAAAAACATTCCCTCATATACATCATACTCATACATATTTCCCTATAAAACACAACAAAATGCATGAAAAACCAGAGGAAGGACATACCAAAGTGTCCTGTGGGGTCTCCATTAGGACAGTGTCAACTTGTCGGTGTCCCATATTGTTACTAGGTGTGTGCGCAGGGCTGATGGAAGAAGGAGGGATGACTCCTCCACTACCTCCACTGAAATTCTGCAAGGAGGTCAATCTAAAGATCTGCTCTGGATCCGGTTGCTCCCCTGTAGCACAAAGAGCACAGTTTAAAATCACATGATCTTCTCAGGGAGTCTTGTAACTGAACATCTTTGATGAGGTTCATATGATGACCCTAATTAAAATTTAACTCACCGATTTGACATAAAGACTCAAATGGAGACCATAAGAAAGGGTTTTCGCTAATGCTTTTTTGGTAACATTCAGCTCCTTTTGCTAACCGATCTGTTTTGCTGCAGGGACAAAGAAAATAGCATTCGTTTTGTGCATAATCATTCAAATTTTAGCCACAGAAAATATTTAATACAATTCAATTTTTTTTTTCTGCCAAAATATGCAAGCGGCTGAAAAAACATAAGCAGAAACCACAACTTCAATATCCTATAACAATCTCAGACAAGACAGTTTAGTCCTAGTTGTGTAGTAAAGTTTAAATCCCACAAAAGTGATTGTTCTCTTGATTATTAGCACATGAACAAAGAGGGCAAATGCTTTGAGGCCATTTCCCCAATGTAAGGGAAGTTATGACTTTAAGTATAACATTTTATTGTCATAGTTATTATTTGTTTACCAAAGAGTGTTATTTTCTTCTCTAAACGCCTCATCAACATACTTGAGTTATTTGAATACCTAAAAGGACACGTTTTAATTAGATGAAATAGAAGCATCCTGGTCTGATTAGTATATTCTGAGTCAGAGTGTTATTCTGGGTCACACTCTGTAGCCAATCTGTATGACTGTTGACTATTTCTTACAGGAAATAAATATTCAAAATACTAGTGGCTCTTTCCCAGGAACATAAGCCAGGTTTCCATCCAAAGATTTTTTTCATGAAAAAAATATTTAGCACTTCAAAATTGTTACCGATATAGCTGATGGAAATGCCATTTATCAATAATATTTCTCGTGTGTCAACATTCTTTTTCCATTGAACTTTAGCGCATAAATTCTATATTATAATTAATATAATTTATTCACTTTTTGTCAAGAAAAGGGGCTTTAATGCAAAAAAAAGTTCCCCCCCTACATAAAATACATTTTCAGATGACAAAGAAATTGTTCAAAACAAGTTTAATATCATTCTTTATCATTTACCAGTCAAATTTAGAACGGAGACATGAAAAAAAAAAAAAAACAGTATTACCATAATAATTACCGTTTTTTTTTTTAAATATTAGCCCATCATGCATCTAACCATCCAAGTGCACACTTGCCGTTAAGATTAAAACTGGCAGCTCCGCAGTGAGTCAGTGTCATTGACGTAGGACCGAACAAGTGTAAATATATTTTCTAGTCTATATTTCCATCTTGTAATCCCGCTGGTTTAGGTTATTTATTTATTAAAAATATTAATTATTTATAAATGGAGCAGACACTGTCTAACTATGTCTACAACGGATGCTTAGAGTTGTTGTGCTGTGCCCCACTGAACTTAAGGTCGGTCTAAACTTGATGACACCACGCTACAGTTGCAAATCATCTGAACGCAGTGTCAGTACATTTCATCCTAAATAGAACCAGACATCAGTTTACTGATGGGGACCGTGTGGCATCACAACGCATTCAGTGCAGACAACATCACAATACATTTTTTTTTAGGGATGACATCATCAAACACTCCATTGCATCAGTAAAAGGCAAGTTGGATGGAAACTTGGATGGAATTTTTGCTAATATATATATATATATATATATATATATATATATATATATATATATATATATATATATATATATATATTATTATTATTTTTTTTTTGCATATTGTTGTCGTCGATAACTGGATAGAAACTTGGCTAGTGGCAAAGCCGATGTTATCGTACATTCACTAAGATTCATTCATTTCTGTAAGTGAAGGTAAGTAGCCAAACAAGCTCAACATACCAGTAGATTTGCCCCAGCAGTGCCAGAGTGAAGCAGGCCGAGTCTCCAAACTCAGTAATGATGTCATCTTGGCTTTTCTGTTTGTTCAGGACTCCTCCAGTCAGGATCTGCTCTCCCTCTGCCAACCTGAAGGAGAAAAATACAAATACATTAAAACTGCAAGAAATTTATAATGAAATACATGAAACGACCCAGACAACTACTGTCTCCAGACCTCACGCCAAGTTTGAACGAAAGTAAAGCCACTTCTGCTTGCCATAGTTTTCATGGATAACAAGACCTATAGCATTAAATCCCATTCATAATTAATATCCTATTGTATTACATTAAATGTACCTCTCAGGTAGGGATGTCAAAAGTAACTATACTTTAATACTAAAGTAAAGACACAGTCTACGGTATGTGTAGTTATATAAAACTGCCCCACTCTCTCACTGACTGGCGGCTGCTTTCAAAAGCCAAATATACTTTTCACAAAGGCAAAATGCTTGTCTTGGAGAGATAAATGTAATCACAGTCACTGTCTTAAGTGAAAGCAAACAGACAATAGAATGCAATATGACTGCACCATGAGACCTGCTGCTGCCTATCATGTTATTAACATTAAACAAGACACAAAAATAACAGTCAATTATTTGGAAAAACCCTTGAAAAAGACTTTAACTAGTTAATATATACAATATTTACATAAACAATTTTATGATAATGCACATATCAATTGCTTTTGAATATTGCTATGATTGGGAGGTATTGAGTATTCTGAAATTTCACTGTTGTAAGCTTTTGGAAGAGATAAACATAGATACAGGCACTGGGATACAATGATAATGAGTCACGAGTTTATTATACGATTAGTTGGGGAATAATTAGTCATCCATACTTGCTTAGTTCCACACAGCACTTGGCAAGAAGATATTTGCACTGCGGCGTGGTGCAGCTGTGTCCTTTTAGGAGATGGTAGGCCTTATACGCCTTCCCTGAACGGTAGTAGCTTGTAGCCAGCAGGAAGAGCGCTTCTTCTGAATGGACTGAAAGGTGGAAAGAGTAACAAAGGGCAAACAAGTTTCCATACACGATTAACAGATTATTTGTTCTTATTTAAACAAACTTACTTCATTTTGTTTGGTTTCTCAGAAAACTAGATGTCATATGTTCAATGTGCTTTTTAAGAAAATGATTCTTGATTTAGGCAAGTTTAAATATTTGTATTGAAATACAAAGTACAAATACTGAGGCAAACATTCATGTTTTGCAGTGCATGCATCATTTAATGCCATGACCTTATAAATTTATTTTTAGACCTTAATTTGTGGATGAGTGAATTATGACTTTTCAAGAGCTGCAGAAACCCTGTATAAAATCGAATTCAGGATTTAATATGAAGGGCACTAAAAAACAATAATGCTTGGAATGTAATTTACTTTAAACAGTCCATCTCCATAAAAATCTGAGCTTCCATTTTGAGTCACATTAACTTGTTTTAATGGAATGCCTCAGCCCAGCTCTGAAAGATGAGGGGAAATGGAGGATGTAGTCTGCCTGTATGAAGGACGATTTGTGCAATTACCCTCAGCATAGAGTCTCTCTGCCAGGAATACAGCATCTCGGTAGGCATAGTGATTCAGAGCATGCCAGACAGCAGCCTATGGACCAAAACAGAGCTGCCGTTACCTTCATGTCTTCTACAGTTGACGAAAAGGAGTATACATCACAACAATGATAAACCATAGCTTTTGATGAAATATGGTTAATGACTTTATTACCACCTGACAGCAAGTATAAACTTCTGATCATCAAAATTACATATAAACAATGACACTGATTGCAGAAATGTTTACATATATATAAAATGTATATGAAATGATATGCTGTCATTAGGTCACGTCTTGATCACAGTTTTAGGAATGGTGAACGATTTCAGTATATACAAAGGCTGAAGAAAAATAGGTAAACGAGCTCATGTTGACTGGCAGAGGAGATGCATATCGGTGCGTCTGGACGCCCCAAAATATTGTCTAGTTAGGTAAAGTAGCTCGTTCTTGGTTTGAGACACAGCCATTGTATTTACATTTGACGGTTTCGCTTGACAGATACACACAGGTTTAACAGCTGTGCTCGATGAACCGTTGGCTAGCTGGTATCTGACAAAGACTGATGAAACCCACAACCTTTGACGTTTGTTGGCCCATTAAAACACAAAGGTTAAAAGGCAATTATATATAATGGTTTTATTTCTTATGAGATTATATATTAGACAACGAACCAGCTCCAGTCTTGCTAAAGCATCAAATCTCATCAATTGCACTGGTTTGTGTTACTCTTCATATAACGTTACTGTCTGTGAATACCAGCCGTTTCTGATTTCACGATTTATAATTATCCTCAACACTGCTGATATTTTCACACAAGCGTCAAAATAAAACCTCAATAACGTTACACCAATAAAATAAAAAATAAATAAATCAGGTAACTGGCAAACCTGCAAGACGATGCTTTAGTTTCCTTGAAAACTACTAACAAAAACTGTCCTGTGTTGACAAGCACTGTGCTTTTTAATACAGCTATTTTAAATTCAAATAAAAGCAATATGTGGTATGTTTAAGGGCAGGTTCTGTGTGAAGTAAAGGCAGAGGCCTTTAGCATTAGCTGCTAACTGAGGCCGCGGTGTAGCAGCGCTCAATCATCCGGTCTCTCGCGCTGGATAAAAGTCTTCTCCCGCAACTGGGTCTGCAACGGAGCGCTTTAACATTTAGCTCAAATACCTGGACTGGTTCCTGCAACACCGTCATTCCGTAACCAGGCTCCTCTTCACCTCCTTTTTTTTGGTTTCTTTGCTGCTTCTTCAGTCGCTTTCTTAGCTCAGTATCCACTACAGGCCAGAAGTAGCAAAACTAGCATCTAAGATTTGAACATTCCAACCGTTATCGGTGAATCCGGAAATGCCCGAATACGACCGATTCAAATACATACTTTACGATAAGAGGCGAAGGTTGTCGGAAATAGCCGATTGGGAAAGGTCAATTTTCGGAATTATAGGGTGAAGTGCTGGTAAAACTTACATAAAATGCCCGTTACGAATAAAATGTTGTGAAGTTTAGAAAATTCTTACTAAACTACAGGTTTTAACTAAAGACGGTTTCTTTGACTATCTAAGCTTTATCAATAAAATTATTAAACCTTAATCAATTAACACAATCCTGTTCTTAGGATTTAAATAGGTAATTTCTTTCTTTGTAGAACATAATCATATATAGTATTTATGGGTACCACATCAGATGGTCACAATACAAGAACTAGTCAAATCTTTTTACCTCGGACATTGAAAGAAGATAACGTACAGTATATACTTATTTCAATTTGCAAAATTAGATGAGTACAGTAATACAACAATGGCCTAAATTATATACCATGATATATCTTATAATATATTATTCTGATGTAATAGCACCTTCAGTCTCATTTTCAGTCTAAAAATATACATTTTTGTGTGTGAGTGTGTGTACTTAACCATATTTTGGGGACACATTTGAACCCAAAAGTGAGCTAAATCTGACAAAATCTCCATAAACCTCC
The DNA here is from genome assembly GCF_003368295.1 of Carassius auratus. Taxonomy (NCBI): domain Eukaryota; kingdom Metazoa; phylum Chordata; class Actinopteri; order Cypriniformes; family Cyprinidae; genus Carassius; species Carassius auratus. The sequence continues at coordinate 11,857,553 of NC_039245.1, read as the reverse complement.
CTTTGGGAACTATCTCATTTGTAAAACTGAGATAAATTTGTTTATTTTTTAAACTTTTATATTAAAAGTTTTTTTTTTTCAGTTATTGCCATCTTAATTTTTCACCAATGTTCACGCTTCCAAAACTATTGTCTATCATAACAAGATCCACAGTGCATCAGACACATGCAAACTCTTCAAAACATTCAATACTCTTCTTTGTCCCAGTCCACCACCTCTCACGACCTCTTTAACTGCTGACAATTTTGCTAATCACTTCACAAACAAAACCACATACATCAGCAGTCATTGCTCAACTCCACCCACCCAGGAACTCTCAACAAACACTCACACAGCTTCTCTCCTCCTCTCTTCTTACAGAAGATGAGGTCTTTTAACTTATCCTCTTCAGCACCCTACCACCTGTCCTCTAGACCCAATCACCTCAAATCTCCTACAAGCTATTTCCTCTGCACTTCTGATACACACACATCATCATCAAATCTCTTCTCCCAGGCACTGTATTCAAACAGGCTTGGGTAACTCCACTGCTTAAAAAACCTACACTAGACACACTTGTTGAAAGCTACAAGCCCTTATCTCTCCTCCTATTCAGAGCACAATCACTTGAATGCATTGTGTTCAAGCAAGTGTTTTCCTTCTTCAAACAGAACAAGCTGGACAATAACCAGTCTGGATTAAAAAGTGGCCATTCAACCTTGCTGTCGGTCACTGAAGCACTATGGAGTGCAAGAGTTGAGTCCAAATCTTTAGTTTGATGAAGATTGGTCTGAAGAAGGCTTAGATAAAGGAGGAAATGTCACAATGTGTTTCAATCAATAAAGTTGGATTTCTTCAAGAGTGAGGGTTGCACCTTTTCTAATTGACAGTCCAGATCTTGAGTTTTCATTCTGCTAGATCTATCTGCTGCATTCGACACTGTTAATCATCAAATCCTTCTGTCCTCCCTCTCATCTCTGAGCATCACCGGAACTGCACTCTACTGGGTTGAGTCTTAACTCACGGGTCCTTCAGGGTGTCTTAGGAAGGAGACAAAGTGGTCTCCAAATCACATCAACTGGTCACTGGGGTTCCTCAAGGATCAGTTCTTGGGCCCTTTCTCTTCTATATACTACAGCACCAGAACCCATCATTCAGGCACATGGTTTTTCCTGTCATTGCTATGCTGATGACACGCAGCTCTACCTCTCATTTATCCAGATGATCCAACACCTACTCGGATTTCAGACTGCTTGACAGATATCTCAGCATTGATGAAAGAACATCACCTGCAGCTCAACCTGGTAAAGACAGAGCTTCTTATCTTCCCAGCCACCCCATCAGTACAGCACAAGCTTACCATCCAACTATAGGCACCTCAACAATAATCCCATCGTGATCCTTGATGATCAACTGACCTTTAAAGATCATATTGCAAAAACAGCATGATCATGCTGGCTTGCACTACACAACATAAAGAAAAACAGACCCTTCCTTACAGAGCAAACAAAACAACTTCTCATCCTGGCCCTTGTCATTTCTAGGCTGAACTATTGTAATTATCTTCGGGCTGGACTTCCAACATGTGCAACCAGACCTCTTCAAATGATTCAAATGCAGCAGCATGTCTTGTTTTCAATGAGCCCAAGAGAGCCCACGTCACACCGCTTCTCATCTCTCTGCACTGGCTTCCAGTCATGGCTCACATCATGTTAAAGTCATTGGTGCTTGCACACATAACAGCCATGGGCTCCGCACCCTCCTGCCTCTGCTCTGTCCCACTCATCTACATCCCCCATTGCAGAGAAGCACAAAATCACACTATGTTTTCTTTCACCACACCCTGTTGGTGGAATGACCTAGCTCCATTCGGACAGCCAAATGCCAGACATTAAAAAATATAAATAAATAAATAACAATTCCAAGCCTTCAGTTTTCTATTCTCTTGCTATCCTTTATCACTTCCTGTCCTAGCTTTAACTATTTTGTTGCCATCTTATGGTAAATTGCTTGTTGTATTCCTAACTGTAGTCTGCCAAATGAATAAAAATGCAAATGTACTGTAAACTGTAACTGTAAAAATGCAGTTTTCTGTGAGCGGTAGGGTTAAGGTGTGGGTTAGGATTATCTTATAAAATCTAAAACCATCTGTATATAGTATATGAGTAAACGTGTGTATATGTGTGTGTTTGATTCAGGTATACCCTACTCTATGTGGACAAAATTTCCCCAGCAGTTATGGCAATATCCAAAATCCTTTTTTGGTCCCCATGAGGAACAGAGTATAAAACATGCAGAATGATTTATTTATAATACAGTTTTTCTGAATTGCTAAAGCACTAAACCCCAATCTCTGATTAAACCAATTTGTTGAATAAAGCATTCTCTTCTGCTAAACCTTAAACACGTTGAGGCAGTTAGGCTCTATTTGCAAATATCATGCACTCTTTTTGCAAAACTCTAAACACATTCTCATTTGCATTTGTGCTGCAAAATGTTAAACACAACGGCAAAAGTTAAACAACGTTTACACACAATGATCTAAAATCGTTCACATTTGTTTCTAATGTGATCAATCAAACTGTACAAAATATGAGCCAGTTCAGAGTGCACAAGTGACACAGGTGACTGAATGATGATACGAACAAAATGGAAACAATATGAGTAGAGGAGGAAGAGTACATGTAAGAAGTGAAGGATAGGAGGAATAGGATGAGGACATTTTTATACGGAGGCGTATTTTATTTTATTTTTTTACTTTGTCTAGCAAAAAAGACAACATTACTTGTGATGTGGACAAAGTCTTTATGCCTGACTCAGGTAATCTCTCATTGACCCTGATTTTACAAGTGCACTACTTACAGTATTGGAGTGTACTGTAACATGCTATTCATTTTTAGTTTTATTTGACCTTTTTGGCCTTTGCAGTTGGACTGCATTATTTTTTGCATTATCCAAGTGCTGAATATATACAAACATTCAGTACTATTCAATATTCAACACAATACTATTCTTGTAGTGGGCTACATTCAATAGGCCTATATATATATTCACATTACTCAGTTGCAATCACTATTCTTTTTTACATAATTGCAAAATGGTTTACTCAGTACAAGATACTTTTTTCTGTAATGTTCTGGATGCGGTGTTCTCAAAATTTCTCTGTCTAATGAATGCTCTAGTGTTTATTTTATTGACTTGTGTGTGTGCTCTGAGAGCCATTTCATTTGGAGTACAGGAGAAATGGTCTTGCAGTGATTTTTTGATTTTGATGGAAGAGTCAAGGTTTCGTGAATTTAGTTTGAGTATTTAGCAATTCGGAAAAACTGTAAGAGTGCAGTGAATGCAGATCTGCTCCATTAGATGGCGCTAGTGTTATTCTCAACATCTCTCCATCACTCAGCTGACACTTCTGTGTTCATAAAGCTGATTCTGGACACTATCACTTTTATTATTTGAAAACACTGACTTGAACTAATGAAATATATTAACATTTCGTTGCATTTGGCAATAAGAATACAGCAATCCCAAAGTGTTTGTTATAGTATATGGAATAATTCACCCCAAAATTAAAAGTTTGCTGAACATTTAATCACATTAAGGTCATCAAAAATGTAGATGAGTTTGTTTTTAATCATAACAGATTTGGAGAAAATTTTGCCTTACATCACATGTTCACCAATGGATCCTCTACAGTGAATGGGTGCCATCAGAACGAGAGTCCAAACGGATAAAAACATCACAATAATCCACAAGTAATCCTCACAACTCCAGCCCATCTGTCCATTTATGTATGTTTGTAATAAACACATTCATAATCAAGACATTCTTTTTGTTTTACTTCAAACTGTTGATACTCAATCTTTTAGGACTCTCATTCTGACGGCACCCATTCATGGCAGAGGATCCTTTGATGAGCAAATGACAATTCTAATGTTCTAATAAGGCAACAAACTTATCTACATCTTGGATGGCCTAAGGGTGAAAAATAATTTCAGCAAATGTAAATTTTTGGGCAAAATATATCTGTAAGTGCTAATTTGGCTAAATAGTGCAATGATGTTCATTGATATATAATACCTTGAAACTGAAGTGTTTGAGGAGCCACTGTATATTTGCAAACGCATTCCAATCCAGCCTTTTTTGAGGGCTGAACGCATCCTCTTGGGTCTAATAAAAGCTTAATGAAAGTTCCCTGTAGGTTGAATGAGTATCTCAGATTGTGCTCCCTTAATTTACAATCCTCAGTTAAAGTGACACACTTAATTGATTGGGAGTCATGACGAACTCCAACACGTGATTGAGGATACTGGGATACGAACCTGAGGCACTCCAGCACTCATGATGTGATGTGACACTGGGTCGATAAGTAATTTAGCTGTATGTTCAACTGGGTGCTGCATGTACAACATTTAGATCAGGCCTGGAAATTCTCACTGTGACCGAGAGCCAAAACCAATGCAATTCTGAGCTCTCTTGGATTTAGAAGTTTTCCAGTTTACCGGATTTTGAATATAGTATAGAGAATTTTGTTTTTGTTTTTGATTTTTAATATTAGAGTAATACATTGCTGTTTTTTTTCTTTTTCTGAGTACTATTATATATGTGAAAGATTATTTTCTGACATTTACCTACAGTAGCATGAAAAATAGCTAGTTTTAAACACATCCAATGTCTGCATTCCTTTTAAAAAATTCTGTTTTTTCTTGAATATTTTTAATATGATATATTTTATCCATTAATAGCAATCTTTATTGACACTGAAAATAATTTCAAGCCAGACTTTGTTTCCTCTGGTTCTTCAGGATGTCTGCTGTCTGCTAGTGAGATCCATTTACACGTTACTCTATTTCACTTGGTGGCACTGCAGAACCATATTCGGCTCAGTCTGATGAGCATTGATTTTGAAACTCGGCTTGTAAGGGTAATGGCACATGTTAGTGATTACAGCTTTATATATTAAACATAGTTCTTGAGAATAACTATACCTTGAGGGGCAAGGACGTTTGGGAGAGAGGAAGAATGGCTCACTGATTTTCATTAAGGTTTGGGAGAAGTTCATCGGGACACTTTTTGATTCGAATCTGCTTTCTCAGAACTAATTACATTTTCTTAACCAAATTTGTAATGATATGGTATATAAGGTATATAAGATGCCTAAACAACAAGTCAGTTTCACAAAAACAACACTGATTCACACCAAATGCTTGCAGACGATCTTTCATGACTCATTGGGACAGACATTTTTGTAGAAGGTAATATGTGTGATCACTGACACAAAGCCATTCAGTCTGCTAATTTTATTGTAGGTTTATGTTTAAGATTTCTATACCTCAGACTTTTTTTTTTTCTTTTTTTTTTTTTTTGTGGTTGTTAATTTAATTACATATTTTGGCTCATTTGTTAACGCTTTCACCTGCCAATAAGACTGTACTACTTTCAATACAGTCATATTTTACCATATATAAATCCGTTCTGCACAGCTCCACAAAATTACTGAACAAAATCTGCAGAGCTGTCTGCATGCATATGAGCTGAAACAACCATATGAAAACATTGTTATTGTTCACAGTTGTTTGATGTTGCATTACCATCGACTTGTACTCCCCATGAGAAGCTTTATTATTATTATTATTTTGTACTAGATGTTGCAGATGATGTTTTCCTTTTTAGATGTAATGGCCTAAATTTGGTCCCACTGGCATTTGTTTATTCTCCAAGACATCAAACAAAAGAAAATCAATTAACGAAACCAGCGCTAAGAAAAGACACATTTGACATCAGATCTAATCATTCTGAGATACAGCAGACCTCAATCACTGTCACAAAACACCCCACCAAATGAACAACATGTTGTTTTGTGTCAAATGTGGTTTTACTTTGTTCTCTTTGGGCATTCATGGGAAAGAGATATTAATCTCAGATCCATATGCTGTGAGTGTGGCTATTTCAGAGCATAGTAAAACCATTTCTTCCCACGCCAGGCTTCCTCATTCAGCTGCCCGGTATGATCAAGGCCCAAGGCATCTGCCTCGCTCCATGCTGCCCCCTGTGACATGTAACTGCAATGAAATCTGTTGATAATGTGTGTGGATTTCAGTGTTGCTCATGAAGAAATTAAATATCTTATCCTATATATGCCATAATTTTGACAAATGACTAATCCCAGAATGCATAGTGAATTAGATGCATAAGACCACTTGTTTTGTGTTGACAAAAAGTTCGTTAAATCTGGCAAAACCTTCATTTGGAGACACTCAGGGATATCCTAAAATGAAAAGATAATTAATTATATACCGATAAACGTTTTCTTCTTCTTCTATTGAACACAAAAGAAGACATTGTGAAAAATTTTGGAAACCAAATAGTTGACAGTAGCCACTGATTTCCATAGTGCGGGGGAAAAAAATACTAGAAAGGAAATTAGTGGCTATTGTCAACCGTTTGGTTATCAACATTGTTCTAAATATCAGATGAAAAGATCACTTTATGTGAAAGTGTATGCATTTTGGGGCCACATTTTCAAATTTAGTCTGTGAGTAAATCCTGAATGACTGATGTTACCCAGACTTGCTGTAACCCCCCCCCCCCCCCACACACACACACTTTTTTTTTAAGAATAAAGCTTCTCAAAGTCCTTAGAAACTTGAAACAACTTAAGGCTTAATTAATATGGACACGCATATAATGTAAGGAAAATTAAACAGCAGTATTATTTAGCCAAGCAACCGTGACCTGTGGAGGTGGGACCATGAGTGGCTCTTATTCGAATGGGAGCAATACAGTTTTACATCGCCACAGGAGAGTCACAGGCACTTTGGGATCATATCAACCTATAAGAGAACTTGTTCCTGGATCCATTTTACAATTTATGATTACAACTGGGAAATTAAAGCCAAATTCTAACATGGAGAATAAAATAATTATCTATTCTCAGGCATATTTTTGCTCTGAATCCACTGGTTAGCACATCCCTTAGCAATCAGCAGATATAGCTGCTTTCTTATAGACATCTTGTATTTTACTGTAATTATTTAAGTTGTCGGGGAAGTTACTCAGCACACTGCAGCAGTGAGGATGTTGGAACGTCCTATGGAACAAGAGATCCTGAGAAGGAAGTGATGAAGAAATTTTGTTTCCCAAAAATATGAAATGATCTCTATGCTTGTGAATACCATTTGTGAATTATTCATCTAACAAGTGCTCTGCAGAACATTCCAGCTATTAAGAGGAGATGATTATACTGTTAGAGGACCATGACACTTCAGTGATCTGTACTTAAACTGTTAGGGTAATTCATTTATATTTGACTTTGCCTCATTTTTAATGTGTGTTTCTGTTCTTTAAATAAATAAATAATAATAATAATAATAATAAATCAGAATTTGCTTTATTCTCCAGGTGTGCGCAAACACATGAGGAATTTGTTGTGTTTTTCTTAAGGTGCTCCTAGTACATACGTACATACATGCAAACATACACATCTGACATGAGAACAAAAAATAAAAATAAATTTCGCAAGACTTTATTTTTTAAGCAATAAATCATGTGTATGAATCAGGAACAATAGATTGATTTATGTACAGATTTGTGCATTTTTACTATTTATAGATTTGTATAAATAATAGAGATATGCATAAGTATTTACATAATACTCAAGAAAGGCAATAATTAGAGATATACAATGATTTACGAAAATGATTTATAGAACACATGCAAAGATTCATGTGTTAGATGTTTAAGCTGGAGATGGCATGGGGGAAAATGTCTAGATGTTCTAGTGCACAGAGATCTGTAGCATCTGCCCTGAGGGGAGAAGTGCAAACAGGTTAAAAATAAGATATTTATAGAAAAAAAATTGTAGGAAGAGACATTTTTATACATTAGGAATTCAATGAAAAAAAGTCAAGGCCAATTAGCACTCATAGTTCAATTATTTTTTAATAATTTATTAAAGAATAGACTCATAAGAGTGTTTTGTTTGTGTTGATAGCTCTGCATATTTTTGATTTAAAAAAATAATAAGTTCATAAGAGTCATTTGTTTGCAATTCAGGCTGCACAAGTCAAAATGAAAGTGAACCACAAGAACCGGCCCATGAGAGTCAATAGGTGGAGTTTCTGGTCACAGTCCATGCTTTGATTCTCTCAAAAGAATCAACTCAGAAGAGCTGTATGTTTGTGAAGGGGTTGTTTGGTGGTTGTTTGATCCACTCAAAATAACTGTAATACTTCCAGTTTCTGTTGATGCTTAATGCTTTTGATTCATTTAAAAGAATAATTTATTTTGTATGTGAATCAGTACACGGTTGCACATGTTTTTGATTCACTGAAAATGTTTATTTGTGAAACAGAAGCTTTTGATGTAAAGTGTTGCAGGAAACTAGCCGGCTGTTTTAAAGTAGCCTGTTTTACAAGATACATGTTGTATCATGTACAATGGACACTGTCTGGACTCCATGTTTTCTAACTTGATCACAGACACAACTCAGGATATCAAAGTTTAGACTGTGAGTGTTCTTGTGATGCCATTAGCCAGCCAGCATTTGTTGTTTTACTGCAAGCAAATGGCATTGAGATGTATGGGACATCCTTGGTTTGAACATATGGAACACCCAACATAAACATTTCAGATGTCTAGGGAAGTGAACCAATAACCTGCAGCACTTGCAGCTTTCCCCCTTTTTTTTTTTTTTTACGATGTCCTCAAGCACTTAGGTTTACTTATTGTTAAACCAAGATAAAGCACCCATCTGGGTCTCAGAGACCTAATTACCCCCTTATAGTATTTTAAAAGCTGAGTAAGCATCCTCACGTGCACACACAAAGCCACATGCATACACACGCACATGCACGCAAATGCACGCACACACATACACACACACACACACACACACACAGGAGTATTTGCACATCCACGTGGATGCTCACACAGGCTCCACTTGCCAAAGTTCACCAATTACCAGAACTCAACTACAGTGGAGTGTTTGCAGAGGCTTCAAGAGCATGTCACTGACGTGAAAACCCACTTCCATCATGCATAATGTTAACATCTTTGTGCCACTCGAGGAAATTGGATTGTTAGTGTGTAAATATTGAACAAGGACCTCAAGTGCCTTTATTGTTATATTCTGGTAGCATCTTACACAAAAAACACACAAAACAGTAATAAGACAGAAAATTAAAAAGAGCAGTCTATAAACATGCTTGTGTTTTAACAAGGAGGTTCTTTAGGATTAAAAATGTGCAGTGCAACAACATAGTGTGACGGTGGAGTGAAGGAAAGTCAGGAAACAGATGCGAGTTAACAGTTTTAATGAAGTGAGATGAATATCAAGACACAAAGGAACATCCAGACATCCAACACAGACAACACTAAAGCCAACAAACAGGGTAACCGACATAAAACAACAATCTCACAAACACAAGACGTGAGACAAGCCAATACATAGGGGATGAGTAATGAGTGACAGCTGTTGCTGATGACAACAGAGACGCCCACAATCTAATCAGTGCAGACGTGAAACGCACAGATTTCACCACAAGGTGCAAACACCCCGAGATCACGAAACACCCCCCCCCCTAAGAACTCCTCTTGGAGTACCCAGAAGGGCCTACCTGCTGATTGTAGTCATCAATAAGGGAGTGATCCAATATGTCCCTAGCAGGTACCCAACTCCTCTCCTCCGGACCGTAACCTTCCCAGTCCACCAGTTACTGGAATCCTTGTCCCCTCCATCTCGAGTCCAGAATACGATTAACCGAATAAGTCGGTTCCCCATTTACGAGACGCGTAGTTTTTGTTAATTGATTTTCTACGAGTGCTGAGACCACTAACTTCTCAGGTAAAATACACTCGGGAGTCACCAGACGGGAGGAGGAATCAAAAAGGCATGATAATTTTTTGGAAACCCGGCGGTACGATAAAGTAAACTAAAAACGACCGAAAAAAAGTGCCCACTGAGCCTGCCTAGAATTTTGGCAGTTCTAATGTACTCTAAATTCTTATGATCGGTCCAAACAATAAAAGGAACCCCTGAACCTTCCAGCCAGTGACGCCACTCTTCCAATGCTAATTTGATGGCCAACAACTCTCTATTGCCAATGTCATAATTACGTTCGGCAGGAGATAGTCGATGAGAGTAAAACATGCAAGGATGTACCTTATCGTCCGAAGCAGCATGTTGGGACAACACTGCTCCTACCCCCACCTCTGACGCGTCGACCTCCACCACAAACTGCCGTGTGGGATCAGGGGCCACAAGGATGGGAGCCGAAACGAAGCGCCTCTTGAGGTTAGCGAACGCAGCTACAGCTGCGTCCAACCACCTGAACGGAGTACTAGGAGAGGTCAAGGCCGTCAGAGGTTAGGCTAGTTGGCTGAAATTGCGAATGAAACGCCGATAGAAATTGGCGAACCCCAGAAACCGCTGTAGAGCCTTATGGGAATCTGGAGATGGCCAATCTATCATAGCCTTAACTTTGTCAGGGTCCATACATATTCCCTCGGACGAGACGATATACCCTAGGAAGGGAACAGACTGTGCATGGAATACGCATTTCTCCGCCTTGACAAAAAGCCCATTCTCAGGTAACCTCTGGAGCACTCGTCTGACATGTTGAACGTGTTCCTGGAGAGATGAAGAAAAAAAGCAGTATGTTATCCAGGTAAACATATATAAACTGATCTACCATATCTCTCAACATGTCATTAACGTGTGCTTGGAAAACCCCGGGCGAGTTGGAGAGCCCGAACGGCATCACCAAGTATTCAAAGTGCCCTCTAGGGGTATTAAAGGAGGTTTTCCATTCATCCCCTTCCTGATGTGGACCAAATGATAAGCATTACGTAAATCCAGTTTTGTGAATATGGATGCTCCCTGCCACCTCTTGAAAGCTGAAGACATGAGTGATAATGGATAGTTGTTCTTTATCGTGATGTTGTTCAGCTCTCGGTAATCAATGCAAGGGTCACCGAGAACCATCCTTTTTACCCACAAAAAAGAATCCCGCCCCCGCTGGAGAAGAGGAAGGGCGGATGAACCCAGAGGCTAAGGAATCATAAATGTATTTCTCCATGGCCTCCCTCACAGGAATAGACAGAGCTTATAACTTGCCCTTAGGCGGAGACTTACCTGACACTAAATCTATGGCACAGTCGTAGGGACAATGTGGAGGAAGAGAAGCAGCACGGGACTTACTGAACACTTCCTTCAGGTCCAAATAGTCTACGGGCACGTTTTGGCAACACCATGTTCTCCTTCTGAAAGACAGAAACAGGGACAACAGGACAAGCAGAAACCAGACAAGACTCATGACAACTTTCATTCCACAATGTGAGAGTGTTTGAACCCAATTCCACTCGTGGATTATGTTTGGATAACCAGGGTTGACCTAACACAATGGGAGCAACGGGGAGTCCATGAGAAAAAAGGATATGGATTCGCAATGGTTTCCAGACGTGAGCAGTGTGATGGGTTCAGTATGGTGTGAGTGACGTGAGGCAGTTCCTGGCAGTTGAGTCCGGTGACATGGATGGGGAGAGACACAGGGAGGACAGGAATGTTCAAGTGACGTGCCAGTGAAGAATCAATGAAATTACTTTCGGCTCCGGAGTCCAGAAGGGCGTGACATTCATGAGATTGATTCCTCCACCGCAGTTTCACAGGAAGGAGGGTCGATGATGTAGTTGAGGACTTCCCAGCAGAGATCCCAGCCTCAAGTTTACTACCGGGCTGGCTCTTTTAACTGGGCATGAGTCGATGTTATGAGTAGAGCCTCCACAGTATAAACACAGTCCTTGGGACCTCCGCCGTTCCCTCTCCCTCTGGGACAGCCGAGCTCTACCCACCTGCATGGGCTCGTGGTCGTCGACGGAACTGACCGTGTTCTCTCGACTCAAGCGCCCCCTAGCAGGAGAGATGGTAGGGCGAGATGGACTGGGTTGGCGTCCCAGGTGATTAATCCGTGCATCGACCCGTAGAGCCAACTCTATCAGTCCGTTGAGAGTGGGGGACAGCTCGAGGAGGTAGGTCTTTCTGAACACTGTCGGATAACCCATGCAGGAATCGATCCCACTGCGCCGCCTCGTTCCACTGGCATGCGGCCGCCAGGGTGCGGAACTCGATGGAATAATCGGTCACTGAGAAAGAGCCTTGACGGAGTTCCGAGAGTTGATGAGCGGCTTCCCTGCCAGTCGCGGCACGGTCGAATACTCTCCTCATTTCCTCAGAGAGGGCGTGGAACAAGGCACGACACGGATGTTGGTTCTCCCACACCGCCGTCCACCATAAGGCAGCCTTGCCGGATAACAACGTAAGTGTAAATGCCACCTTAGAATTCTCTGTGGCGAAGGTGCGGGCTGTAGGGCGAAATGCATTGAACACTTAGTTAAGAAAGTTCTGCAAAATGCTGGCTCAACCGAATAATTCTCCGGCCAGAAGTGGTCTTGGAGAATCTCCCAGGGGACGGACGGCGCAGGCGGTGTGATGGGCGCAGTGGGAGATTTGAGCTGATGGATCCGCTGGGTGAGCTCGGACACCTGTGCCACCAGCGCTCGGATGGCGCGTCCGGTGTTAGAGATGCTCTCCTGCTGCTGATCCATGCGTTGGCCACTGTGGTTCATAAAGTCCGTGATGGTGTTGGTGCTCGCTGCTTCCATGATGGTGAGATCGTTATGTGGCGGTGGAGTGAAGGAAAGTCAGGAAACAGTTGCGAGTTAACAGTTTTAATTGAATATTTAATATGAATATTAAGACACAAAGGAACATTGATGCTGAGAAGACGACACTCCGTGGTGGTGGTGAGGAGGTGAGGAATCCGGATGATGGCGGAGAGAAGGTGAGTAGTCCGGATGATGACGGTGAGTAGGCAGCAGGAGAGGATGGCACAGGAATTGCGGGGAATAGAGCCGAAGGTAAGTGTCCGTGGCTGAGTGGATGTGCGGAGAGTGGATGAGGTTCTGGGAAAAACACAGACATCCAACGCAGACAACACTAAAGCCAACAAACAGGGTAACTGACATAAAACAACGATCTCACAAACACAAGACGTGAGACAAGCCAATATATAGGGGATGAGTAATGAGTGACAGCTGTTGCTGATGACAATTAACGGAGACGCCCACAATCTAATCAGTGCAGACGCGAAACACACAGACTTCACCACAAAGTGCAAACACCCCGAGATCACGGTTTACCAACCGTGACACATAGACGATGGCTATATTGCTAACTTGCACTTTTGACCACTGTTAGCTGAATCTCGTGTAGACCCGCCACTGAACCTCATTACTTTATTTAAGCAGGTGTATAAACACCAAGACAAATTATATATTGGTTGTTTATTGTTAAGGTTTTGTTTTAGCAGACTCACTTACTGTCTGTCTACATTCTGGTGTGTGACAGGCACTTTTCAAGTCATGTCTATATTTTTATACAGCACTTTACACAATACTAATTGTTCTAAAGCAGCTTTACAGTATAAACACCTGGAACATAGCAGAATTAAAGATGAAAACTTCATAAAATATGACACGAATTATGCTCTAAAGCTGCTCTACAAAGAATATATTATTATTCACATAAGTCAGAGTTAATTCAGTTCAAAAACTGTAAAAATGAGTTCAGTTCAGCAGTATGCAGCTATACAGGAGACAATAATGTTATTATTCAGCTTTAGTCATTTCAGTGTTAACAGTATCAATGCTACAAAATGTATCAAATTTCAAACAAAGACGATTTAACAAGAAAGCAGCTCTAGAAGACAATAATGTCCGCATTCAGCTCATTTCAGTTCAAGTTTTGTTCTCATTCAATAGCGTCAGTGCAGTTGAATTGATAATGCAGTATTATCTTTTAAACCCTAACTAAGCAAGCCAAAGGTGGCAATAGCAAGGAATCCAAACTTCATCAGATGATAGAAATGCAGAAAAAACTTCAGATCAGTTTTCCTGGCCACATGATCAAGCACAGTGTGATTTATAATTCCAGTCTGCATTTGTGGATTTACATTATTTAAAAAATTCCATCCTCTTTCTGTTTAGAAATCAGAATACCCATTGGCAACATATAGGTGGAAGAGAGTTTTCTATTCAGTGAATTCCTAATTCTCTAAATATCTTATTTACATCAGAAATACATCATGGGTAGTTTGCAAACACTGGATTCTACTTTGTTGATCTTTGACCTTATGATGATTTTATTTAAAATATGATGTTTACTCATTAGCACCGTGTTCTATCTGAAATTGCTTGGCATGACATTGAAGCTCCAGGGTCAATTTCCAGGCTGATTCTTTGTTAGAGGAGGCTGGGTTTGTTGAATTCATGGTGGTAGCTCTAGAAAACCAGAGAAAACATGGAGAAGCATCTAAACTGTTATGACACCTCGTTGTTCATTAAGGCAATGTGCTATTGGCATGAGATGTCCCTTTAAATAGAATGCAAGCCATCTTGTTTGGCTGGCCATCTCAATTAAATAAGTCTTTGTTTTTCCTCTCCTTGCTTAACATTATGAAAGAAGTTTTAATTTGTTGTCTTTTTGCTTTACTGATGCAACATAATAAATGTGGTAACAGTTTAGCCTGTTTGTAATCCACCATACAAAACCTCCAAATATGGTCAGAAAGAAACAGGACCGGTCAATCCCTTATAAACAAAACTATATGGAGACATCCTGGAAAATATAATGTGAAATATTACATTTTCATATATAATAAAAAAGGGATTTTACAAATATAAATATATTAAATATTTATAAAGAGAAATATATGGATATATTTCACAATTCATATTTTCCTCAGCTGTGTAAATATACCTTATTTTTTGGACTATAAGTCGCACCTGAGTATAAGTTGCATCAGTCCAAAAATACGTCATGATGAGGAAAAAAACACATTAAGCATTTATTTAGAAACCAAGAACCAAGTTATAAGTAAATTATATTGTCACATATTTTCAATATATGAAAAGCGGCAATTCCTTATGTATCATATTTTTTGTTATTAACAATATATTATACAGTATATTTTTAATCTACAATAAATGATTCAATATGTTGATAGTTAATCTATAAGGAAATATATTTTCTTTGCATAAGGGGTTGTTGTGCAAATTATGGATGATAACAGACCTCTTTACAGACAGTTATTAAATCTTAAATAACATATTTGATCCTTTAAATTAGATGAATTCAGTCAAATTCTTCACGTCATTCATTCATCCATTATATCAGTTAATTCAATATAAGAAAGACAAATTAATTGCTTGTGAAATTTCTAGTTTTTGATACTTGAAGAATTCTTAGAGGAATTATATTTGAAATTATGAGTTTATATTAGCACTCTTTGATTTTTGAGAAAAATTAATTATGTTAATTTAGCAGTTTCCAGCTAGCAACCTTTACATCTTGTTTAAAAGTAATTAATTAATTGCATTTAAAAAAAAAAAAATGTAAACATTGTGTCAAATGCTCTACTTGAAGTTTATTAGAAATAAATTGGAAGGTTTAACTGCCCTATTGAGGTTAGATTGTTTCAAATTTGTAGAGACTGTTTAGTTGTCAGTGCCTGAGGGTGCATGCATGATTTAATATCTCTTCTGAATCAAGCTTGAAGACACTTACAGAGACCGAGAATGCATTTAGAGGGACATTTCAGTTTTCTTGCGCTAAAAGGTCTTAAAGGCTTTCCCCATGAATGCAAGCAAATTCACACATATTCGTAAAGGTCAAACGATATCTATGTCCACATGATGAGATTGGGGTCACAACATTTTACTCTTGAGAGACAATTGCCTGGGAGACATTAGGTCAAAAACTATTGGGCACTATTAGCACAAACTAGATGAATACAGTCTCAGATTTCAAAACAGAGAGACTGTGATCATGGTGTCTATTTATTTGTCCCCTGAGGGCATATGAGAGGAAACATCATACCGTATCTAAACTTTAATTTCAGAAGGAAACAAAATATATATTTATAATGGAAGGTTTTAAACCACTTATCCCAATTCATTGAAACAGGAGTTTAGTCACAGTCAGTGTACTTATGCCCCATTCCAGCAGATTTGAGAGCATATAAATGCATCTCAGAATCTTTTAGTGTCTTCCAGTAATGTGGGTGTATATTTGTTTTAATGCTGTTTACCTAGATGCAGTTATATGGATTTATGCTCATGGACTAGCACTGATTTTGTCCTGACCCATATCACATTTGTGTGTTGACAGATAATGGTCTGCTACACGATATGCCATGTTGCGTCAGATTAATATTTACGGTAATTAATTCCTATTGGGGCGTATATTTATCATACAAAATAATGATAGTCTCTTGCCAATGTTAATGACTGAAAGCCCCACAGAGCAAAATAGTATTGCTTAAAACCTCTTTCATCTCTTATGAAGTTCTCAGTTATGTTTTATTGAAGTATAAAGCTTATCTTAGAATAGCGGTTCTGGACCTTTTAGACTCATCCAACAAAAAGTTCAAAACCAGAATTCAGCTATAAATATAACAAAGCTGTTTGTTTTTTACTAAACAAAAACAGGGGAGTGAACAGAAACAATAGTTATTTAGGGGGAAAAAAAGAAATATGAATCTTCACTTCATGTATTTAACATTTGAATTGTTTTATTTTACAATATTTATATTAATTGTATGAATAATAATACATTCAATTGAATGATTTTAAGTCTTCCTGAGCCCCCTTGGAAGTCCTCTGAGGGACCCCAATGGGTCCAGAGTCCCTGAAAAAGAAGAAATAAAAGAAATAAAAAATGTTGACACACTGTAGCACAGATCATTTGACTGTTGACTGGAGGTGAATCTTGACAAATCAGAACACAGTCTGAGATTTCTTCAGAAACTCTCAAGGGATACATTCAGACTGGATGCAAAAGTGGCCCAAATCCGGATTTTTTATTTATTTTTTGCTTATATGTGACTGACATCCGTTCAATAACAGTATCAACAGCACAAACCACATGATCTTTTGGATTCTGATTTGTGCCCTCTTCCATGAGTAGTCCTAAATCAGATACAGGACTGATGTTTTGCAATTCAACCTAAGTCTGAAAAGTCATTTTTGGAATTCATATGACTTTTCCATCACTTTAGATTGTCATCTGTCATAATTCTTTACTGACAGAAGTCACTCCAAAAATGTTACATACCTGCAGTTATTTGGTCACTAGGTTAATATTGAAGCCAGCCATGAAGATAGTCAATGAAGGGACAGTGAAGTGTTATAACTTAGTATTGTAACATCTCTATACAAGCAAAACTCAAGGGAAAACTAAACATTTACATTACATTTAGGGCCCTATCTTGCACCCAGCGCAATTGACTTTGTACACCGACGCATGTGTCATTCCTATTTTGCACCTGCGCAAAGCGCGCTTTTCCCTCCACAGAAGCACGTCGCTAAACTAGTGAATGAACTTGCGCTCCCTGGGCGGTTCAGCGCAAAAAAGGAGGCGTGTTCCGGCGCAAACGATCCCTGGTGCTATTTTGCTGTTCCATTAAACAGTTGCGCCACTGACCAGAAAAAACCTAGTCTAGGGCCCTATCTTGCACCCAGCGCAATTGACTTTGTACACCGACGCATGTGTCATTCCTATTTTGCACCCGCGCAAAGCGCGCTTTTCCCTCCACAGAAGCACGTCGCTAAACTAGGGAATGAACTTGCGCTCCCTGGGCGGATCAGCGCAAAAAAAGAGGCGTGTTCCGGCGCAAACAATCCCTGGTGCTATTTTGCTGTTCCATTAAGCAATTGCGCCACTGACCAGAAAAAACCTAGTCTAAAGTCAGTGGCGCGTTGCGCGCTGTTCATTATGCTATTTTAAGGGCGCATGCTTGACCTTAATGTATATAGCGTGCACAACGCCCATACACTTTGCTCATATAATCAACACAGATTTTTATTAAGATTCATAAATTGTTACACTAAAAAAATATTAACACATGAGATGACGGAAATCATTGTGGTGTGCCACGAAGATGTGAAAAAATAGGCATAAATCTTGCTTACAAATTATTCAGGCTAATTGTAGTAATTAAGGATCAGACCTGTTTGCCCAATAGTGGCAAGACATATATGTATATAAGGACATCTGACAAATTGGTTTGTCCGTCAAGAACCAGGAAAAAAAATCGATGAAACAGTTGTGGCTATTTCCTCCCACGCCTGTTTAACCGACGCTATTTTGGGTGGGTTTCTCCCATTCCCATACAACACAATTTCTCTGTCTTTCATTGCTTTTACAAGAACATCAGTCTCCTCGGCTGTGAACCGCTCCTGGCGTGCGCCTGGTAAATACGCCATAATAATAGCAATCCATAATGGAACTTGCGCACCTGCTTTTAAAGGGAATGTTGGATGACGCTCTGATTGGTTTATTTCACGTTACGCCCAAACCACACCTATGAATAATGAAGCTACTTCAGACCCACCCATTTTAGATTTGCGCCGGGCGCAAGAGCCATTTATCCCGCCGGGAAAATAGCAACAGCGCCGAGACCTGCCCACAAAGTTACTTGCGCTTCGCGCTTTGACACTTGCGTTTCAGATCGTTTAAATAGGGCCCCTAAAGTCAGTGGCGCGTTGCGCATTGTTCATTCTGCTATTTTAAGGGCGCATGCTTGACCATAATGTATAGCGTGCACAACGCGCATACACTTTGCTCATGTAATCTACACAGATGCAACAGTTATTTTTGCAAATCATAAATTGTTACACTTAAAAAAAATATTAACACATGAGATGACGGAAATCATTATGGTGTGCCACGAAGATGTGAAAAAATAGGCATAAATCTAGCTAACAAATTATTCAGGCTAATTGTAGTAATTAAGGATCAGACCTGTTTGAGGTCATATGTATATAAGGACATCTGACAAATTGGTTTGTCCGTCAAGAACCAGGGAAAAAAAATCGATGAAACAATTGTGGCTATTTCCTCCCACGCCTGTTTAACCGACGCTATTTTGGGTGGGTTTCTCCCATCCCCATACAACACAACTTCTCTGTCTTTGCTCTTACAAGAACATCAGTCTCCTCGGCTGTGAACCGCTCCTGGCGTGCGCCTGGTAAATACGCCATAATAATAGCAATCCATAATGGAACTTGCGCACCTGCTTTTAAAGGGAATGTTGGATGACGCTCTGATTGGTTTATTTCACGTTACGCCCAAACCACACCTATGAATAATGAAGATACTTCAGACCAACCCATTTTAGATTTGCGCCGGGCGCAAGAGCCATTGATCCCGCCGGGAAAATAGCAACAGCGCCGAGACCCGCCCACAAAGTTACTTGCGCTTCGCGCTTTGACACTTGCGTTTCAGATCGTTAAAATAGGGCCCTTAGTCATTTAGCAGATGCTTTTATCCAAAGTAACTCAAAAATGAATACAATAGATGCAATAAACGTCCTCCTTATCGCCTGTGCATGATTTTTCTGTCTTCCACATCACATCACCATATAAACAAAGGTGTAAATACTGACTTCAGACAGTGTTCTACTGCACATGTGGGACAATTCAGGACTGCAACCAGCTCACACTTGAATCTCATATCGGCCACATTTAAAAGTTAATGTAAAATAAATAATAATTAAAATTTAAATCTAACAAAAAATTGTATCTGAGCAATAAATCAGAACTGAGGACTAAGGCTTGCAGTGTAAATGAATGTAGCCATGGAGACTTTGGTCTTACTTTGGTCTTTTTCACAGGGGAAAAGCAGAAGCCTTTATTTGTTCTGCATTTATTCTCATTACTCTCTAGGAAAAACTGAGATATTATAGAGATCTCATTTGTGATTTTCCTCCTAAGGGGCAGCTCAAAATGTCAGACAGCAAGAACATTTACATATTTATTTGAAATGATGATTTCTGCAGTAGACGGAAGATCTTGATGTTTGTGTTGTGTTTCATGTCAATTTCTATTTTTCCTTTTCCCCTGTTTTCATGTTTTCAGATATCATGTATTATTCATTTCAAAATGAATCAAAATGTAAACTGCCTGGCTTTCATCTGCACATTTAAATATGTAAACATGCATACCAGAAGATCTGAAAACAGCAAAATGGCAAATGCATTCACAAGAATCTGGCACAAATGCACATTCTTAGAAACTGAATGCAATCAATGTGAAATAAACCTTCATGCTGCGGTTTGCTTTCATTTGCTGTGACATTCCTGTAACTCATGAGGCTCATTTCCCCCAGATCATTGTCTCACCTAAATGGTGTACAACAAATTATATTTTTTACAAATTATAACAAGTGATTAAACTTCTTTGACAACTATCCATTCAGTTTGAGCCTGAAAGGGTTAACTACTAAAGCAACACGTTTGAGCAAAACACTAAACCATCATCCTCCTTTAATAAAAGCAACTGCAAGTCAACAATAACCATGGGTTCAAACTCAGATTTTATCTCCTCTTACCATTGCTGTTGTGCATCTATGCTATTTTCTGAGTATTCAGCCCTGAAATGAGCCCATCTGTGTTAGCCTTTGGTCTACTGCATCTGTTAAAATGGAAGCAATTTGCTCTGTCCCTGTGGGGATATTGCAGGACTGGACTACATCTTTGTGAGAGGGCGTGACCAATTGGGGAAGTGCAGCTTCAGAAAGAAACAGGACTTTTGACTCAGTTTAGCATCTGTTGCTCAGCTAGCTAGATGGTGCATGTGTGTATAGTTTCTGTTTGTGTTTGCATGTACTGTGTCAAGCCAAGTCACCTTTATTTATATAGCACTTTATACCATACAGATTGTGTCAAAGCAGCTTTACAGTGTTAGTGTTTAGTTCCAGGTTGCAATGCACATAAGACTGAGCAGAGGACTTGGTTCTCGTGGTCTTGTGCTGATGGTCAATGAGGTCTTCACAGGGTATCTGTCTCTAGGGTTTGTCTATTTGACGTGATCTCAGCTGAAATTCAGGACTGTAGAGGTCATCTCTAGGCGCGAATCCACCATCTGATCTGGATATGGACTGAATCTGGGTAGCTACAGTGACCTCAGAATAAGAATACAACTGTGTAAATACAATATACTCACGATGTCATAAATACATTGGGTGTAATGGGAAGCGTTCCTGGTTCTGGTTGACCTAATTAATGCAGTCTAACAATCCTTAATTAGAGGTCGACCAATATATCGGTCGGCCGATATATCGGGCCAATATATGTCATTTTTTGATATATCGACATTGGACGATATCCGTGTTTAGTAGCGCTGATTTAAAGTCAGGCACGTCGGCGGGCAGCCCCTTGTTATTGGTGCAAAATCATTTTACTTTGTTGACTGTTTCCCGTCAAGGAGACCGCTGAATGAGTCTCTTTAAATGGTTTCGTGGTGCTCGTTGTTGTATTTTAAAATGTAACTGCAATGTTTTCAAATGACACTATAGTAGTGGTGCAACAGATCATCATTGATCTGTGATCCGTTCGGATCAATATCTTCGGTTTGGCACACACGTGACCCGCGGATTGATTTATGAAAAAGAAAAAAAAAAAGTTCAGTCCACACTCAGTGGTCATGGCAAGAGGAGGAACGGAGGAGCTTGAACGCCCTGCGCATTTTGGCTTCCCCGTCAGATATAATGATGAAGGAAAGAGGTTAGAGTGAAAAGATTGTGCCAGTTCTTTATGAACAAGAGAAGAAAAAAGTTGTGGATGAACTATCCCGAGCATCCTCTGTTGCGCTCACAACAGACAAAACGTAGGCAATGTTTATTTGTCTTGGCCTTTTTTTTTTGCTGATCCGAAAAATGATCCGATCCATACGAGGATGAGCGAGCGCCATTTTGACACTGGCATGCTGTTAGTCATTCTCCTTGCATGCTATTGACGTTAGAGAAGTGTATAGTAGTTTCTCATGTAACTTTAGAGATGGTCCCTAGATTTGCAAATATCGATCGTCCAACGTCAAGCCAACTTTATGCCATTGGGTTAGACTAGATGTATTCTGAGGTTATTGCTCACGTCTCGCTCTGCACATATCCAAATGTTTCCATATTCGCAATGTATCTGAATGTTAAACTATAATATATATTTTTTATTTTTTTAATGTATAAACTAGATGGTAAAAAATCATCCTCTTCACATGAGCAAAAATGTGCTTGGCATAACACCAGAGTTAGACCGGTATACTAAGGTCTATTTAAACTGACCAGTGTAACCTTTTAAATGTTTGGTTGACTATACTTTATTTTAATAATGAACAGACTTCGATGTAAGTTTGAAATTAGAAAGCACTTTAGATGTTCTGTGACACAAATATTACCTGTTTTATATATTTAATACTTGGTCAGTTTATTGATTTGTTTGGTTAACTTTGGAAAAATTTTATATTTTAATACCGTGCAGTGCACAAAATTAAGATTCGAGAGATGGTGCTCAATAAATGATGATAAGTTTAGAAATGTTGTGCATCCACTTATTATTAGTGTGACATTTTTGCATGGAAATGAAAGGAAAACTTCAAGATATCGGCCCTAAAAATCGGCAGCACATATCGGCCATCGGCTGACCCTGACCTCTAAACATCGGCATCGGCTATAGAAAAACCCATATCGGTTGATCTCTAATTTGAATTATAGAAAAGGGATTGTGTGTTCTGTGCATGCCAGGTTAAAGAGATGAGTCTGATCTGAATTTAAACTGCTTCAATCCTAGGTTCAATCTATAGATTAGGCACTAAACAGGAAAAGGATCTGCCGCCTGCAGTGGATTTTGATAATCTAGGAAGTTTTGAAATCGCAGCATAATGTGATATAAGCTTGCTCAAGTTTTGAGGAGCTAAACCATTCAGGGCTTTATAAGTAATAAGCAAGATTTAAAAATGTATTCGTTGTTCAATACAGAGCCAGTGCAGAGACCCGGGCTAATGTGGTCGTACTTCCTGGTTCTAGTAAAAACTCTAGGTGCTCCATTTTGGACCCATAGAACAACCACCAAATTAAGCATTACAATAATTTAACCTTGAGGTCAGGAATGCACAAATTAACGGTTCAAATTTGACATTGAGAGCATAGGTCGTAATTTAGATGTATTTTTAAATATGTAAAAATGCAGTTTTACAAATGCTAGAAACATGACTTTCAAAGGAAAGGTTGCTGTCAAATAGCACACCTAACCAATGACGAAGTACTGAGAGCACAACCATCAAATATTAGACTGTTCTAGGTTTCTGTTCTAGATTCTAGAGGTTTTTTGTCCGATACTTAACAACCCTGTTTTTTTCTGAATTTAGCAGTAGGAAATTACTAGTCATCCAGTTTTTTATATCAGCTATGTATTCTGTTAGTTTTGCAAATTGGTATATTTAGTCAGACCATTAAAAAATATAGAGCTGAGTTTCATCAGCATGCAACAGTGAAAGCTAACACCATGTTTCCTGATGATATTTCTAGGGTAGCATGTGAAGCTTGAAAAATTGTCTTTTATAAATGTAGATGCACCAAAATGAACTCAAAAAGACGTATAAACGAATACCAGTCCATTGCTTAGCTCCATATCATATATGTAACCCACACATTTGAATATCATGTTTCTAATCACTTATTGTGTATAGCTTAAGGATTCATATTCATGTTTAGTTTGTGTGTGTTTGAATCTTACTGCTTGAAACGTTTCTGACCATCAATTATTTGTCAAATGTATCATATTCTTGTTATAGGAATCATGTCCAAAATTATACTCTGCAAGAGTGGGAAAATTTGGAACATGTGATTGATAAGATAACATATGATTTATGAACTGGCAGGAGAAACATCGCAACACCCCGAGCATAGACAATATCTAATTGGTTGAGACAAGATCTGAGGTGTGGCCGAAAGGCCTGTTTAAATACTCAGGACACCATCAAACTTGTGCTTTTAGCTTTTGCTTTTTAGCTTTTGCTTTTAGTCTTGCCTGCTTTTAGTTTTAGCTCTTAGCTTTTTATTAGTGTTGTAAACTTACAAGCAATTTCTACATATAATAACATAATTTCTATTTTCAACAGCTAAATGGTAAAGTGCAATATACTATGTGTGTATTTCACATTTGTTTAAATTGAGCTAACTCATGTAACATTTTTTGCAACTTGAAATTTCTTAGTTGTATTTAGTTGAACAGCAATCTGCTAAAACCATGCAAACCATTTTCCTTAAAAATTCAAGTAGGCCAAATGTTACTCCAGTAACTTATCCTCTTAAGACCCAATGGCCTCATATGAGGACAACATAAGTTAAGTCTGTATGTCCTGTACAGAGCACATTCAGGGCTTTTCAGAGATACCAAATGTTTGGATGTTTCACCATGACCACTCCCTTTACTTGGTATTTATTTAAAGGGACAATAAGTAACTTTTTAGGTATTTTATTATCTAAAATCAATATTTTTTATTCATAAATATGCCCTCAATGGTGTACAAATACCTATGCCAATGTTTAAACTAATCCTCGTAAATGAAGAATTTATTATCTTTATATACATGGGACGGGTAGGTCGACAGAGGCTTCCATGTAGTTCCGCCATCTTGCAAAACTATAATAGCAGAGAGGGACAAAAAGTACTACGCCAACGCGTTTCCACAACGCGTTTTCGGTCAGAGCCAGAAACGCAGGTGCAGAGCAGTGAGAGGCGCTTGAAACTGCACCGGCAAGTTTAAAAGTCTGGATTGCATTCTTATTATGAAACATACATATGCCGCGCCACAGGAGAAGAAAACATTGTCACCAAAACAGTCAAAAATAGAACTTAAAAGGAAATGTGACCGTAGATTACAGAAAACAAGAGTTAATGTCGGGGAAGCTTTTTCTAGGTGGAAAGAGCTAATGCTGGATAAAGATTTCAAAAGAGACGCTGAAGTGGCCTGTTTTCTTCTCGACAGGTAGGTCAGTGTTTGATGATGATATCTAACAATGCACATAATTCAGAAAATATAACGAATAAAGAAGACATAACTACTAATTACAATATTTCATGTTTTCCACAGTCAGTAATTCATACTGTAACATTCGTTTGTTAGTTGTCATGTTGCAGTTTGTTTGAAATAACACACCTGTTCAACTGAAGGAAAACTCGACGAAGTGCTATTAGAAGACATCCTGTCCAAGCTTTTTGGTACATATCGCCTACCGTAGATGCAACGCGCATTTGATAAAGCGAGGCGCTGGAGAGCAAAATTAGTTTGAATGCAAAATACAATTTCACCACTAGATGGGAGTAATTCCTACTTACAGTCCCTTTAATATGAAACAACAGTCATCCTATGCACCATAGTGCTTGTAGCCGAAGCTAATTTTCAACACTTGCCCCTGGGAGGGCTTTTATAAATTACAATTACGAAAGACAACATTTAAACACAAACTTTACATAATTAAAAAAGACAAGTGAGCAAATCTCAAAATCTTCTATTTACTTAGGATCTGACAATGACGGTATCTTGTTTGCTTTCTATCTAAACCTTTCAAAGCTCTGTTGTAGAGACATTCAACCTGATTAATTATGGATTGATTTGTCTGAGACCAAATAGCTAATCCATATACCATATGTGATAATATCATTGAATGTTGAACAATTTCTTATTATTTTAAAGATAGTAAGATTTTATTTTATTGTTTTACTCTCAACTTAACTTTTTAACATGACTTTTAAAAAGTAACTGATAATCTAAAATCATACCAAAGATATATATAATTTCATCTTTAACTCTAATGTTTAATGATGCTGTTACTGGTAACGTTCTTATTGAAAAGCATATGGACTTTGACTTTTTAGTATTTAAAGTTAAAAGAGAGACATCAAGCCAAGCTGATACTTTTCTTCAATTTCCATACAGTTCCAGATGCATACAGTAGATAACAGTGTCATCAGCATACATTTAAAGACTCGGATCAGGACACACATCTGGAAGATAATAAATATTAAATGCTAAAATGAATTGGAACAAAAATTGTTCCCTGAGGAATTCCTATATCAATATTATGAGGAACTGACTTAACAGTTTTTTAAAAGACAAATCAATCCATTACAAAGATTGTTTTGATATATTATACTTTGTTATTTTTTACATTAAAATATAATGATTTACGGTATCAAATGCCTTTTTCAAATGCACCAACTTTAAATCCTTTATCGAGTGACCCTTTAATATTTTGTAATAATAGGCAAGTAGAAGTTCCTGTAGAATGAAGGAAAAGGATGACAATTGGAGGTACTAGTAGAATGAGTTTAAATATGGCAAATTGTGTGGCCAACCCAGTGCCAATGGTTCAAAAGTCACTTTAGTTTTTTTTTTTTTTTTCTGTCCCAAGTCTAGCATCACACTTTGAATGAACCTTTGAAAGGATAGTTCATCCAAAAATGAAAATTTTACCATGATTCTTTTAACACTAATAAAGCACATAATCATTAACTAAGATTATCACTGTCATATTTTATATGTTGTTCCTGCCGTGACATCACAGAAAATAAAAAGCATTTCTAAAACAGAATTCTATGTTGCTTATTGTCACGTGTAGCTGTCGCGAGTGGATAGGACAAAAACTACATGGAAACGACACTTTTCATCGCAGTGCATCGCGTCGCATCGCATCACATCACGTCTGGTTGGGACACACGGTGTTAAAGTTTTATCCCCCCCAAAAATCTAAGTCTAAAAATATTAATGCTGACAGATCATATAATTAAACTTGCAATAAGTCAGCGCAACATAAATGTAATGATTCAGCAGGAGATTTTTTGCTTTAAGTTCTGTTGTATTTTGTTGTTTTGCACCGCGTCACTCGCGTCCGATGTAGAGACGATGTAATTTAATGTCATTTTCTGATGCTGTGTTTGAATTTTAATGACACTGTATTTGAAATTAGCATGAGCCAAACATTTTTCTCTCGCAGGCCAGATGTGGCCCCGCTGGCCGCCTATTGAGAAACCCTCCAGGCCTTATTCAGGAACAGTACCCCTCTATGGGCTATGGTTTGGGGGTTCATGGCGTGTGGTGAGCTGGTGAGTTGTCGAGAAGCGGCGTGCCTCAGAGGTCCACAAGACTGAAACTTTCCCTTAATTTCTTCAGCTTCAAAATTGGAACCATTCAAATAAAGAACGAGTTCAATCAGCTTGATTAGGGGAAAATCACACACAGCAGTGGATCGCAGCGGATCGTCTCGTCATCTAGCCCCAGCTGAAAGCATGCACCAAGGGCAGGGTTGTGCCAGCTCAGCTGGGGTAGTTCACTAAATGTTTGAGGATAAGTTGTTCCTTTCACTTACTTTTATGGGAAGTTTGTATTTATTTTATCCTTCATAATTCAATCTTCTTTGTGGAGTTAATTGGATTATGGCAGCATGACTTATTACTCCTCCTGGGTACACATTTCCCGATTTGATTAGATGATGTTTATTCAGTAATTGCTCTGATGGATTGAGTGAGTTCATTCATTGGAGGATTTGCCTGATTCTTTCCAAATACCAAGTCTATTTAACAATTCATTACAAGCACCATCTCAAGTGTTGTGTGTGTGTGTATATATATATATATATATATACTTTTTTTTTTTTTTTTTTACTGTGCAGAAAGCAAGTTTGGACCCAGCACATATCACCTGACTTTTTCAGAACATACCTCAACAAAACTATTATAATAAGCATTCATTGTCATATTTTATAATTACGTGCTGCACAGCCACTCTTGCAACATAATTTTTTCCTGCCTGCTTGAAATAATATTGTTTCATTTACACACATCAAATATTTATTTTCATCAAACCCATCTCATGATGTTTCTGATCTCTTAATGTCCTACCTGTCTGGTTTGCCAGGACTAACTGTACCAGTAACTAGATAATGGATTCTATCGACACTTGTATTTGTTGTGACTGTTCGCCTAGTTCCCAGGTAAAAAAGAAAAAGAAAAAGTACCTTGATTTGAGGTCATTTGAGTTTGAGACCCTAAAATTATAGTTATTTATAAGATAATGACTGAAGAGAACACCTGAAGAGCTTAAAGAACATTTATCCATAACTAAATAATTGTCGTCTATTCAAGCTCAAGACGACCTTCCAAAAGGGGTAAAGATTATTCATGAATCTGCTACTCAAAACTTTTCAAATTTGGCATCCCGGCAGCTGCATTAAGAATCTGATCTTGTGAGCAGTGTGGGGTGCCTTTGATTTAATGCTGGTCCCCTGCCAGCATTGTGTTTACACTATAACAGTAAAAATAAATCTCAAATTGCCTCTAAAAGCTCTTAAATTGGTCTTGGACAAACCACTTAGCAATAACCATGCATGGGGACTAAACGAAATGGGACTGTTTTTCTGTTAAAAACATAGATACCACATAATTATGGTAATTATGTTGAGCATGAGATAGCAGAAAGCTTCTTTAGAAAATCACTGGGAACAATGAACAAACATCTAAAGAGTGAATACTGCACATACTGGATAGTTAAGTCGGTTTATATATAATTTATATAAAATTCATTAAATGTGAAAGCAATTTTATTCGTATTCATTGCTGGGTGAGTCAATTCAGTTGACATATAGATTATTGAATTAATGTGACTTATAGGCATATTTAATTGAATTTCAGATAAATAAGATTACATTTTTTTAATTAATAAATGTGTAAACAAGAAATAACTCATTAGTTTTAATGTCTACATACAAATTTATATGTACACTTCAAAATACCTGTGTATATTAAAGAAATCTTACTCTATACTACCATTTTAATTTATCTGCAGAATTTACTGTTGAATTATATAATTGAAATCACCAATAAAATTTAACAACAACTTTCTCATAAATGTTGTTTCTTTTGCTCAAATTCAATAAAAAAAAATAATTAAAAAATGTATTTTTCCGGCTAGACAATCCATTGCGCACGTGCAGTTTTAGCGACCAAACTTATAAAGGCAGCTGCAGTGACGTGAGGACTTTACCGATTAGTTATTGGCTCTTTTACTCAGAAGGCGGGGCTTCTTTCGATAGAGCGGTCGTATTGAGCATGCATTTAAAACTATACAAGTGACACGTCTTGGATATTCTATAATCTTTGGAGAAACTGCAACATGCAATATGGTAAAATAGTCCTCTCTTCTAAATGAAAGAACCAAACTCTCATTGATAAAGTCATTGCTTTGTAAAAAATTATGCACAGTATGTGGAAATAATGTGTTTTTTGAACCTTAAACCATCAAACTACTTTTTTTTTGCCTTCCAAAAGAAAACGTGACTAGAAATCATGTTTATATCATGTGATGTTTTTGTCATCACAATATGTTAAGAGGCATAACATTTCCATCATAACATAACATTTTGAGGTGTTCGACAAATCACAATGCGCTGGATAGCTGGCCAATCACAGCACACCTCGCTTTTCAGAGAGATGAGCCTTGTGAAAATCGACGTGTCATACAGGAAAAACAACAATAATATAAGGTATGTGGAAAATAATAATGTGTTTAACCTTAAACTATAAACAAAAGCATAAACATATTTCATTACACCAAATACACAAAATAATGTCCTTTTTAGCAGCGTCATATGACCCCTTTAACTATCAAATCTGACCTTTATGAAGTATTTGTGAAATCAGAGGAGCATCTTTGGGGAAGTTCAATTTTACACGTAAATTACTCTGATTTTTCTAATTTTATGAATGTTTCATGAATGAGGCCCAATAATATTAATAATTTATCATTGTGACCTACAATCACTTAATGGCGTTCTGGAGACTCATTGACTCATTGAACCAGAGCAAGGGCAGCTACAGCTAGGAGTGAAGGTCCTGGAACTAGTCCTGCCAATGCATCTGTAAACATGTTTTTCATTTCTCATTCCTTTCTAATCTTGTATATTATATTATACATTGTGTTATACATTATACATTGTGTTATGAATCTGTGGGGGGATGAAAACAAAAATTAAGAAAGAAGAAAACATAATTGAAATGTTACAAATGCTTCTTTCTCTTTGTGTATAAACACGAAACGTTTTTACAATTCAGTTTTAACAGGGTCAGTGTCTGCAGCCCAAAGATAAGTTTTTTTTTCTCTTCATGGTCCATCTCTCAGTTGGTCTTACACAAAGGGAACTGCCTCACAGATTTGATATTCATCAGTCCATTGTGAGTCAAATTATAATGACCTTTATACCATTCTTAGATTTAAAAAAAAATAATCAAACCAACATCAACATCATCAAAAATGCTTAATGTTACTTACACTTATAGCTGTCCAAATAGCTGATGTCTTCTAAAAAGGCGTAAAACTAACATGCAAGTGGCCAAGAAAGGGAGTAGGAGCATTTCTGTTGTTGTGGCTTGTTTCTGTTGTGTCGATTTCATTGTGTTGTGACTTGTTTCCATCATGTTGTAGAGATTTGGTTGTGTTGTGCACTACTGGGTCACCATACCGTACTGAACAGTGACCCTAAAACCATGACCCGAACCTGTGAACTGTGAACAATCTGAACCGTTTTACACCCCTATGAACTAATAAAACACAACTTTAAAAAATCAATTTCAACTGAATTTTTTATTTGAGTTCACAGGGGCGGCGCCAGAGAATACTGAATGTAGGTGCTGAGGGGATGCTACATCTTTGACGGGAAGCTGGGCAATTATTAATAATATATGAACAAAATAGGTTTTATTTAAAATAAATATGAGGAAAACAGTCAGTTCCCAAAGATTTTTTGCATAAGCCTAGAGATTTGCTGAATAAACATTTTACACCAAGTGTTTATGTGGAGTGTGGAAGCAAAAATATTATCGCGCATATGACATGAAGGCACCTGCAGAATCTCTTGCATTTTTATATGCAAAATACTCTGTTATTTTTGGTCATACACATACACTTTTTGGTCATTCACTTTTCTTCACTTTTGTGTACACAGTACACTCACATTAACACATTATGCTTTTGTAAAATAGGCAAAATAAAGAGGATGAGCTCTTTGCCGTCCCAGTCTCCATGACCTGACACGTCATAGGAATCGGCTACTTACCTCACAGACATGAGAATAAATCCATAGAAAGCTTAAAATGTCTACTATTAAATGAACCAATTTAATTAATAATAAAAATAAAATCTCTGATAATTGAATCTGTACAAAAATGATTTTTTCTGTGCAACTTCATCTTCATCGTCTTCATCTAATTAAAACATCTTCTTTTTCCCAGACAAAATGTCCTTTTGCCTGTACATTGTGGCAAGCTTTATGCACAAACTTAAGAATGGAATAGTCTATATTACGCCTAGGCCTATTTGTTAAAGGATGGTTTAATTATATTAATTAATTTAACGTAAACGTGTGACTTGTTGACAAGAAAAATCTTTAGTCAGGGGTAGGCCTAATTACTTGGCACAAGGAACCACTCCATTTTTAAAATGTAATGACATTAGGAATAGTGCCACGACAATTCGGAAATGTTATTGCATTGCATTAGTTATGCAAGTGTAATGAGTTAATGTTTATTTTTTATTATCTATTAAATGTAACAGGCTAAATCCTGGTTTTGCTTTCAGGAAAAAATGTGTGGGGGTGCTATGGGGGTGCTTTGGTCTTTCTTGGGTGTGATAAAACACTTGCTAGCCCCTTCTGAGTGCTGCCCATGTCTATTCAGTACAGCACTTATATAATTACTAATAACTGTTTTACCTGAATGCTGTTAAAGAAATCTCTTCTCTAACCTGACCATCATCTACCTGCACACCCATTATGTTCTTATGTGACTTCAATTTGGACGTAAAACCAGCAGAGTGAGCATTAAGTGTATGAATCACGTTTTAGGATAATCAAGAAAGATCCATATTAATACGTGTGCAGCTGTCAAAGACCTTGCTCATTCGTGTGAACACACCACTGTAACCATATGGAAAAGTCTGTCACTGAATGAAAATAGTACTGCTTCCTGCAGTCAAGTAAAATAAATTATCTTGTGTGTGTGTGTGTAGAAATCTTTTTCACATGCGACATTGTCTCAAGAACAGGCGTCATTCTGAATCATCAAAGTACAGCTTTCTGTTTTCTGTTTTCCCAGTACACTTTAGATATGGGAGTATGAGCAAAAATCCTTATTTAACATCTCTGGCATTTGTGGGAAAAAACTCATTTTATAAACTTATATTCATTTTAGTAGTTCCAGAAGCTGGTGGTAAACCACGTCTTAAAATCCCCCCCAAGAAACCCTGTTTGTGATATAGTAAATTGAATGTACCGCCCTCTGCAGATCCTTTTGATCTCCTGTGGCACAGACATAACATCAGGCAGTAACACTGCTTGACAGGATGCTTTCAGTACTGCAATACTGTAAAAAAATTCATACAAAATAAATCAATTCAATATCTAGAGGCCTTTCTGACCGTTCCCTGTGTGTTCCTGATCAGGTTGATGTGGGTGGTTACATCAAATCCAGTGTGAAATATAGCATACTTGAAGTAGCTCTAATAACATCAACTGAGTAGCTACATTACATGATGCTGATCGGTCAACTGTTCCATTTAGCAGCTTGATATTTCCTAATATTAGTTGTTATCCATGGCAACACTGTATAACAGGAAAAAATTGCCGCTAGCCATTCATTACTGCAAAATATACCCTGTCAGGATAGAATGTGAAATGGTAACGTTTGGTAAATTAGACCTCATTTATCACATCAACGAAGCTTGTATCTCAAACCTTGAGAGAGAATCTTCTGAAGCTGTATCTCAATGAATATCAAAAACTTTAATATATCACAAGTGACATCTTTCATTTAAGTTCAAATCAATTTGCATTAGTGCATGTTAGCATTGGTGCACACATGAAAGCCAGCAAATAAGTCTCTGTGGTGGCAGATGCTAATCTTGGCCTCCTTTACAAAAAAAAAAAAAAAAAACACTTTAGTAAAACTTGAAGCAGTGCCATGCTCATGAGCGGACAAAACTTCTATTAAACATAAGTGAAATTGGACATGCTCAGTCTGTTTGCAATCTAATGCATGAGTTAGCAAGACTTTAAAATGCATGATTTTTCCTCTCTACAGTGACTCATGGTCCAGAACTGGCTAATTACATTTGCCTTTGAGTTACGTATTTTAACTGCAACAAAATATTCTAAATTAAGCAAAGTAGTACATCTATAAATCAGTTAGCCTATACAATATTATCTTCAATAAAATCATATTTTAATTTTGTGAATACACATGTATATTTACCTGGTTTACAATTTGAATTGGGAGCAAAAAAAATCTAAACAGTGGATTCCTCCTGTGTTATTTCATTATTTTGCTGAAATTCCAATGAAAGTTTTGTGTTGTTAGTGAAAAGCGTCTCTTCTTCTTTTTTTTTTCTCCTTATGCCCTTCGTGAATTAGTAGGACGCAGGTGAATGTCTTGAACGTTTCAGATCAGCATTGATGTTTTTATGTTATGGTAAAGGTTACAGTTTGGAAAGAAGAGAATTAATTCTTATGAGATACTTAGTTTGCTAAAAAAATACCATAAAACATTATTTTGAAGAATGTAGTGGCATATACTCCATTATTTCTGTCAAACAGCACCCAATTTTATATATGTCAGTAAAATAGTTACAAAGAAAGGTCAGGTCTACTTATAGGCTGATTTTTATCAGATGGAAACAGAGGGCTTTTCCCTGATCTTCAGACACACAAACGTGGAAAGACTGTCCTTGTACTTTATACTGTTTTTGGATGAAGTAATGTAAAGAAAGCCTCGGTGGCCCAGTTAGTGTAAAAATAGGTCTAAGTGGGTGCGAGAATCATTAGATTGTGCATTCAAGTTAGAGGTTACAGTAACCCCAAACACGTCATCCTTGCATTTGGCTTTTAAAATAGGTTATCAGTTCAAGGGCCCTATCTTGCACCCAGCGCAATTGACTTTGTACACCGACGCATGTGTCATTCCTATTTTGCACCTGCGCAAAGCGCGCTTTTCCCTCCACAGAAGCACGTCGCTAAACTAGTGAATGAACTTGCGCTCCCTGGGCGGTTCAGCGCAAAAAAGGAGGCGTGTTCCGGCGCAAACAATCCCTGGTGCTTTTTTGCTGTTCCATTAAACAGTTTCGCCACTTACCAGAAAAAACCTACTCTAAAGTCAGTGGCGCGTTGCGCGTTGTTCACCTGTTTAACCGACGTTATTTCGGGTGGGTTTCTCCCATCCCCATACAACACAACTTCTCTGTCTTTCACTGCTCTTACAAGAACATCAGTCTCCTCGGCTGTGAACCGCCCCTGGCGTGCGCCTGGTAAATACGCCATAATAATAGCAATCCATAATGGAACTTGCGCACCTGCTTTTAAAGGGAATGTTGGATGACGCTCAGATTGGTTTATTTCACGTTACGCCCAAACCACACCTATGAATAATGAAGCTACTTCAGACCAACCCATTTTAGATTTGCGCCGGGCGCAAGAGCCATTTATCCCGCCGGGAAAATAGCAACAGCGCCGAGACCCGCCCACAAACTTACTTGCGCTTCGCGCTTTGACACTTGCGTTTCAGATCGTTAAAATAGGGCCCCAAGGGTATATAGGTGATTGTAATAAATACTGGACACGGAACACAATTAGGTTAAGAAAAGGTCTGCTTATAGCAGGAGCAGCAGGTTAGACAGTGTTTTTCACTTCAGCAAAGTCAGGAGGTTTTCTGAGATAATTACTTTTTTAGCCTTATCTTACAGTTCACATAATATTCATTATTAAATTAATTAATCATTCATCATTCTACTTGGATGCACTAAAGTGGAGTGCTTTGCTGATACTCAGAATGATCCTTCTTCACAAACTTTAATGGAATAATTCACTCAAAAAATGAATTCTTTCATCACTTGACCCTCATGTAATACCAAACCTGATTTACTTTTTTTCCTCTGCGGAACATGTTAGGAAGAATTTTTAAGCAGCTTTCTTTTATATGATCTAAGTTGAGGGGGACCAGGTACCCCCAAAATGAACAAAAATCACCATTAAAGCATAATACAATACCATTTTTAAAGAAATAAATGCTTTTATTCAGCAATGATGCATTAAACTAATCAAAAGTGACAGTCAAGATATGTATAATGTTAAAAAAGATTAATATTTCAATTAAAAATTTAATAAACATATTACTACCATTATAAGCAAGTGACTAACATGTCGTTAGCATGATTAGCAACGTTGTTAACATGTTTCTAGCATGTGACTAGCATGTTGCTAACATGCTTTTAGCATGATTAGCATGTTGCTAGCATGTTTCTGGCATGTGACTAGCATGTTGATACCTTGATTTTAGCAGGATTAACATGATGCTAGCATGTTTATAGCATGATTAGCATGCGACTTACATTTTTCTAGCATGTTTCTAGCATGATTAGCATGTGGCTAGTATGTTTCTAGCATGATTAACATGTGGCTAGCGTATCACTAGCATTTTGCTAGCATGATTAGCATGTTACTAGCATGTTTCTAGCATGATTAGCATGTGGCTTGCATGTTGCTAGCATTTTTATAGCATGATTAGCATGTTTTTAGCATGTCACTAGCATTTTGCTAACATGATTAGCATGTTGCTAGTATTTCGCTAGTATTTTGCAAACATGATTAGCATGTTGGTAGCATTGTTTCTAGCATGATTAGCATGTGGCTAGCATGTCTCTAGCATGATAAGCATGTTGGTAGCATTGTTTCTAGCATGATTAGCATGTTGCTAGCAAGATTGTAGTATGATTATCATGTTGCTAGCATGTTTGTATCATGATTAGTATGTTGCTAGCATGTCGCTAGTATGTTTGTAGCATTATTAGCATTTTGTTAGCATGTTTCTAGTATGATTAGCATGTGGCTACACTGTAAAAAAAATTGCCGTTAAATAACAGTAATTTTCTGGCAGCAGGGGCGCCAGTAAAGTACTGTTAATTTACAGCTCTTAACCATTAATTTACCACTTTTATTTTTTAACAGTATTTTACCGTAAATTCTACCATAGAAATTAACTCCACTCCCACTGCTTCAAACAGTTCGAGTTTTTAAAACTAGCATTCCTACGATGTTAGTACTATGAACATATTTCATTTGAGTCCACTGAGAAGGAATATTTCTTAATATAACGATGCAAACACTTAATGTGCAGTAATAAAGTAACTAAATACATGACTTTTACTCAAATCACTGCAGCTCATTGTCAGCTATAGCACACATGTATATGCTGAAGTACTTAACGCAGAGATCATCACTGTATCAGCGACTCCACATTTACTGCCTTTACATAAAGCAGTAGAAAATCAGAAATTGTAGCTCATCATTGACTGAAGCAAAGGCTCTACTCTCCAGCACAATGGTGAACAACAAAACTACATTAAACGATTTATCTTGTGCAAACACACATTAATACAGTCAAGTTCAGTATTTACTCTCATTATCAGTGTATGACTTTGCCTAGTTTTTTTTCTATGGATGTTCACAAATATTTTAGTTAAATTAACTTTTTTTTTCATTTGGTAAATCTGACGTTTACATTTTACAGTATATTTCTGTTTTTCCTTGACTTAACGGCAACAAACTGTAGAAAAAACACTTTTTTTGCTGGCAACCATTAATTTACGGCAAGAAACAGTTGAAAAACAGTTTTTTACTGGCAGCAGGGGCGCCAGTAAATAACTGTTTTTCTACAGTTTGTTTCCTGTAAATTAATTACAGTTTATTACTGTTAAATTATGTTTCATGCTGTTTTTTCTTCATCTTAAATCTTTAACCCTTTAAGCCCCACAAGAAAATCCTCAGTTTTAAATGAACACTTATAATGTGTGCACACTACAGAGTGTTAGAGTAACACTGAATCAGTGAAGTTAATGAGATAATTCGGTGATTAATTGATGATTGAGCATTAGTA
The DNA here is from genome assembly GCF_003368295.1 of Carassius auratus. Taxonomy (NCBI): domain Eukaryota; kingdom Metazoa; phylum Chordata; class Actinopteri; order Cypriniformes; family Cyprinidae; genus Carassius; species Carassius auratus. The sequence goes on along the minus strand of NC_039245.1, from coordinate 11,820,711 downwards.
TAAACACCTGCAGAATCACTGAAGGAAAGAGAAACACAAGATCTACAAATGACTTCAGCCACAGCCTTAGATGAAATCAACTGAATAAAAGAATACATCAAATCTCTCAAGATCTGATTAAACAACTATTAAAACAGCTTCACCAGATTCACATTACTAACCAGACTGACTTTATTTCTGTCAGATGTCTACAGAAGAACTTATGGAGAGTTAAATAGGTTTAGGTGTTTTTTTCACTACCATGATGGAGATCAGTGTTTACTTTAGTTGGGCTCTTGAACATGACTTTTCAACAACTAAGGTTTTTTTTTAACATGCTTTAACAATGCGTCTTTGGAACTTGTTATAGCAAAACAAAAGTACACAGAAGAAAAAAAAATCTGATATTGTTGTTTATATATTGACAAGGACAAACACTATTATTTCTGATCTAATCCCGTGTGTCTTCTCTTATTGAATATTGATATTACAGCATAAGAATGAACACTTCTGAGCCATAAGTTATAAAAGACTGTTAAGAAAATTTCACTCGTAATAAAAAAAAAAAACCTTTGCTGAAATTTAGACAGAAACATCAAGAATCAGCGTATGAATCACAACAATGGTGACAATCCACAAAATAAATGAACAGATCAGTTCTGAACATCACAACACATGCTACTAAAACTTAAAACAAATGCAAAATTATAAGCACATAAGAATTCAAGAAAATAAGTGAACAATTCAGGGGCATAATTTATTCATGCCCCAATGCATACTGGGAGTCATGGATGAGTTTTATCCTGTGCTGGTACCCAGCATGCATTGCATCATAAACCTTTTGATTGTCACCATTGTTGAGATTAATATGCTGATTGTTGATGTCTCTCTTTCAGTGTTGAGAGGACTGCTGCCCAAAATATTTAAAGCTCAAAATTTCATTAAATCCATATCCAGATAATCACATTACCGTTCAATCTTATAAAATTGAAAAAACAAACAAAAGAAAAGTGTTATTCACTCATATATTTCAACACCAAGTTATGAATTGACTATTATAGCAATAAGTCAGTCTAGTAGATCATGCCTGACAGAAACCGTCATAGTCACTTGACCATGAAGATTAATATTGCTGTAACAGATGTATCATAAAGATACAAATATAACAATGAAACAAAAGTTGAAGTACAAAAGTCAAGGGTCAGGAGCCCAACTAAAGCAAACACTGATCTCCACAATGGTGACGTCAGACGAAACAGTAACATTATCATCTAAATCTCTGTAATTCTCAATAAGATTTTTTGATCTCTGATCTCTGATCTGATAGAAATAAAGTCAGTCTGGTTAGTAATGTGTGAAGTTGGTGAAGCTGTTTGTTAATCGTTTAAATCTTCAGTTGATTTCATCTAAGGCTGTGGCTGAAGTCAGTTGTATTTCATGTGTTTGTCTTGTTATGTTTTTTTTTTCTTCAGTGATTCTACTCATTAACAGCAGCTGTTGATCATTGTCTGAATTCACTAATTAGTTTTCATTCTCTCTGTTAGGTGGATTATATTAGTAAACTCATGTAGGGAATAGTGAATGAGGGTGTAGGGTGTGATTTGAAACACAGCCGCTGAGTGTCGAATTTGAACTTTGTTATTTTACGATATATAGCAGCAGGCTACTTCTCGAAAACGATTAATATTACCCAGAATGCACTGTTTAAATGAAAAACAGTATTTTACTGTCGAAATTTGGCCGTTTTTTTACAGCGATTTTTAACAGTGTAGCATGTTGTTAACATTTTTGTAGCATGATTAGCATGTTGCATGTTTTCTAGCATGATTAGCAAGTGACTAACATGTCGCTATCATTTTGCTAGCATGATTAACATGTTGCTAGCATGTTTCTAGCATGATTAGCATGTGGCTAGCATGTCTCTAGCAAGTTGTTAGCATGTTTCTAGCATGATTAGCATGTTGCTAGCATTTCGCTAACATTTTGCTTGCATGATTATCGTGTTTGTAGCATGATTAGCATGTTGTTAAAATTTTTGTAGCATGATTAGCATGTTGCAAGCATGTCACTAGCATGTTTGTAGCATGATTAGTATTTTGCTAACATGATAAGCATGTTGCTAGCATGTTTCTACCATGATTAGCATGTGGCTATCATGTCTCTAACATGATTACCATGTTGCTAGCATGTCGCTAGCATTTTTGTAGCATGATTAGCATGTTGCTAGCATTTTTCTAGCATGATTAGCAAGTGACTAGCATGTCGCTAGCATGTTTGTACCATGATTAGCATATTGCTAGCATGTTTCTAGCATGATTAGCATGTTTGCTAACATGTCGCTAACATTTTGCTAGCATGATTAGCAAGTTGAAAGCATGTTTGTAGCATGATTAGCATGTTGCTAGCATGTTTGTAGCATGATTAGCATGTTGCTAGCATGTCACTAGCATGTTTGTAGGATGATTAGCATTTTGCTAACATGATAAGCATGTTGCTACCATTTTTCTTGCATGATTAGCATGTTGTTAGCATGTTTTTAGCATGTTGCTAGCATGTTTCTAGCATGATTACCATGTTGCTAGTATGTCACTAGCATGTTCTTAGGATGATTAGTATACAACTAGCATGTTGCTAGCATGATTAACATGCGACTAGCATGTCGCTAGCATGATTAGCAAAGTTACTAGCATGTTGCTAGCATGACTAGCATGTGTCTAGCATGTGGCTAGCATGACTAGCAAGTGACTAGCATGTCATTAGCATGATTAACAAGTGACTAACATGTTTCTATGCTAATCCAGGTAAAACCAGTTGATTCAGTTAGAAACCAGCTAAGACCAGCGTGACAGTGGCCAAAACTACTTTAAAACCATGTTAAAAGCATGTTTCTGACATGATTATCAAGTTACTAACATGTTGTTAACATGTTCCTATGATAATCTAGCTAAAATCAGTTGATTCAGTAAAGGAAACCAGCTAAAACCAGCTAAGACCAGCTAAGGCCAGCTTGACAGTGACCAAAACCATTTTAAACCATGTTAGAAGTATGTTTCTAGTCTGATTAGTAAGTTACTAGTGTAACGGATATGCAGATCATCGATTCGTGTGTTTAATTCAGATTTTCCAAATGAAACTCTTTTTGCACCAAGTGCCTGGCCTGGCGCCAGCCTGGCTGGACTTAAATTATTTACGATGCCCATGCGAGCTTCAAAGAAGAAATGAAAACCCCCAACCACATTTCAACACTGGAGACAAAGGAAACCTTTCGTATAAGTTCCTTACTTTCATTTTATTATTAATATGTATTTTAATTATGTTTATGGATTGCATAAAATGGTTAATCCTTGTTATGTGAAGAGTATAAGTTGCAAGCTCATACTTTAGGAAATGTCTCTCCTCACTTTAACCTTCTCAAAGAGAACCATGTTTCTGCAACCCCCACTTTTGCAGGTTGTAAAAGTTTACGACCACACAGGACAGGAGAGAAGCCAAATCACTGGCTTCTTTTGAACAATGCATTCTATGGAATGTATTCATTAACTTTCTGTTTGTATGTTTTATAAATGTATTACGTATTCCCTTTTGGTACATTTAGATGTTTCCCAACATCTGCAGCGTTATCATGTGTTAAGCAAATCTTTAAATGTGTAATTCGATCTAAAAATTAGATCTTTGATCATATATATATTATGTTTAGTCTTGTTCTAATCGTCATGCTCTGACAGACCCATTTATCTAGAACAAAGTAAGCAAATGTATGTAATCTGAAGTACAAACTTGATAGAAATATCCCTGATGGAATCGGACAAGCACTAGATCACCGGGGGGTTGCCTCCACAGAGACAAAGGAACTTTTCCCTCCGCTTCAGATCGCGGACATTCATTGGATGCTCCCTCGAAAATGGGCGTGAACTATTTCAAGCCATAAGAACGACCGAACAAGGTCCGCCTGCTTCTTCTTCCTCTTCTTCTCGTTCTTGGTTCTCGGACACGCTGCTCTCCTGTGCGACCCTCCGCGCGGCCTCGTGCCGCGCTCATAGCGCAAGCCCCCCCCCTCAGCACAGGGGCTGAGAGAAAAAGCCATTTTAATGGCTCCTTTAGAAGCTTTCGTTTTCGTTCTTTTCTTTTCTTTTCTTTACTAAGTTTATTCAACTATTCGCCTCTCCACGCAAGGAAGACGAATTCTGGAACAATGTTTGTTGAACCTTTCAAATACCGCGCGAGGACAGAACAAAGGACCACGTGCTCCACGCTCACGCCAAGAGCAAGCGCAGCGTGCACGCGCGTCACATGGCCTCCGTTTCATGGCACATGGCTGTTTCAACGGGAACAGCGCGCAAAGCTCACAAGCTCGACGCCGATCTCACGCCACGCTCACATGGGACACTTTTGCAAGTATCACTTTCTCTATGGAGATTTAAATGCTGCTTTAAAGTGTTGTTATGATCTGATTTGTTGTTGGCTTCCAAAAGTTACTGACTATGATTTTCATACCTGAGCTCCTTATGTGATCTCACTCTATTTTCTCTCTCTCTCTCTCTCTCTCTTTTATTTGGATTCGTTATGTATTGTATAAAGCTTACTGTTTGTATTGTCGTACGCATATTTACTCTGTGTGATTTGTAGTTTGATGTATTACTAGTTTAATTATTAAAAACCCATATACTGATGATTGGCTTGGACTCCACCCCACTTACATTATGAGTCACTGAGATGTCTGATCTTTAGCTACAAGCTCTAAATTTAGAAACTAAATTTATCATAAGGATAGGATAATATTTTCATGGCCAGAGAATACTTTTCCTTGAATTATAAGGTGTGATAACTTTATTGAAAATTGATAGGTCTACAGTGGTTTGCTGGACATACCACGGTTTGATTTGCAGTAATTTACAGTAAGAGATATCACAATAATTGATATGAAGAATGTAATATTGACATATTAATGAGTAAGTTACAGTGCCCTGTGATTATTTATTGTTATAGGCAATTGAGCTATTTTTCATAATCAATCAAATTTAATGTAACTGTCATCTGAGATATAAATTAATCATATTCCTGATTAATTATTCAAATTCCCTATATATATATCATTTGAGTTAATTACTATGTAAAACTCATTGTTGTTACACTAGCATGTTATTAACATGTTTCTATGATAATCTAGTTAAAACCAGTTGATTCAGTAAAGAAAACCACCTAAAACCAGCTAAGACCAGCTAAGGCCAGCGTGGCAGTGGCCAAAACCACTTTAAACCTTGTTAGAAGTATGTTTCTAGTCTGATTATCAAGTAACTAGCATGTTGTTTTCATTTTTCTATACTAAACCAGCTAAAACCAGTTGATTCAGTAAAGAAAACCAGCTAAGACCAGCTAAGGCCAGCATGACAGTGGCCAAAATCACTTTAAAACCATGTTAAAGGCATGTTTCTAGTCTGATTAGTGAGTAACTAGCATGTTGTTAACATGTTTCTATGTGAATCTGTCCAAAACCAGCTAAAACCAGTGGATTCAGTAAAAACCAGCTAAAACCCAGCTAAGACCAGTGTGAGAGTGGTCAAAACCACTTAAAAACCAGTTTGGGAGACTAGCCAAAACAACTGATCAGCTTAGGCTGGTTTTAGCTGTATTCTCAGTAGAGAGTTTTTAAGGTTTGCTATGGTAGTAGACAGCTGAAATATATTATTAGCCTTATTTTTCAAAAGTTTGTACCCCCTCCATGAAAGTCTATGGGATTTAAGGTGGTTTTGGTAGTCTGGTTTACGAAAACCATAAGCCGGATCAGTTAGAAAAGATATAGCAACCCGAGTCAGACCAGTCTGAAGGTCTGACCCGAGTTTGGTGGTTCTAGCTCGAAAGCTCTAGGAGGAGATAGTGTTTAAAAGTGTTTTTTCAAGCCGACTTAATTATATTCAATTTTGGTCACACTATTTTACAGGGCACCACCTGAGGAATTTCACCTTGACAATAAAGAACATTCATGGAAGACTCTTGAATAAATAAGAATGACATAACTTATAGGAAGTTGTAATCTGACCAATATGAAGGATGTGAAAGATATTTTGTTAACTTGTATAGCCTCTTACTGTATTATCAACACAAAGTAAGACACAAGTGTTATAAGGGGTTTTATTAAGAAAAGAATAGACAAAAAAAAACTAACAACTACTAAATGGATACAATTAATGAATAATGTGCAGAAGATTGATAAAGTGACTGAGTTGGATGTTACTATGGACATTAAATGTTATGTAATGGAACGATAAACTACAGTTTCTTTGGAGGTAATAAAGAAACCTTATTCTGAATTTTTACAAATAAACTAAGAGATTATTTGTTATTAACTGACAACAGCTATATAAAATTTAATGCAAATTAGATAATCATATACTGACAATACACACTGATGCCAACGGTCTCTAGAAAAAGTGATATTACGTTCTACCTTGTCAAGGTTTTTCCTATACATAATTCCCTTTCCAAACAAGTTCTAGATTAACCTACAGTACACATTGTGCTGAAAATATAAAAACAAAACATCAGTGGGGAAATGCTGAACACTGAGCCATGCATTCATATATACAGTACATACCTTAATCGATAAGGTTCCATTCATTGCTGATCACAAACAACACTCATTAAGAATATACAGTTCTGTAAATAGATATGAAGACATTTGAATATATTTTGTGTCCATTTTGTGTGAATGTATTTGAATACCTGTTATTCGTTTGTGGCCACATGGCAAACTTGTTTCTTGTGAGAGGACTTCTCATTCACATATTGATAAGAGTAAGAGAGAACAAAGCAGTTCCAGTGTGGGGGGGCACTATGCATATGTTAATGTTAATCCCCCCTCTTCACAAGAGGTAGTGTTGTTTATTTTAAGGCAAAGGCATTCTTTGTTATCCACAATCCCTGATCTCATCAGAATGAAACTTTCCACGTTGTGTGGAAAGGAGGTTGCCATCTTCCCTGCAGTTCACTACATAACAATGTCCTTATCATAACTTTTGACTATTTGTTTTGTTTATTTTTATATTTTCACTATTTTAATATCCTCTATATACTTTGCATTTTATGTATTAATTATTGGTGGCCAAAAACTAAAGAAAAAAAAAAAAAAAAAAAAAAAAAAAAAAAAAAAATATATATATATATATATATATATATATATATATATATATATATATATATATATATATATATATTTTTTTTTTTTTTTTTTCCCCCACCTTAAGTTAATGGTGTCAGAGCTAGTGTTCAGCTGATGTTAAGTCATTTACAAGGCCAAAGTTTCCTGCACAGAATCACCTTTACTTCAGGAGAGGTGTGAAAAGGTGCCAGGTTGAACACCAGTTATGTTACAGGTAAGAGTGCTTCTTTGCTGGTTATGTCCCCACAGCCAGCTTATGCTGTTTTCCTTCTAAGAGCTTCTGGCACTTTCACAAGAGCATTGAATCTGTTTTATGCTGTAGTGTCCCTTGGTTGACACACCATGCTGAGTGTGTACATTTGTCATTCAGGTAGAATACCTGGCAATGTTTGGAGCCAGACAGTTTTTAGATGTCAGCCAATGTTCAGCAAAACGCCAAAGAAATATGATTAAAAGTCTGTCTGAAAAGAAATTTGAGCAGATTGTATATTGGCAGTTAGAGAACACTAAGCATAGAATTAAGGCTCAGCTCCATTTGAAATGCTTTCTTTGCAGGAGCATGAAGATTAGACAGACAGTGAGCACTGTGCTGTGCACATGCTGTGACAAATGCAATTTTCACAGAAACTGCCCTGAATGTACAGTTACAGTCACTGTAATACATGCTTCACTGATGAAGACAATGAAAATAAACAACAACAAAAACACCACATACATGTTTCTAGGCCGAGGCTGAGCATAGTGTATTTTTGGCTACATACAGTACAGTACAGTACACACACACACACACACACACACGTGTGCGTGTGTGTACTGTACTGTATGCAGCCAAATATATGTGTGTGGGTGTGTGTGTGTGAGTACGGTATTTAAATTACTTTTATATTTATTATATCCACATAATTTCAAGGGTAATTATAAAGTTCACTATTATTAAAGTGCGGAAACAACTTTATCCTGTCTTTTCTTACAATATACATAGTTATTTTTCATTTTTAAGATAACTAGCAATCCCTTTGTGGAAGCTAATGAGGATTTTAATATAATTTTATAAAATGTAATGTTAGTTAACTACAGAGTATTTAATTTGAGTCGGACAAGTCTTAGGCTCTGTTACTGGCATGAAAGAATAATTATTTATAAAAAATATAAAAAATTGGTGTTCTGTCAGAAAAAAAAAACATCATACAAGGATAAGCCATATGAAGAAAAACATCTAATAAATAAATAGATAGACTGGCATATAGGCTCTAGCATCTTCACTTAAACACTGGGACAACACCTAAAACAAGCAGTTTGGAAAATGGATGTATTGATGGATAGATCCAAACAACCTCACATGTTCATAATATAATGTTATTAACTCAACCGCATGGATGTGCTATGCTGCAGCAAATTTAACTGTGATTGACAATTTAAATTGTGACTGGTAATGTAATGAAAGCAGAAATTCTCCCGTGTTGATTTAAAACATACTGAGTTGACAAGATGTGGCTGGACTCAGTTAAGCTCACATCTTGCATAACTCCCTCCACACAGCTTTCATAGAACTTGTTGATATTCATGTCACAAGTGACTTATGATTTTAGGATCACGTGTCACTCAAGGTGCGGTTATACACATCGGATAAGAATGATTGGTGGGATATCTATCTTACTTGTAGAACCTCTTATGTATTATCAACACAAGGAAGTGTAATAAAATAAACTGTATTAACAAAAATAGAAAAGAGTTATCAACAACTACCAAATAAATATCATAAATAAATAAGGAATAGAGTGCATAAGATGCATAAAATGCAATTGTTTCAGCCGGGCGTTGCTATGGTAGAGTTATGTTATATTCTGAAAAGATGAACTGAAACTAATAAGGTGAAGAACCCTATTATGCTTTAAACAAATAAATTGAGAGATTATTTATCAACTCACATCAGCTATAAAATATCTAAATGTAAATTAGAATATCATAAACTGATCATATAAAAACAAGTGACATGGACATGGTCTCTGGAAGAGATTTGGATAACTGATATGTATGTTCTCCATGGTTGAGTGAGCAGTCCGGTGGCAGTGATTGTTCCACTGGTTGTGCTGGTAGAAATACAGTGGGGAAAGAAGCAGGAATACATTTCACAAGCCTTGAACACTTAGCGCTGTAGGATGCTGATCTCCTGGAGCAAAATGGTTCTAATATCTGGAATGCAGACATGGCCCTGGAGTTGGTGTAGTAAGTCATTACCCTGGAACACACATACGAAAAATACCTTGAAGTGCTCACTGGAGTTTAACCTTGCTGCAAACGTCTGTATGTTTTCTGCATCTCTGGGCTACAGGCTCAGAATTGGTCAATCCAACTGGTCTCTGTGGGGTGGAGACTTGCATCTGTTGTTGTCTCACTGGAAGAAAGACTCTGAACCCAGAATATCTCTTTTCCCACAGGCTAGAGGCTCAGAACGTGGTCAGATCAGTTGATGCCCCAAAAAATAATAAAAATAAAATAAATAAATAAATAAAAATAATAGGGCAAATGGCTTGCATCCATTAGGGTTGAAGTAATGCATGTCTCATGCAATTGAACACACCTACTTATCTAGATCCAATCAGGTGCTAGTTGGAAAATAAGCCACACCCACTATTTTCCTCATTTATTATTCCGTTTCTCCCGGAAATACGTCACAACACTGGAGAAAAGTCGTTTGCAACTTCTGTTCCCTTTCATAGGTCACTTCGATGCTGCGGTGACGTCACCACGTATGGGAACACCTTCGGTGTGACGAATGTCTGAAGCCCTATACCATCCCGCCAATCCTATTGGCCAAATGGCGCATGGCACCACCCTACGCATGCGCACGCATGATATACCTGGGTGCCGCGCGCCATTTCGCTCAGATTTCATTCCTTCAGGAATAGCGAACCATCTGTGCCCTATCATCTCGCGTTCTCCAGCGATCTCTTCGAGCAGTGTTAACTCTTCTTCGCGGACGCGACGAGTTTTCGTAAATGTAAGGAGCCATGTACCAGGTACATCACGGCGGGGGACACTCATGACAGGTGCGTAGTGTGTCTTGGTTTGCATCACGCACAGGCGGCGCTTAGCGGCCTTTCTTCCTGTCCCCATTGTGATGGCCTGCGGCTCAGAGTACTGCGCTCTAGGGTGTAAGTATTCTCCGATGTCGCCCTCGAGTCTAACCCCCGTCATGTCACCTCTGCGACTGCCGAGGCACCGCACGAGGCGAGGGCCTGGGGTGACACGTGCGACATGGATTTCGTGGACAGCGCAGCGCTGGAATATTCTCCACATCGCTCGCTCTCCCCTACCCTGATGCAGAATAAAAGTTATACTGAGCCTGTCGTCTTCTCTAATGACGATTTACACCCCACACCAGAGGCATGCGCCGCCATCTCCTTCGGTTGTGGACGCTATGATGACGACGTTTTAGCCACCGCGGCCTCGGGGTCTGAGGACTTCGCGACCGACACTAGCCCTCTCCCTCCTAACGGACAGGAGAGGCGTGTTTCCCCCTCCTACAGTGAGCTGTTGGACGTGGTTTCTCGTGCGGTGGGTAAATTGGGGCTAGACTGGGAGGTTGACAAGGCCGAGGCCCAACCCTCTTCTAAGCTGGACGACCAGGAGGTTTTGAGGTCCTGGAAACAGCCGTTTTCGGCGCGGATTACTAATGCTGCGGCCGCGGATTTCGCCACCGTTTCTGATATGGCGAACCATGGCTACACAGTAATGCCCCCGGTGGAAGAGACTCTCGCCGAACACCTTGCGCCTAATTCGGCCGCGGCATGGAAGTCTCGCCCCCTTCTTCCTTCGAAGGCGTGTCGAGTCACGTCTAGCTTGGTGGGTAAATCCTACATGGCGGCTGGTCAAGCGGCTGCTTCACTCCACTCTATGGCGGTCCTTCAGGCCTACCAAGCGGAGCTATTGAAGGAACTTGACGAAGGTGAGGGCATCACGCCGGAGGCAGTAAAAGAACTGCGTAGAGCAACGGATTTGGCGCTACGTGCTACCAAACATACCGCTCGTGCAGTGGGCCGTTCTATGGCCGGTTTGATTTCGGTTGAGCGCCACCTCTGGCTTAATCTCACCGATATTGAGGAAAAGGACAAATCTTTCCTCATGGATGCCCCTGTCTCCAGGGATGGGTTGTTCGGTGAGGCTGTCACGTCGGTAGTGGAAAAGTTCTGATTCCCCGCAGACCCAGGGAGGTTGAACGCCGGCAAGCGCCCGCGCGTTCTCGCTCAACCTCCTCTCACCGCCAGCGAGCAGCCGTGGTAAGCATCTCGTTCCCTATTCAGGGAACCATGGTTACATACATAACCGAGATGTTTCACGGGGACTTTAACTGACCCCTTGTTTCCATGGCGACGTGTCATGATTGTCACGTGACACATCGCAGCCACTAACAGATGTATCGGTATTCGTTTTATTTAGTTTTTACCTTACCATGTCAACTATCTGATATTCCGATTCTTCGATTAAAATTGAATTAGAGGCTTTGTAATTAATTAATCGAAATTAATCACATTTTAATTGCATATAAATATTTGACCTGAGAACAGTGAGAAGTAATTTTTTTTCACATGTATTTATTGTATACCATTGAATAATGACTGAATACATAAGCTTAAGCAACAAAATAGTTTATTTTTGTTCAACCAAGTCTAGCAGACCACAGGCACACCCGTGTCTACGCCACTGGTCACAAAGGAAAAACTGTGCATCATACACTACACGACTGAAAATCTCACACTACCATAATTAAAGTCATTCCAATGACAACAAACTCAAAACGTGTGCGTCTTATTGCAAATGCATGAAAAATGAAAATAATATGTGGTTCAAAAATATCCTCCGACTGGATGAAATCAAAGTCTGAAGCAAATAAATCTGGAGTCTAACCATCGTACACTACACAATTGTCAATGAAATCTTTTGACTCAAATCTGCAGACTGGATCTGACTTCCGGTAACTATTGCGTGAACTTCTCCAGACTGTAAATTGGGGTAATAGTTGTGTAGTGTATTCTCTAATGCAAAAATGCAAACAACGATTGGCGACTGTAGAAAGCAAAAGCTGAATCCTGTAGAAAGGAGCCCTCTCAACCTGATACAACTGCACATAGAGCTCCATTAAACTCTCATTCTCATACATCAGTATAAAGGAAGAGTGAGGGTCCCATACATCTAGGCTTGAAAGGAGCCTGCTGATGAGGTGTGTGGGAGGAGCAGGCTCTTTTACCACCCGTATAACCAAGGGGAGCAATGCCAGCTCAACCATGAAAGCAGGACAGAACCCAAAGTCATTAATGCACATAATTCGGGCTCCTTAGAGTGAGTACTCAATAATAAGCCTTCAGAATGAAGGAATCATCACACTCATACCTCAAAGGAAACAGTGTACTCAAGCCACTCACAAAGAGACGAAAGATTCACTGGTTCAACCATAAGGGCAGAATAAGAGGGAGGTCCATAGTAGGCCTGACAACCTATCATGTCCAAGAGTAAAGTTACTTAACAAGTAGAATGGTCACAGGGCGCTTAGGTTCCAAGGAGCCCCTCAGGGCGAGATATGAATTAACTCACCTCATGAGCAGCATGGCAAGGGTGGCTTCTCAAAGCCAAAACACCCAATGAGGTCATCGGGTAGTGGGATATGCAATATCATTCAGGAGTGAGGAGTACTACCATGCTTAACCTGGAAGCTACTACCTCAAGTAGTCCTGGAGAGCATAACAACCTGAGGTTGTTTCACTATTCTGGGAACTTGATGACCAGAGAGGCTCCTAAAGAAGCCTAACGACTCTGTATCAAGGTTCTCCAGTGATGGTATGGACAGGGAGACCCATCTGCCAACCCACTATTAAGGGAACCAGGATTCTGTACCAGAGATGTATGCGTGAGCAGTTCTCAGGAGCTCGAGGGAGGTAGAGTCAGGCTTCTGTCCCTGGGGAGCAGATATATATAGATATATTGCAGGTATGTTCAGGAGACATGGATGAAGGTACCTAGATCCAGACCGTCAGTATGTAGTTTCTATGTAAAGGAAACAGCCACCACATTATCAGTTTAGCATAGAGGACTATATCATACCTAACCTTGATTGCCCGGGGCAGGTTGGGATGGAACTGAAGGGACAACATAATGTTACTAGACCACGGTATTATACCAGGGTTAGGGAACCAGGTTCTGCACCAGTGACATACTCACAGGTGGCCCTGCACGAGGGGAGTACAGTTAAGCTCCTAGCCTCAAAAGCAGTGTACACAACTACACCACTAATGGGTAAGGGGCACCATCTCAGTTCAGTGCCAAGCATCAAAAAGGCAATGAGTGCTTAGCAAAGCCTCTGATGAGAGAACATGCAATCCTAGTTGTGCTTAGCTGCTAACATAAACAAGTGGTAGTGAAGACGCTGAAGAGGATAACGTATTCTTCCAGGCACCCTTTTATACAGTGAACTATTACTGACCTCACAGGCTATTGCTGGCCAATTTTATAGTCGTGTTTAGACATGCGCTTCAGACATTGTTCATGCTGAAAGCATACCCCATAGTGACTGCTAGAGGATGCAGTTTGAGTAAGGGAAACTGTAATAGAATGAAAGTAGAAAGTTATCTTGTCTTTTTTAATGTTCTCAAAATGTTAGCACAAAAATACATATTTAAGACAAAACTGGGGGTTATGAACATTCAGAAATAATTTTCATTACTTAATGGGAAAGTTAGCAAAAGTTCATGGAACATATCTAACTGCTAAAATAGATACAATGATTGAAAATTTCAGTCAAAACTTTTTTTTATATATATATTTTTAGTAAAATGAATTCTAAGATACCTATAAATACCTCAGTCATCAACAGCTGAATCCATGGTAACAGTACTACATTCAATATTCCCTTGACGTACATGAGTTGCAGTACAAAAAGTTCAGTAAGAAGCAACCCACAGAAACTGTCACAGAGAAGCAAATTAGAGACCCAAATGTGAACAAGAAGTTAATTTCATGGTGGGTTTGTTTGCTGAAATTTTGGCCAGAGTAACATAGCCCCCATTAGTTGTTGATACGGCCACTAATTAAATCTGAGAAGTCAATTCAGGATCTGCTCATTGGACCTTAGGTCTCATCACATTCTGTCATGAAAACCTTTTTTCCAACATATTTGCCAGGTTTCTTCCATTATCCTTATCTCGCTGCTGCCTCCCTGGGTCTTATTTTCTCCAGAAGTCTCTCACCCCCTTCTGGCAACAGCTCTGTTTAATTGGAAAGGACAGCATCTCTCCCAGCACCCAATAATCACCCTTGATGGCCTCTGAACATGGCATCCCAAAATGCCCCTCCTCCTCTGGATTTCACAGCACTCACATTTAACATACGCCGGCCTTAATTACCCATAATCTTGCCTCTATCTGCATTTCAACCTTTATTATCAGTGGAAATAGGAAATTAGCTATTCTTTTACAAGTGTCTGTGTTATAAATTGTTTTCAACAGATGACTGAATAGATTGCTACTAGGTCAATCAATTATAGGCACCTATATATATATTTATATATAAAAATATAAATATATATAAATATATATTAGTGCTGTCAGTCGAATTATATTTGTTTTTTTACTAATTAATCACATATTTTCTAATATTAATCATTATTAATCCCACCTAACATTAAAGTTTTTAAATATACAGTACTTCATTTAAATAATTTCACATACAATCTTCTAATTAATGTAGAAACAACAAAGTATATTTTTTATATTTGTTTTGTGACAGCTAATCTTTTTTGAGACTGAAGGCAAGTATCAGTGATACAAATACTACAGATGTCTCTAGGAAATTATTAAATTTTTTATAAAAATTTTTTTTTTATAATTTAACGACTGACTATAGCCATTTAAAATTACAGTATAACTGAGAGATATACATTTTAAGATTTATTAGACTTTGAGAAATAATTTATTTTAAGTGAACTAAAAACAATCTTTACATAAAGCCATTATAATAAATATCATATTTAGCTACCTGTGCCATTCAACAAGTATAAAATGTAAAATAAAGAAATTGATAAAGTTATCAAAAACTAAATTCTAAATTAAATATAAATGAATTCTTAAAGCAACCAAAGTTATTGATTTCCTCTTTTTTCTTTTGTTCTTTGATTAACAGACATCAAAGCAGCTGGGTTATTATGTTATTTTGGGTGCTATTACTTTAAAAGCTGCTGCTGCAAAACATGATGTGGATCTGACAGGAATCATATTTCCTCACAACTCGTTACCTTTTCTGACTCCCTTCATGTCTTAAAGTATCTACTAATGAATTGACGAGTTGAATTGGGTGTGTTAGATGAGGAAGACGAAGTGTTAGGTGCTGGGGTGCTCCAGGACAGTTTTGAAAACCACTGCATTTCAGAGACATGCACTTAAATGTGACTCAGATATAATAAATACTTACATACATGCACAGTTTTAAGGCAGCTTTAACTGCTTTTTGGTAACTTCATGACTTAACTGATTGCATAACTACAACATTTCATGCTCTGGTTTCTTTCAGGTTTTTAAATTAAAAGGGGTCATATGATGCGATTAAAATTTTTCCTTTCTCTTTGGAGTGTTACAAGTTCTTGGTGAATAAAGAAGATTTGTAAAGTTGCAAAGACTTAAGTTGCAAATACAAAGAGATGATACTCTGCCACTCCCCCACTAAAACAGCTCATTCAAACACACCCCCGCATGTCTACGTCACTATTTGCATTATGCCGCCCAAATGTTCTCGCAAAGAAAGAAGGCGTGGTTTCAGTAACCACAGTTAGTGTTGAAGCAGCCATGTCAGGGAGATGCCATGTGTATCTAGACCAGGGGTGCCCAACCCTGCTCCTGGCGATCGACTGTCCTGCAAAGTTTAGTTCCAATCCAAAACAAACACACCTGAAGCAACTAATTAAGGTCTTCAGGCTCACTTAAAAATTAAATGGAGGTGTGTTTGATTAGGGTTGGAGCCAAATTTTGCAGGACAGTCGATCGCCTGGAGCAGGGTTGGGCACCCCTGATCTAGACGTAAGCAAAATCACTTCATTTGGCCTTCTAGAAGTAGATGCATTTAGGAATCTTTAAGATTTCTTACAACAGAACAGCAATGCATTTTATGGACCACCAATTCATGAACCTAGGAGAGGAGGTAATTCTGACTATGTTACGACAATCTGATGCTTCTGAATTAGCTACTGTAAGTATGTTTTGTTATTAATTTAAGTATTTGCTATTGAATATTCAAATACGAATAAGTGTTCCTGTAGCTCAATTGGTATCACAGTGCAATATCAAGCGCAAGGTTGGGGGTTCGATTCCCTGGGAACACATGATAGGTAAAAATTGATAGCCTGAATGCACTATAAGTCGCTTTGGGTAAAAGCGTCTGCTAAATGCATAAAATACAAAGTCAAACAGTGTGTACTGCAAACACGTGAGCTTCATCACTGTGTCTGTCATGTGACTGTTCGCCTTTCAGGCTTGAACTGATGGAAAAATCTAAGGATATTATTAACTGTCTTTACATTTATTTAGAAAGATGAAGTTCTCGATTATGGAAAGGGACATACAATTTCCGATGGGTGATTGGCCAATCATAATGCACTGGGTCAATTGGCCAATCAGAGCAGACTGCTCCTGCCAGAAGGCGGGACTTTGTAGAAAACGAGAGAGGCATGAGCATTGAGGACCTTCAATAATGTACAGTATTTAAAAAATGATGTGTTTTTTGAACATTAAAGTATGCAAATACATTCTGTTACACCAAATACACAAAATAGTGATCTTTAAAAAAACATCTTATGACCCCATTAAATTAAAAAAAAATTAAAAAAAAAAGTAATTGAAGAGCATGTGCATTGAGCACAAAATTACAGCTGAAAAGTAAGGAAAATTCATTTTTATTGACATACGGCCTGACAACATACTGATCTCTGTCATCACCATTTATTTCAAGCACATTTGAATAGCACCTGCTGTTGGGGAGTAGTTAAATAAACACCCTATTTTGTTTATTATTTCCTCAAATCTCTAATTGACTTTTGACTGAAGTGCTTAGCAACTTTTAGAATGGCTGTTGTTGTTATTAAATATTATTATTCAACAGTTTGTCTCCACTTTCTCTCTCTGAATCACCGTAGCACAACTGAGTAAGTGAACCCAACAACTGTGACAGTACCCCTCCTCCTAAGAGCGCCTCTCGCTGATCCCTGCCAACCTTACTCGTTGATTGTAATCATCATTAAGGGAGTGTTCCTATATGTCCCTGGCAGGAACCCAACTCCTCTCCTCTGGTCTGTAACCTTCCCACCAAGTATTTGAATATGCATCCCCTCAACCTCAAGCCCAGAAACGGTTTACTGAATAAGTGGATTCCCCATCCACGAGATGTGGCGGTGGAGGAATCGGGGAATGCAGATTAAGGGGGAGAATGAAAAATGTTTTTGAGACATGAAACACGGGGTGAATTCTCCTGTACACAGGAGGACGTTTGAGGTGGACTGCCTCTGGACTAAGAATTTTAGTAACAGGAAACGGGCCAATGAATTTGGGAGCCAACTTATTACAAACAGAGCGGAGTGGAATATTAATGGTAGAAAGCCACACTTTTTGACCAACTTTGTAGATGGAAAGCTTTGACTGGTGGCGATTTGCCTTAGCCTTGGTACATGCTCCCGCCTGAAGAAGAGCCTCTCGTGCTCATCCCCAGGTGCTAAGACACCTCTGGACGAAGGCATGGGTTAAGGAGACCACGACTGTGGATTCCATACTGGTAAACAGAGGTGGCTGGTAACCTAAACTACACTCCAACGGTGAAAGGCCCATGGACGACAATGGTAAGTTGTCAAGTTAGAAAAACTTGATTCGCTCCGTGTGATGGCCAAAAGTGATAAGTGTCAGTGTGGAGGTGGATTGAGAAACAACAGGCAACAACTGTCCATTGAGTGCCTTGACTAAGAGGCACCATCGGAATGAGAATGTGTCTAGCGAGTGCAAAGTCCAAAAAAATGATCTTCCGGTCCTGAATTGAGTAATCTCTGCACTCTTGGTCCCCGGTTGCCCATTACAGTCTTATTGGGAGGAGAGTACTGGATGAGGGTTTCTTATGTGAGGTTCAACCTGACAGTAGCCTTTTAACCTGCTTTTGGGCTTGGTCTTTAACTGGGCATTCAGGTAAAGCCCCTTTCACACTGCCATTCCGGCAAATACATGGGTAAAGTGTTCCGGCAATTGTTCCCGGAGCGCTAGATTTTGCACTTTCACACTGCCAGTGATGGCCTACTAGACAGCCATGGCCTACTGGACAGCCTGCTCTGCCATGGCCTCTGGGTCCCCTGCTCTGCCATTGCCTACGGGACAGCCTGCTCCACTTTGGCCTCCTGAATCCCCTGATCCACCATGGCCTACTGGACAGCCTGCTCTGCCATGGCCTCCTGAGTCCCCTGCTCTGCCATTGCCTATGGGACAGCCTGCTCCATCATAACCACCTGAGTCTCCTGATCCGCCACTCGTAGATCTACAAAGATTTTCAAGTACAACATAAGTTACGATGATTTTGGGACACGGTCCACAAGTCCAAGATGATTCGTGCTATCGTTTTTACGATCAACTTAAGCTTACAATGCTTTTGGGAAATGCAACCCTGTACATTTTCTTACAGTGTATAATAAAGATGAAAAGATGAAATATGATTACTCATACCACCAAAGGACCAATGAAAGTGTCAGAAAAACTTTTGTGAACAGCTTATGTTAAAATGCAGATCAGATATATTTTAGCAGGTTTTTGAACTATAGAGACGTCTTTATTTGCTTGCTTAAATGGGCACTTAAAGGTTACCTCATTAAAACAGTTTTACAAATACAGAAATAAGTATTGTTGTTGTTAAACTAAAGCTATTAAAATTGTTAACTGAACTGAATTACAATATAATAAAATATTATTTTATTATATTATTATTATATTATTTTATAATTCATAATATAATTATATAATTATATTTTATAATGTAATATAAAATAAATGGACTGCCTTTATATAGAGCTTTCAACAGACCACATGGCCATCCAAAGGGCTTTACAAGTTGCCTCACATTCACACACTCATTCATACACCAACTGCAGTGTCAGCCATTCAAGGCGCCATCCAGCTCGTCGGGAGCAGCTGGGGTTAGGTGTCTTGCTCAAGGACACCTCGACACTTGGTCAGGTGAAGCCAGGGATTGAACCACCAACCTTCCAGTTTGTAGACAACCTACTTGAACCACTGAGCCACTGCCGCCCCAGTGTAATAATAATATAATATAATATTAGATGAAAAACTGAAGATTAGAACTGTGGCCTTGCCAACTAACTGAAATTAAATAAAACTAAGAAAGCTGACAAAGGCACAACAAAATTGCTAACATTAAAATTTACATAAAAATATATAAAATCTAATTCAAAACATGAATAAATATATAAAAGTTTTTACATAATATAAAATAACACGGAAAGAAAATGAATAATACATTTGTAAAATTTAAAAATCATGTGAAATGATGAGCAATTTGAGGTGTTCTTTTGCATACATTGGTTGGTTATTTTTACTGCTTAGCTCCAAAAGGGTCAAATAATCAATATACAACAGTACAAAGAAAATTCATTCAAAACATTCAGACTTGTCAAACCAGGTTTGATTTCAAATACCATAGGCACTAGCATGTCGCATGACCAAGTTTTGATTTTATTTTTTTAAGATAATTTAAGATTTGATGCTGAGGGGAAGATTATCAATGAACAATAACTCAAATTTTGTCATTAAAATTTTTTTGGATTAAATTATAGTTTTACACAAAGCTATGGCTTCAAAAGACTAACACTGTACATGAGTCATGTAGACTACTTTTATGATACTATCATGCTGTTCTTTTGTGCAGCACAAAACCACCCACTGTCATCACATGGAAATTAACAGCTCAGACATTCAGCCTATAGCATTTTCTTTTGTTTTTCACAGAGGAAAGAAAATGACAATACAGCATCAGAATGACACGAGGGTGAGTAAATGATGGCAGCTTTACCATTAAAATATTTCACACGCTGAAAGCACTTTGTGCACCAATGAGCAGATTTAAAATGGTGCAGAAATCTAAGAAAATTCAAAGGGACTGGCTCTTCAAACAGGATCATCTATGAAAAGCAGGAGGAGCAGAAGCAATGGCACAGCAGGTCATAAGACATACCTGTAATATAAACACAAAACAGTATGCTCAGTCACGTAGAAGGTATATGCTGTTGTGTCTATTCAGTCTTTGCCTTGCTGCTCGGATGGTTTTCACTCATGTCCCAGGGCACAGTTCAGAGGGACCACCAATGTATAGGCTTTGCAGGGGGGCATGTCTATAAAGGCTGAAAGGGTCAGCTGGAAAGAAACATGGTCTTCATTCAAGTCGACATAGGCACACATGAATACACAGACAGAATGGAAGGAACAGAACACTATTACAGTGATGTCTTGCGTTTGGAGGAGAAATGTGTGTGATAATATGTTTGTGTTTGAATAAGGCCTGTTTGAAGTGGATTTATGTTTTATGCTGCAAGAGTTGTATCCATAGCTGATGCCGAGTGTATGAGATTACCTTCGAAGAATGTGTAGGTTAGAGGTGGCATTTATCCAAAAAGCCCTGATGTGGAAAATAATAACTACCGTTTTTGGCTTGAATTGGCTGCTTTTACCTTCATGAGCTTGATTTTAAATTGAATTGGTCAGGATTTTTAATTGGAAATGTATTCGAAAGTACTTGAAGGATTTACTGAAATTCAAAACTACAATTATACTAAAATACATTATAAAAAAGTACATTCTACTTACTTAAAGGTACAGTTCACCCCCCCCCCCCCAAAAAAAAAAGAAAAAGAAAAAAAGAAATCTGTCCTAATTTAGATTTTTCATCAAAACGATTTATTAACTTACACTGAAAGTCAATTTGGGTCAGTGTTGCTCCAGTCTTCTTTTGAATTCCACAGAAGATGGAAAGTCATGCAGATTTGGAATGAGGTAAATGAGTAAATGATGGGAGATTTTTTATTCATTTATTCATTAATTCATTCAGAAATTAAATGGAATTTAAAAGGAATTTTCTATTTATTTCTCTATATTTAATCCTGGATGTTGAAGTGAAGTGAAGTGAAAGTGACATTCAGCCAAGTATGGTGACCCATACCAGTGTTGAGTACTCGAGACTCGGACTCGGTCTTGGACTCGGTCTCGAGACCGTATTTTAATGGTCTCGGTCTTGTCATGGACTCGTGTGCATTTTGACTCGGTATTGACTCGGACTCGAACATATTAGGAATCGGACTTATGCCCGAGTCCACTCGAGTCCCAATCAAAATATTTCATGATTATTACTGTATGTTGATGTTTATTTAACTTGATGTATGATTGACACATCCAATGACTGGTGATTATCTTTTGACGTGAGACGTTAGGCCAGCAACACACTGGATGTGTGGCGCAAGCGTCTCAGCTGCGTGGCGTGTCTGTTTTTAATTCGGCTCCCATGTTAACAGGTTAGATCTTGCAGAGTCAGACTGCCTGCATGAGACACGCGGAAAACCCGTGCATGCTAGAAATAGAACCGACGCCTATTTTTCACGCGACACGCGTGCATGTTGGAAGCGTTTCCAGGCAAAATATACTAGGAAAATATTTTTATATGTCATTTTGTACACAAATACATATTAATTCATGACATTTTGATATTTGAAAGTCTATAGGTTGGCATAAATTCAGATATAAATGTAATTTTAAAAATAAATTAATAATGATCGATTTGCAAATATTGCACCTGTCAAACATACTCTATTTTGCCGTCAATACTGTTGATGGTGTCTTATCAGTAGGTGTGTAAAAAAATAAATTTGATATTGTTGTCATGAAGACAAGAGCCTGGTTTTTTGGCGGCCTCCCTCTATGTCCCTCTCAAGGGGCAAGGAACTCGACCGGAAGTTGAAGTCGGGTGGGGGCTGCCATCTTTTAGCAGAACTTCACTTGCGTTAGCATTCCCATTGACTCCCATTAATTTTGGCGTCACTTTGACAGCGAATAACTTTACATCTGATGCGTTTAAAGACTCTGTTTGTCCATTATTTATTTCTAAAGATACACGACAATGTATAAAGGGCTCCATTACCTTCTATGTTACATTATGGCCCCGTATAAACAGTTTTTGTAAAAAATAGGCTAACGATTGCGTCATAACCACTCGGCTCTCTGTCGCATTACCGTACAGACAGGAGGAGAAGCTCGCAGGCAATTAACTTAATATGGCGTACTGGCGTTACATTTTAAAATACTATACAAAATAATTAATCAGAATACTTACTCCTGCTCACTCACGACAAAGAACTCCCCGCTCAAGCTCGCCGTCTTTGCAAGATTAACAAGGGCAGTTTGCACGCACAGCTACTAGAAGATTTACATCTGGCAGACAGGTTGCTGACGTCGTCAAGCTTCGTTTGAGTCTGCGCGTCAGAAACGGAAGTGCTAAAAACCGCTAAAACTGGGCTTCATTTGTCTCAATTGCGTTCCAATGGGGTCGCTGTGTCCATTTCTTTTACTGTCTATGGTCCCTCTATGTCACCTACAGCAGCAGCAGTGCGCCAAGCGCCGCGTGCAGGCACGCTTCTGGTGTGTAAAGACACAGAAAACGCGAAGCAGCCACCACGCTTTTGGCACGCAGCAGAGACGCCACGCAGCCAGTGTGTCACCGGCCTTAAGTTACCCTCCTGCCATCCGCCTGTAGTGATCCCGCTTTCCAGAAAGCCACATTGCTACATTATTTCTCTCAACTGTGTTATTTTTACAAAGTAGGACAAAATGGTCACAGAAAAAAACAAATATTGTTTAATTAAATTATATAATGAATACAGACACAGACTGACTGTCTCAACACTAAACATCTCCCCCTCAAAAACAATGTCTGACAGAATGCATTGAACTTATATGGCATTTCAACCAGCTTTCTTCCCCTGGCACATACACACTTTTGGATTAAATTTTCCTGGACAGTCACTCGGCTCTTGTGTGTATGCCCTCCATAACTAAAAAAACTTCGACTAGTGTGTATTTTACCCTGCATTAAAACGCACCATCCAGGGAAATTAGCATTAGATTATCCGTTGCTGTTACAGAAAGTGATAAAATGGTAACTGTTGTCAGTCCCCGCTTCCTCTGCACCAATAGAGAGAGTTTTAAGTCTGGGTGGATTGATCATGAGACCACATCGTGCTTGGTTGGGTAGCTGGATGGTCTCCTCACTTATTTTTTTGAAAAGTAATTATGCCCATCTCTAATCTTCACAACATCTAAAGTGCACATAATCCAATACATTGTAAGGATATTAGCAGTCATTATTTAAGCTTCAAGGTTAAAAGTTATGTAAAAGCTGTTACAGTTGAACATTTACAGGTATAGTGGTACAGTAATGTTACTTGTACTAGAAGTGTTATGTAGAATTACAATATAGAGTCGTACAGTAATGTTATGTGTACTAGAAAGGTTATATGGATGTGTATAATGGTACAACGATGTTATGTGAAAATGAGCACTTAATATTGACAACACTTCATAATACTAATAAAATTACCTTTACACCACATACTATGTGGCCCTTTTAACCTTTATTGTTTCCACCAAACATTTGACATACTCTTGAAGATTTCTTTAGGTCTTGTCTCAGACCCAATCTCTCTGGTCTCGGTCTTGACTCGGACTCGACCCTTTCTGAACTCGGTCTTGACTCGGACTCCAACCTTTCTGAACTCGGTCTTGACTCGGACTCGACCCTCTCTGGACTCGATCTGGACTCGGACTCGAATGAGCTGGTCTCGACTACAACACTGACCCATACTCAGAATTTGTGCTCTGCATTTAACCCATCCAAAGAGCACACACACACACTGTGAACACACACCCGGAGCAGTGGGCAGCCATTAATGCTGCGGTGCCCGGGGAGCAGTTAGGGGTTCAATGCTTTGCTCAAGAGCACCTCATTCATGGTATTGCTGGCCCAAGAGTCAAACCCACAACCCTAGGGTTAGGAATCAAACTCTCTAACCACTAGGCCAGGACTTCCCATTGCATGATGCTTGATGGAAATATGTAGCTCAGCACAACATGAGGTGTTCACCTTCACACATATCTGTGTAATCTAGCTTTGGGTTTTGAAACCCTCCTTTGCTTTCTCCTCTTACATATGAATTAATCTCCGCCTGCACATATTTAAAAGGTCATCCGCACCGGCTCATTGCTGGATAATTATGACTGCTTCACTTCCCTATGCACTGTTGTATTGTGTGAATCTCTCTAAAAAATCCACAAAACCATTGCTTTTGTGGAAGAAATAGAACCTTGTAATTATAAGGTTCTATATGCATTCAGAGTAGTTTTGAGATATTGAGCATTCCATATGACTGTGCAGATAGACCCTTTTTGTTTTTTAAATAAAATTCCCAAAATGTTCACATCATTAAAAGAAATCTGTCACATAATGTAAAAAAAATCGCCACAGAATAAGAATATGTGAATAACTCAGTTTTGACAAATATGTTAGAAACTTATAATTCTAAGGGGATGATTTGTACTATTTTTAAGTGACCACTTCCTTTCAGTAAAGAGGTAAATCCATCAGTAGAGAACACATTACAGTCAACACATGAATCCAAAGTCAATTTAAGGGGAGCACCCGCCATGACAAGAACTTCCCATGAAACACACGCAAGACAAACACTTAAAATACAGCAATGCATGAACCTCTTGGAGCCTAGTCCAAAAATGTGTACTGTGATGATCCGCTGTTCATTACTTGAGCAAGGGTGCTTTGATGTTTTGAATACTCAATTACAAAGGTAGGCTTAGGTCAACTATGTGTAGGGATGCATCATTATAGACATTTTAGCAGATTCATTTTATATATACTGCATATGTATGTGTGTGTGTGTGTGTGTGTATGTACAGTATGCATAATTTGGTGATTTATTCAGAACCCAGCTTGCACCTTCTCACTGTTGTTTTCCCACCCACTACAACAAACATATATTTCACCTGGGAAAACACAGATCAACTAAAAGTTGCAACTTG
The DNA here is from genome assembly GCF_003368295.1 of Carassius auratus. Taxonomy (NCBI): domain Eukaryota; kingdom Metazoa; phylum Chordata; class Actinopteri; order Cypriniformes; family Cyprinidae; genus Carassius; species Carassius auratus. Next base: position 11,795,418 of record NC_039245.1, on the reverse strand, counting down.
TTGTATTGCACACTTCTGACCAGTTTAAAGTTGTCAAATAATACAGTACTTTTGCAAGGCTTCAAATCTGAAAGTTTCAAGGACTTTCAGAAAAAACAGGTGATCATTGAAAATTGTTGATTTCAATAAATGTATAAGCACTTCGACTGCAAAACCCTCACAGTTTTGCAGGGGTTATTAGTATAACTTGAATCCCAAAATAAGACTTATTACCCTTGGCTAACAGCTAGTTGGTTTTAACATAGAGGCTAAGTTTATGCAACTGCCCCCCAGGTGTTCACTACTTAAATATTTCCCAAAATATAAGTGTGTGTGTGTTTCATGGATAAACTGAAAACAGTTATGCACAGTTGTTACTATTCAAAATTCTATTGCAAACCTGTAACTTTGCATGTGCCCTTTCTTTTTGTTATAGCTTCTTCACCTGTGGTTTTTCATGTTAAAAGCAAAAAGACTGAATAATAGTAGTCCTCAGCAACAAAAATATATTTTGACGTACATACAGGCGTTGATGTATTAAATTATCCTGTGGAGGGTGATCTTTAGAGCGTGTCTGCCTGCTGCCTGTCAGATATGTGAGTGACTCAAATGTGCATAGTGTTTTTTCCTGACATTATTGTACCAACATAGAATATTTACCCCCTTAGGCCATTGATTCAAATGAAAGGAGGGGGAAAAAAAATCACCTTTACTCTCTCAGTTGCTGGCTTTCAAATGCAAATCATGGTTTGCTGGTTTCACTAAATGCATTCTACATTTAAAGTCTACTTTTTTTCCCCCCTTTTTTAGATTCCCAGAGATTGCTGTCTGTGAAGTCTTGAAAAGCTATACGACGAAGGGGCTGACCTTTCTTTTAAGAAAAAATAAATCCAAACAAAAAAATCCTTACCTTTTGTATTTTGTATCCTCTTTTTAAATCATTGTTGGTGGTTTGGGACATTACAATGGGAACCAAAGCTGTGTGTGAGCTTGTGTGAGTACACACATGTGAGAAATGATCAGATTCGACATGCAGGAAGCTGTCATTCAGATACAATAGGTGGCTGCAGTAGGTGTCAAGAGGGTGTCAGCCAGCGAGGATTATGGTTAGAAGTGTTGGTCTTCTGGAGATAAGATATCTCCAGGCAACAGCTGCAAAGGTGATTGCAGAATCCTAAGGAAAGTCAGTAAAACATATATTTTTATACAGCAGCAAGAATGAAAGAATTCAAGTTTACAAAGCATATTCATGCTTTTGAAAGTTTTAATTAATTTTCAGAGCTTTAACTGTCTTGTTCTGTTTGGGGTGTCAGAGACCACAAGTCTATTATAAAAGCTTGAGAAAACAGATTTAATAAGAATTTTCTCATTATATGAGAACTGATTATATTTAATTATTGGTTACAAAATGTTTTATTACCTTATTTTATTACTGCTTTTTTCACTGTTTTACCGTGGTCAAAGGCCAAAGCCAGGATTGATACATAAGTAAATACATACAGGAGTTATGAGAAGCACATGTCTAAATAGCCAACACAACAAAACCAGTGACAATAAAATAGACAACATACTTAATGTCTGAACTGATCTAGGGAGCATACGGTGTGTTCAAATCCTGGGAAGTTCTCCTAGGAATTAATATATACATACATGTAACTATTACAAAAAGTTTAAACGCTTACTGATGCTCCAGAAGGAAACACAATGCAAAATATGCAAAAGATGCTGGAAAACCAAATAATTTCTGGGACCTGAATGATTCTTCTGAAGAACAGCAGGGAGTTTAACTGTTCAGGGCTAACAAGGGACTCATGAACAACTATAAAAAAACAGGGATCTGTTCATTGTACATGGATTGCTTAGTTAGCTGGGTTTTATTGTTGACTATTTGACATTATCCAGGATTGTAAGCTTCTTCGAAAGCTCATCCTGGAGTTAGCACAGACCTGCTCAGACTTATTTCACATAAACAGGATTAAACTGTGTCATGAATACGACAGCTATAGCACAAATAAGTTTGATGTATGTCCCATGAGGACACCTGCGCCCAATGAGAGGGTGGAATAAAGGCTATTAATAAAAAATAAAAAAAATCCTTACCTGGCAGGATTCCACAATTAGAAAATATGCTAGGATGAGTAATAATTAATTGTGGCAAACAAGAGAAGCAAAGCCAATAAAAAAACTGAACTACCAATTTTTGGTGGATCATGGTTTTGAGTATCGATATATCTGCCCTTTCCAGTGAACATGTCAATACAGAGTAAATCACACACACAAAAAAACATAATCCAGACATTTTAATTAAATCCACTTACTTGTTTAAAGAACCAAATAAGCCAGACATGATTTATTTAAAAGATAGATCTGGCATCTGTCAAATCATCTCAGATGTATGCAAGGTACGAAGAACAGATCCCAGCTGTGGATCATCCAGGAAACAACACAGTATTAAGAATCAAGCATATATAAAGGGTCATTTTTAATAATAAGCTGCATTCTTACAGAGTTTTAAAGAGTTCACATGTGCATGGGAGAATTATAATAACAGAAAGAGGTAGAGAAAGCTGCTTAATGACTATGCCACATGAACTGCTAAAATAGTGTATGCAAAAATGAATGCTACTTTCATGTCTTAAACAGCTATCAACTAAACAGAACTCTTAAGCTTCCAATCTTATAGCAATCTAGTCAATGTAGGCCTAACTGTAAATACATTACCCTTACGTTCAAACTACTTTTAAGTTTCTTACCAAAGTGCACAATAAAGCTCACAATTCACAATACTGGCAATTACTAAGAGAGCCAGCTGAGCCAAATGAAGCACACAGAGCCATTAAAATCTGTTTGTGCGTGCTGGCTCAGAATGTAGGTTTAAGCACAATACAACATTGTGTATGAGTGATGGTGGTGGAATCATTTCTGTACATGAACACCTTCACTTATACAAGGCAAACATTCTTTGTTCTTGTTTAAAAAATAAATAAATACTAGTGGCCTTTTTTCCTTTCAGCGATCCAGTTGTCTAATGACTGACAGTAAATTCGATTTGAGGAAAGGTTGTAATAATCTAGGAATTCATTCTGTCAGTTATAAGAGATCATAGTGTGGCCATACATCTGTGTAGTATTTTAAGTGGCGTGGGGCTGTGAGTGCTTAGACAGTCTCTGGCTGGTTACAGTATTGATCTGTGCGATGAGAAGCATGATTACAGTGTCAGAAAGCAATCTTTATGGACCTTTTAAGGTACAGTTAAGAGCTGAATGAGACAGCTTTGTCCACAAAGTCATCAGGCTGAGGAATGGACAGAAAGGTCCTTGTGATCGTCACCACAGTGGTTTTGTGGATCCATATGCCAATTTCTACAGACTTCAAACGCTCCCTATTCAAGAGAATTTGAAGGAAGTCGAAGGTCAGATAGACTACGGCTCTCTGTGATTGACAAGTGTAATGCAAGAGGCCAAGTAATGACCTTGGAAGCCTATACGGGCCACACAGATCAAAAGACAGTTTAACATTACAGAGATCTAGGTTTACAGTAAGTGGTGTAGTTACAAATAAAGTACAAAGTGGTGTAGTTACAAATAAAAATACTTTTGGCCTGAACATGCCCACATGGAAAGAACCTATATGTGGATATATGCGCATATATGATAATATATATGCTGCATATATGCGTATACATGCCACATATAGGCAAAATTGAGGTGCATATATGTGCATATACAGGAAATATAGGTCTCCTGTATTGCTTCTTCATATCCACATGTAAGCCCTATACATACAAAATGTCTTCTATATAGCTAATGATCTGGGCCCGGTTTCCCGATAACGCTCACTCTTAGAGTGCTAAGAAGACCTCGAAAGATATATCTTACCAAAGTAGTTTATGTTCCTAAGTGTGTTCCCCGATGTGTCACTTAGGAAGCTTCTTAGCATGCTGCCTCTTACGTCCGACGTTACAAGAGCGCTGTCCAAAGTGAAGGTGCTGAATTAGTTGGCATTGATTGCTCATGAATCGATTTTCCACTTCACGCGATGGTGAAATACAGCGTTAAGAAAGACAACACGCTCTATGCAAATTAAACATTCCTCAAATTACTAGAGTAACATTTATTTTAACATAGTTTAAGTTATCAGTAAAATATAGACTATAAATTAAATTATCAAATGGTCAGTAATATGTTCACACGATATGTTGTGACGGATAGACGGACCGGGTATCCCTCGCTAATCATCCATCCCGTTGTTGTGCCACTCGTGCCGCTTGTTGACATGGGTTTAACGACTAAAAATTATGTAATACACTTTTATAATAATGGTAAGGTACTTTACAATCAGAATTGATTGGCAAGCAGCTGCAGTTACTTCTGTTTAATGCGGTATTGATTGCCATGATTGGTTAATGTTTTCAAGCAACCTATCTACAATGAACAGAGAGAGACAGAGTTAGATACAAAATATGCTGGGGAAGCAATGTAAAAAGGGGCACCAAGCCTTTCGTCAGAGGAACTTGAAGTTTTGCTGGACATTGCCACCAGATCGGAGATCACACACCCCTATGGTCCACTATAACCTGCACGTTTACGGCCACGTCTCCCTTTTGTGATATGTACGCCTGATCAATCACTGATGGATTGGCAATTGGGATGAGTGTGCCATTCACCAGGATGTAATCCCCGGCATGGCGCAGAAGGGCGTTGGTGACAGTGTGGATGCACCTCCACACCGAGGTCTTGCATAGACTGTAGCCCTCTCCCACAACCTCAATGAATCTCTCTGTAGCAAAAAAAAAAAAAAAAAAGAAAAAAAAAGTAGCGCTGGGCTTAAAGCAAAATTCCGCCGCGCTAGCCTGGCAAGCGCAGGTCTGAGAAGGTCCATTATGAGCTGTCTTGGGAGGCGATTTTTTTTTTAATATAGCCACGTCAGGAAAAATGTCAAAAGGGCTTAAGTTTTGCCGAATAAAAAAATTGACATTGACTAAACGGCTCCGCGTCCGGCTCCGTCTTTGATTCAATGCAATGACACGTTCGCTGCCATAGTCAATATAGTTGGTCGCTTACTGGACACCACCATGCCATTTATAGATCTTAGCCATTTAGAGACAAATTGTTTGCCAGATTTTAATTATCCAAAAATGTATTGTCTATTCGCTTTAATTACATTACGAAAAAGCCTAGGCTAACTACCACCACATAAAGTCAACTTCATAAATAGGCCTGTATCCATTGCGAACATAATTTATTATGAGTCTTAAAAACTAACATAAAATCATTGTTGAGCCAAAACATTGTCAACATATCATAGTTTGACTTGTACTTCGCTGCGCTGGTTTCTAAAGACTGCTGTACAGTAGCGTTTTGGGCTCAAACAATGCTAAGAGAGAGCTTACGAATGGTCCAGACCTACCTTACGAAAGTGTGACTTACAGAAGATATACTTAGCGTATGAACGTGTCGGGAATCGTGCCATAAGGTTAAGAGAGAGGTTAAGGAATAGGTTAAGAACTACTTAGCGATAAGAACGTTTTGGGGAACCGGGCCCTGGTCATTTTGTAGCTCATATCTCATTTTTGACTGTCATACACAATGCCTAGCTCATATTTTTTATTATCAAGGCAAAAACTAAGAATTAACGAAAAGAATTATACAAGAACTTATGCATGTGTGAACATGTGAAATTGGTATCACGTGTAATTGGCATGTTATGGAATTTAACTATTGCAATATATTAACATGATATACAGAGCCGGACAGTAACGGAGTACATTTACTTGAGTACAGTACTTAAGTACAATTTTGATGCATCTCTACTTTACTCGAGTATCATTTTTGGAGAGTACTCATGACTTTTACTCAAGTACATGTGAGAGGCAAATATTGTACTCTTTACTCCACTACATTTCTATCCATAACCGTAAGTACCCGTTACTTCTTATTGTTTTCCAGTTCAGAGACATCAATACCAGATCTGTTTAGTTATATTCATTCTTTTAGCAAATTTTCTGGTTAAAGAAGCCATGCCATCAGGAATTTATAGTAAGATTTTGCCTGGTTTAGTGGGGTCTCTGAAGTTTAGTGTATATTCAGGTTTAAATAAATGTCAAAAAACTAACTTTGCACAGAGGTTAAGGTTAGATATGCTGTGTTTTGTTTGAATTACACAAACAGATAAACATGAACTGGCTTTATTCTGTGTGTATTGCAATCTGCTATATTTTACTACAGACAGTACAAGGCCCTGTATGGAAGTAGTGTTCAGGTATTGGTATTATTTGTTTCCTTTCCTGTGTGATGTATTATGTAATTGGTCAAATGCAATAATTACTTCTCACTGTGTCAGAAAGTAGATTTATAGGACATGACTCATTTTCGTTCTAAAGGATAATGCATTTTGTGAATTAAGTCTACACACTTGTGTACAGATATTCACATAACAAATTACCTCAGGTGCATCTAAAATTCATTTTAAGACTTTTGTTTCATTTTCAATATAAACCATTTGGGTGTAAATAAGGAACAAAGAAAAATATCCTTTCTCTAATTTGCTATATATCTTCTCAAATTTGTAATTTTTTCTACTTCTACTACCCCACTTTTGATATCATGGAAATTCGTCCCCCGCACTTTTTCAGTCAAATGTTTTCCCATAGATGTTTTCAAGAGCTGGTGTGAATAAATATAGATTTAAACTCAAAGAGACAGAAAAGTCTGTGCATGACCTGATATTTTATTCGGACCCAGAAGTGCAGTGTGTGTTTCATTCATCCTCGAAGCCTGAGCGCGCTCTCCCGCAGAAAGTCATATCAGGAAACTCCTAATATGGGCAACAGCGTCCAGCTAGCGCTGTTTGAAAACAGTTGTTTTGACAGAAGAATTTAAACTTTTGGAAACATGAAGACATTAATATACGATTGCGACAATATATGGTTTTTCAAGTCATCTCCAGCAGGTGATAAATACAGTATATCATCAAAACAGTGCTAATTGACATATATTTATTACAGTATTGAAACTATTCTGCCTTCTTATGTGATAAATAAATGTTTGTAGTATATTTGAAAAAAAGATTTGCTATTGTCAAGCAATTATATATTTCTAAGCAAATTAAAGCTAGAAATTAGAGAATAATTAAAGTTGCCTATAGTATCCACTACACACAAGTCTCTTCTGTTCACCAAGCCTGCATTTATTTGATCCAAAGTACAGCAAAACAGTAAACTAAAATATTTTTACTAGACTATTTAAAATATCTGCATTCTATTTGAATATACTTCAAAATGTTATTTATTGAGATTTTAAAGCTTGCTAAATAAAAGTATTCATATCTATAATTTATTTTTCAAAAAATATATATTTTTGAATGATATACTGTATAATGTTGCAAAGGCTTTTTATTTCACATAAATGCTGATCTTTGGATCCTTCTATTCATCAAAGAATGCTGAAAAAAATGTACTCATGTTTTAAATATTGATATTCAACAAATCAGCCTATTAGAATGATTTGATTTCTTAAGGATGTGACACTAGGCTGGAGTAATAATGCTGAACATTCACCTTTGATCACATATATATATATTATTTTCAATAGTTATTTTAAATAGTAAAAACTTCTAAAACTTTTGCTGTACTTTGTATCAAATAAATGCAGGCGTGGTGAGCAGAAGAGACTGGTAGGCTATAGATTACAGAAATGTTCTATTGTAATGTTTTATATTATATTGCAATGTGTGTGTGTGTGTGTATATATACACACACACACACACACACATATATATATAAATATAATTTCTGTCCCCCTCACTTCTGTAAAGATGGCTACGCCCCTGTATATATATATATATAATATATATATATATATATATATATATATATATATATATATATATATATATATATATATATATATATATATATATATATATATATATAATTATTATTGAGATTCTAGTGGCCTCCTTATCAATGTACAACTATTGCTGGCATAGTATTTGTTAAGAAATTCAAATATATTAAAAAGCTTCATGGACCACTGAAAGTCTTAAAAGAGTTGGAAATAACCAAGAATTGTTTATTTCGTAACACCGCTGACTTTCTCTATGGTCCTTTGTGAAAGAACAGGTCTGCTTGAATGTTTAAAGTCCCAAAGACTTGGAGAGAAAATAAACAGAGATTTCAAAGTAAATTAAGTTAATAGCCACAGCTTTATATGAAACATGACTGCACTAAAGCTGTTTGGACAGGTCAGGCAGTGATGGAACTGGGTCAGATTTATTTACCCAAAAACAAAGCCTAGTGGTTCAAATGTTAAAACAAAGCATGTCGTGTTAAATTAATGAAACTGCCTGCAGAAGAAACATTGCTGCGCATTTTACGGATGGCACAAATTAAATACTCAGCTCACTGGGGGCTCCTAGTTTTATTCTAAGTGCCAAATAAGTTATTAAACTGCATTGCCTAACCTGCACTGTCTTAGTGCTGCGTGATATTTGTCAAGACGAATACTGACACACATCAGTTATGACTGAGCAGAACACTGACTGACAGCTGAAGAAGGATATGACTCTTCTTATGCAGAACAAAATTATTTTACTAGCTGATTATTTGTTTTGCTTTCATTCTGAGGAGGTTAATGGGATCAGATTTTTTTTCCTTTCTTTTTTTCACATGCTCCAAGCACTATTATCCAAATTAAAAGCACTAAAAGGTGACTTGAATTATACTTCAATTAATTGTGTGGAAAAGTTCTCCTCAATTTAATTCTTACAAAACTAAATTGAAGTTAAATGTTAGTATGCTAAATATAACTTTAAAAATTACAGTGACTATTCATCGTCTTTTTCCAGGACAAACTGCGGTTCTTAATCCTGGTCCTCGCGAAGCCTCCACTCTGCAGATTTTGTATGCATCTCTTATCGCGTTACATGTTTGTTCCATTTGACCATAAGTGCCCTGTGAAGTGAACATCACTTTTTCAACTGATTCCAGTTCTAAAGGAGTGTACAGTATATGTTCCATTCAAAGGGCATTATAATGCATGAAACATGACTGATATGTAAATTTAATGATTATGGTTAAAAAACCCTTCAGATGACTAATGACTAATGACACATGTACACTCAAAACAGCAGCCTAGAATTGGTTGTTTAGAGCTGTAAAGTCTGTGACTTGCTTTAAGAAGTGGAAAACTAGCTGACTGACTAGAGAAGTTAAATTTTCCTCCCCACCTTGAAATGCAGTGAGTAAAATGTCATATCTCTTGTAATGTTTTTAGGGATTTGTATTCTGTGGTTTTCTAAATGGATTAAGACAGTAAAGATTGTCTAAAGGATAAGCGCTGATCTCAAGGGGGCACATAATAATTAATCTGAACTTCTGAACATCTCTTCATTCTCACCAGTAAAGATATAGCAACAAAGGAAGTGTAAACTTTTACTGAAAGTCCCTTGAAATGAAATAATCTTCTCCTAACGTTTCATGAAGCAAAGCTCTCTGATGGGTATGAATGGTCATTCCAGAGTTTCTCTGGTGAATCTGTTAGTAATGGCTGGATGAAGGTTGGAAGGGACTCCAGGACTGTGTCTCTGGATTGTGGCCAGGGTGGGAGTAGAGCCAGCAGTCTCAATGACAAACACTAGGCCATCTGTTGAGCTCTAGTACACATGAGAAACTTCCACCAATGCTCGTCCTTAGATAAAAAGAAAACGACATGAGCAGATATGACAAAGGCAGTTACTGTAGTCACCTTAGATTCAGGAATTATGATATAATGAGGAGTTTAGTGATAATCTCAAAATGGATTCAGTCAGGGCGGAAACACTTCGAGGACATCGACTGATTTTAGGTTACACCTGTTTTGTAAGACGAGTTGCAAAGAAAACAAATACAAATAAATGAATTAATAGGCATATAAAGTTATTGCTAAATTATAAATTGTTTTTATTTTATGGTTAATAAATAAATAAATAAATTGAACCAAGTTGAATCATGTTGCAATTATTTTTTTAAGTTGCACATTCCTTATTCCAGCCAGTACCACTGACAGAGGGGGTAAAACAGAGTTCATCCATTAATTTTATATTTGCCTTGTTAAAAAATAAAGGCTGTGAGTAATATTAGCTTTCAACAAAACTTCAGTTAAGGCACTGATACTTTACAACTATTAAATCATGTCTTATGTCCTGATTAGTAAGTGCAGAATATCTGAATGTCTCACATTGAATGTCACTAATGTGTGTCATATATCTCACTTCTGTCAGAAGTGTTTCTTGTATTATTGATGAATTCACCATTTCAATAATGTAAAAGTATCTGTAAAAATATGAAAGCCCATTTCCACCAGGGAATAAAAAAGTAAATAACTTACTCTACGATTTACGACAATTTAGGTTTGTTTCTCTCAATTCTAAGGAAAAAAAGTCAGAATGGTGAATTGAAAACACAGAATTGTGAATTTATATATTGCGATTATGATTCAGTTATACTGTATTCAGTTTATTCCCTGTCGGAAACAGGCTTCCATATTATAGGATTTTTACAATACTGACTTTGAAAGCCATTTTTGCTCATAAGCAAAATTAAATAAACAGTTATAATAAACTATTCACTATTTGAACACTGTATAAATTAAAATGACCTTACAGGCCAATGTAATTTAAGCCATATTATAGATGTTATGGTACACAGCACTAACAACTAACAACTAACACATAAACCTAACACAAACATGTCACGATCATCAGCTGGAGTTCCCATGAACTCCTATAGAGGGCACTCCACTCAGGACGCTGGCATTTTATATTTCCATTTCCAACTCCATTCCCCTTCCCCAGAATGGGACTAATGAATGGGAAGGACTAATCACCACCAGGTGTTCTCCATTAGCACTCCCCTATAAAAATTGTGTTTGTACCAGGGAAGTAGCCAGAATTTTATTATCTGGGGGGGGTCCCATCTTAAAATGAGATTGCAGACAAATCATTGGGCAGTATGCCGAGTTGTGTCATGGTAGTCATACCGCTACACTCCTGTTATGAAATAGGCGTTTCTGTGTCCTGAGCCCAGTGTTGCCAACTTAGCGACTTTGTCGCTAGATTTAGCGACTTTTCAGACCCCCATAGCGACTTTTTTTCCAAAAAAGCGACTAGCGATAAATCTGGCGACTTTTTTTGACAGACCTTATTTAGTCTCTGAGACTCTCCGGTACTGCCGCACGAGCTCTCTCTCTCTCTCTCTCTCTCTCTCTCTCTCTCTCTCTCTCTCTCTCTCTCTCTCTCCCAGCGTTCGCACACGCCCCTCTCTCTCTGCATCTGCTTCTGCTATGTTCAGCGGACAGAAAGGAGCAGCACTTTCTGTTAAAAAAATATATTCTGTTGCTTCTAACTCTATTTTACATACAAGTATAGCCGAAATCACAGTACAATCACTATCTTAATCTTATGTGTATGTGATTTAATTAGACAATGTCGTGAATAGGATTTTAGTGCAGAGATTAACATCTTTGAGAGCTGGTTATGTGTTCTTAATGGACCGCGTTTTAGTCATTATAATATTAATTCCGTTGTCGGACAACAAAAACATTAAAATATAATAATAAAAAGCTTTTACTGAGAATTTTGGCTGCCTTAAAACGCAGTACATGAGCATAGAAAGGGCGAGATAATATGACGCACTTACGTCATGAATATGCTAATTAGCATATGACGTCATCTAGCGACATTTAGCGACTTTTCAGGCAGGGTTTAGCTACTTTCCATTGAAAGAAGTTGGCAACACTGCCTGAGCCTCAGGTGCCACTTCACTGTCTGTGGCAGTAGCAAACTCACATGGTGTAGATGGCACATTTTCTCCTTCTCTACATCTTTCCGTGCTTTTTTGAAAAAGCATAATATTGTACTTTGCGCAGCAGCTGCCATTGTCACCGAATATTAATGAACTCTCAAGCGAAGATGACAGCGTCAGTTACGCACAACACGTGACATCGGCTAATCAAATGAAGTTTGAAAACATTGAAAACGCATTTTACCGCGCAACGTTTTGATTTATAGATCTATCAATCAGATTGACAAATCAAAATTTTCTTATTTTATTTATTTTATTTAAAGCAATCGGAAATCTGAGGAGGCTGGACATGTAAATGATCATGGCTACGCCACTGTTTTGGACTCTCATTAAGTGCAAAGTCTTGTTCTAGCCTAGTCTGTCAATTCCGAGCGTTTCTCCTTGTGTTTGTTCCTCCCGTGTCTGACTTTGGATTGCTTATACCGACTTTGATTCCCTGACATACCTGATGCTGTTTTCTCTGATCATTGACTGTTTGACCATTCCCTTTATTAAATCACTGTATATGGGTCCAAACATCTCTGACTCCATGTTACAGATAGTAAACCAGCAGAATAGTTGATTCAACAATGGTAACACGCACGCTACACATGGTATTTCATTAAAATGTAGAAAAGAAAAAAAAAATCTATGGATGCCCCTTAAACCCATTTCACACAAATCAGATCATACTTTACTTATTTAACCCCAGTTGCAAGCATGTTGGCTAGTATATTTTAGTATGGTGCAATGTGGTATAATATAATATTATAATATACTATAGTGCTTAAGTGTGAGATTTACCTTATGCAACATGATGAGAAACACCGGCTCAATTAGCAAAAAATGTTTAAAAATGCTACAAAATGTACAAGGAGGATTTCAGGGAGGATGTGCTTGTTTTCTGATCCTAGCACAATATTCCATAAATTGAAGTGAATAAATAGAGTAACGATGAAAATCAGGCCTGTAATTTAGTGGAGACAAAGATATCATTATTATTTTAGCATTTAAAGCAAGCTAACAGCTTGGCTTTACAGAGTTAACCTGTCAGAGACTGGAAGCTGAGTTCTCAAATCTGTCAGTGCTAGTTTAGCCACAAAGCTGTTTGAGGCTTTAACCCATATTTTCCATCAAAGACCCAATTGTCACCAAGTTATGATGCCTTTTCCAGAGTCAAAGAACGTTTACGCATGGATGGCAGCCTCACAGAAGAGCAGAATCAGGCACTTTTCTTGGATGAAAGGAAGTGACTGTGACTAACAGCCATCTGGATGCTGCTGTGTGGTGTGAAAGCTGAAGGGTTTGCGAGCTGAAGAGCTGTTTGGTTTGTGTCTGTGAGATTAGCCATTCGTACACTGATGCAGGAAGTCTAAGGGGAGCGAAATCTAAATAACATAGAGCGGTGGGTGCCTGATAGAGATAATATGTCTGCTTCAAAACCTATGAGGAGACTGACTGTGTTGCATAAAATAGCAATACATTGCATACCTTTTGGGTATGTGCTAGTTTGTCTTCACCCTTTTGTAGAAGTGTATTGCAATCAATGGAGTACTTTGGTGAGGAATAGGCTAAGCTTAAACATACAGTACAGACCAAAAGTTTGGACACACCTTCTCATTCAAAGAGTTTTCTTTATTTTCATGACTATGAAAATTGTAGGGTCACACTGAAGGCATCAAGGGCTATTTGACCAAGAAGGAGAGTGATGGGGTGCTGCTCCAGATGACCTGGCCTCCGCAGTCACCGGACCTGAACCCAAACGAGATGGTTTAGGGGTGAGCTGGACCAAAGACTGAAGGCAAAAGGGCAAACAAGTGCTAAGCATCTCTCGGGGAACTCCTTCAAGACTGATGGAAGACCATTTCAGGTGACTACTTCTTGAAGCTCATCAAGAGAATGGCAAGAGTGTGCAAAGCAGTAATCAAAGCAAAAGGTGGCTACTTTGAAGAACCTACAATACGAGTCAATCTTTTATTTGTTATCTGGCTCGGCTCGTTGTTCATCTTCAGTTCTCTCTTCACATCAGTTCAGTCAGTGTACTGTTTGAGTAAATGAATTACTCCGGGATATTGGATAGTTTTAACTCAGAGGGAGTGTCAGCCATATTAAAAAAGTTAACAACTGAAGTCATTTGTGGATTAATGGTTATTGGAGATGTGAACCGTTTTAAACAATTCAGTTCGATTTGGTGAACTGGTTCAAGAAGATCCGGTTACATCGAATGATTCGTTCACGAACCGGAAATCATACACTGCAGTGAACGCGCTCACAACAGATGCGGAAGAGAAGACAATGCAAAGTCCATTGTTAAGTTTCCACAGTCTGTGATGATTTGGGGTACAATGTCATCTGCCGGTGTTGGTTCATTGTGTTTTTTGAAAACCAAAAGTCACTGCACCCGTTTACCAAGAAATTTTGGATCAATTCATACATCCTTCTGCTGACCAGCTTTTTGAAGATGCTGATATAATTTTCCAGCAGGATTTGGCACCTGCCCACACTGCCAAAAGCACCAAAAGTTGGTTAAATGATCATGGTGTTGGTGTGTTTGACTGGTCAGCAATCTCACCAGACCTGAACCCCAGAGAGAATCAATAGGCTATTGTCAAGATGAAAATGAGAAACAAGAGACAAAAAACTGCAGATGAGCTGAAGGCCACTGTCAAAAAACCTTCCATACCACATCAGCAGTGCCACAAACTGATCACCTCCATGCCATGCCAAATTGAGGCAGTAATTAAAGCAAAAGGAGCCCCTACCAAGTATTGCATACATGTACAGTAAATGAACATACTTTCCAGAAGGCCAACATTTCACTAAAATTTTTTTGGTCTTATGAAGTATTCTAATTTGATGAATTGGCGGGTTTTTGTTAAATGTGAGCCAAAATCATCACAATTAAAAAAACCAAAGACTTAAACTACTTCAGTCTGTGTGCACTGAATTCATTTAATACACAAGTTTCACAATTTTAGTAGAATTACTGAAATAAATGAACTTTTTTACGAAAAAAAATAAAATTTTGCTTATCTGATATGATTAATTTATTTTCTTTTATGTAGTTTCTTAAGGAACTGTTCACAATCAATCAAAGAAAATATATTTGCATGTATCACATCTGATAAAAAAACTATAAATTGCATATCATGCATTTGAATGTACATCAGCAAGGAAAAATATACATACATATATACATACATAAATACATCTCATAAAAATCTCATAAACTTACATTTTATTCACAATAGAATATAGATAACATATATCAAATGTTGATTTTGAAATGTCATGCCAAATATTGGCTCATTTAAGATTTCATGAGAGCTACACATTCCAAAAAAGTTGGGACAGGTAGCAATAAAGACGCAGGAAAAGTTATATGTACATGTAGGGAACAGCTTGAGGACCAATTTGCAACTTATAACGTCAATTGGCAACATGATTGGGTATAAAAAGAGCCTCTCAGAGTGGCAGTGTGTCTCAGAAGTCAAGATGGGCAGAGGATCACCAATTCCCCCAATGCTGCAGTGAAAAATAGTAGATTAATATCAGAAAGGAGTTTCTCTGAGAAACAGCAAAGAGTTTGAAGTTATCATCATCTACAGTGCATAATACCATCCAAAGTTTCAGAGAATCTGGAACAATTTCTGTGTGTAAGGGTCAAGGCCGGACTGGACCATACTGGATGCCCGTGATCTTCGGGCCCTTAGATAGCACTGCATCACATACAGGAATGCTTCTTTAATAGAAATCACAACATGGGCTCAGGAATACTTCAAGAAAACTATGTCAGTGAACCCAGTCCACCTTGTCATTTGCTGTAGCCGGCTAAAACTCTATAGATCAAAAAAGAAGCCATATCTAAACATGAAGCGCATGATCCAGAAGCGCAGGTGTTTTCTCTGAGCCAAGGCTCATTTAAAATGGACTGTGGAAAAGTGGAAAACTGTTCTGTGATCAGATGAATCAAAATTTGAAGTTCTTTTTGGAAAACTGGACGCCATGTCGTACGGACTAAAGAGGAAAAGGGTCAACCCAAGTTGTTATCAGCACTCAGTTCAGAAGCCTGCATCTCTGATGGTATGGGGTTGCATGAGTGCGTGTGGCATGGACAGCTTACACATCTGGAAAGGCACCATCAATGCTTAAAGGTATATCCAAGTTCTAGAATAAAATATGCTCCCATCCAGACGTCGTCTCTTTCAGGGAAGACCTTGCATTTTCCAACATGACAATGCCATCAATTACAACATCATGGCTGTGTAGAAGAAGGATCCAGGTGACCATAGCAACCCAGGATTATCAGAGATTTATTCATTAATATTTTATTTTGAATAAAGAAATTATCATATTATATAAAATATTTCATTATTAAGTTATTATTTTAACCATAGTACTTGGCTGCAGACTTTATTACCTGTGATAGTCAGTATTTAAATGAAGTTTATCATGAATGTTACATTAAGTGCATAATATAAAATGTTCCTACAATAAAAAAAAAAATTCCATCCTACCAAAGTAAGTCTATTAATCGATCGTCTTTCCCTTGAATATTTGTATATTATTATTATTATTAATAGACTGTTAGTATTGGTTATGTTCGTTTATATTTTCTTTTTTTGTTTTGTTTTTGCTTTATTTGATCTCTTCACTTAACGTTCTAAATACATTTGTAATTAATAGCCTACTTTAATGCCTGACATGCAAATCAAGCTTTGATAATGCTGACTGGAATTTTTGCAGGAATGATTTTTAAATTTAACATATATCATAAATACAATAGTGTTTCGAAAAAACAAACAGTTAATGGACTTACAAGACTATAGGATGGAAAAAAATGTTTTTCTGGTAGGCCTATTTTATATTATGCACTTTATGTAACATTTATTTATGATAAACTTCATTTGAATGCTGACTATCGCATGTAATAAAATAAAAAGGCATATGGTTAATATAATAATTTAATCATGACATATTTTCTATAACAAATAATATAATTATTTCTTTATTCAAAATAAAATATTAATGAATACATATCTGATAATCCTGGATTGCTATGGTCACGCAAATTTGTTTATGCATTAAACTCATGGCCTCCAGAAAAATATGTCGTTCCCTAAACATTAGAAGTCATGGCCACGAGAAATGGATGTTGACTTGTTCCCTCAACATAACATCTCAAGGCCACGAAATAAGGATGTCCTTACCTCGACAAAATTATCTCATGGCCACAACATAATATGATGTTCCCACAAGTTAATATGATGTTCACATTAATTAATATCTTGTGGCCATGACATGTTATCACGTTCCCACGAGTTATTGTGTCATGGCTACAACAAAACTAAGTGGACTACAGTGAACTATTGCAGTTTCCAAGCAACATTTCCATTAGTATTGAATTGAACTGCATGAGATTTCAAACACAGGCATATCACTTCTTTCTCAGTGCTTTTTTTTTTTTTTTTTGAGCAGACCTGAGTTCCCATGCACCAGCTCCTTTCTCAACAGCTCGCTGCATTATCTGACATTCTCCATCTGTATCTATTGACCAAGCACAGCAATTTAATCTATGAAGCAGTATGCCTCCTAAAATACAACCAGGGTGTTTGGGGTGGTTGGGCAGATAAGAGGTGGTTTTGGAGCAAGGCCTGCACCCCGAGCACTTAACCTTATCTGCACCTGAGCATTGACATGCATGTGTGTGACATTGCTATAAACCTAAAAGCTGGGTTGCACTAGATGATGGATTAGGAATTGCACTATGAGACTTTTGAACAGCATAACACAGTTCACATAGAACAATAACAGACAGATGTTCTTTTAGTCACAATGGCCAGATTTATAGGTCTGTATGAATGGAATGTCTCAGAATGCACCTGGAATTTAATGTAAAAATAGTTGGGGGCTTTTTAATGAACATACAGTTCATAGTGTCTGTAAGGTTGCAAACTGGTTTCAATATTAATTGACCTTCTCAGGTCCTCTTCTGGACAAAAGTTTAAATGTAGGTGTGCAGATGCAGTAGCAGAGAAGGCTATTTTTAAATCTGCCTATTCTTCTATAGCAAAGCAAAAGTCTGAAATAGTTAAAGAAAAAAAAATTGAGAAAACAATATTACCCTCCAATCTCAAACAAACCCTATCAACAATATTACCCTCCAATCGCAATCAAACCCTATCAACAATATTACCCTCCAATCTCAATCAAACCATATCTATTATATATATGTATATATATATATGAAATTTATATTCATATTTTATATATTACCTCTAGATACATGTGTTCATAGGCATAAAAACCCCCTGAATAGAATCATTGTCCTTAAAATGGCAATGAATAAAGAACATGTAATGTTTTTGGTTATCCTTATATAAAATGAAGTCATTTGTTGAGGCGTTCCCATTTTAGTTTAAATAATAGCTATCCAAGCATTGCTTAACATTATAATAGAGGCCTGTACATCTGGAGAACATTTAATGTTTGTTTATTGGCTTTGAGACACTCTAATTGCTTTGTACAACAATCTGATAAAGATGAATTATGATGAGGTAAACAGAAATTGAGGATCTTCCTATCTGGCAGTCTTAGATGGCATCGTGCCCTTGGGCAAAGTCATGACGTTGTTCCTAGCATCAAGCAGGGACTGAGGGACTATTAAAAGCATTGCTGCGGCATTAGAGCATATTAATGTGTCAAAAAAACGTGAGCTGTGATCTCCCAAAGCTACCATCATCTTGTGCTTTTAAGTCAATTTATGTGAAAAAATCCACATCTTTTAATTGTTTGTGCATACTTAATAGGTGACAATAAACTGTAAACATGCAGTTTTTCTCAGCATTAAGTGGAAAGATATATGTGGTCTTGTAACATGGGTCCAGTATGACGTCACTAGGGCTGTGCCAAGTATGCGACCTCACAGGGCCTCACCTCTCTAGAGGGCCTTGCTTTCGGTCTGCATTTTCTGTCATTTATGTCTAATATTTATTCATGTTTTCCCACCCATTTTGTCCTTTGAAAGACTAAAATAGTATATAGTATGAGACTCTGTGTATAAGAATGAGTAAAGCTTTTTGTTGTTAGGATGACAAAAAGTTTTAAAAGTTAAACTTCTATAGGCAGGTCTGTCTCAGTGGTCCAACAGCACTCGTCAATGTCGTAAATGATCTAGATGGCCAACCAAATAAAAAAACGTGGGTTTTACTGTCACTGTCACAACACAATGACAGTTTGTGGAAAGATGTAAGTAGTACTGTATTAGAAAACTGTTTTACGATAGAAATGTTCAGTGACAGTAATACACCATCTAGTGATGCAAACTACTCAACTTTCTTTTCTTTCACATTAAAGTAAAATAACTAAGCATAAATATAGGTACCTGAGTAAATAACCATTTTAAAATAAATTTTTAGAGGGCCCTTAAAATCTCTTTTTCTCTTCATATAGTCTTATTTACTTATTTATTTGCTTTATTGTTATTAATATTATTATGAAGGAGATCTTACAATTCTTATGAGTGTGTGAGTGAGCACGGCATCACAATCAATCAGATGCATGTTACAGTTGCATTTGTTACTATAGCAACCCCCCACTCCCCACTCCCCAAACACAAAATTTCAGAGGAACTTGAACATCAACTATACACAGGGCGTCGCACCCCACTTGCGCCGGCCCTGCATGGGTCACATTGCATTACTGTAACTCAGTGTCAAGTTCACTCTATTAAACATCTGTCATAAATTTCCATTTCATTAACTCAATCAGAAATGACATCTGAAATAAAACAAAGGATGCTTTTATGTCTCTCACTTTAGTTAGATGTCTCTCCAAATCTAACAATAAGCTCATATCGAGTTTGATGTACAATTACTGTAGCTTAACAGTTCAGGTTATAACAACATTAATTAGACAAGCTGTTTTGATGTGACTTTAAAAATATATCAGTCACCATTTACTTTCTCCTTTTTATTTGTGTGATTCATGTCCAGTACTTCTCAAATGTTCTTATCTTATCCACAAGGACTTTTTTTTCTGAAGATTTCTACAGTTTTCTATGTTCTTGGATGAGCTGGGCGAGCTCTATGTGTCAAAACCAATTTATTTTTGTGATCTTTCAAGACTTATTGAGGTCATTGTACCGTAACCTTCTGCTCTGACCTCTTTCTTGGGCTATGTGGGAACTGGACCAGATGAGTGAAATAAGGAATTCCAATGATCTGGTACAAATGTAAGGGAAAGAATATGAAAAGAGGCTTTAGCCAAAAACATGGATCCATGTTATGGATGAGAGATTTCATAGTTTGTCAAATCTCAATGAATCACTGTTTAACAAGACTGATTTATTTCCGCATGAAAATGTATGCTTTGCATCACGATAAACTTGAAGCAAAAACTTTTGCATAACAGTCTGTTCTGTGTTGCATTACAAAATGTAAGTTGCATGTGTTTTGAAGTGTAGCTAAGTTAAAATAAACTGATTTTTTTTAAGTAATTGCAGTTGTGGATTTAGAGGGAGTAGAGGAATGGGCTCAGCACACAGCCCTGTGGTATGCCAGTGTTGAGTGTGATGGTGGTGGAGCAGGTGTGGCCTGACCTAACATGCTGAGGTCTGTTTGTCAGAAAGTCCATAATCCAGTTGCAGAGGGAGGTGTTAATGTCCAGGTCTTTAAGTTTTATGGTTAGCTTGGAAAGAATGACAGTGTTAAATGCTGAGCTGAAGTCAACATCCGTACATATGTGTTGTGATTGTCCATGTGTGTGAGTACAGAGTGCAGCACTGTGCATACTGCATCCTCTGTGCTCCTATTGCAGCGGTAGGCAAATTGGTGTGGGTCCAGTGTTAGCTTTAGCTTTGCTCTTAGACCTCCGCGCTTCCCCCACCTTTGTTTATGATCTCGACGCCACCTGCGAGCACTTCTGCCGTGCCGGGTAAAGTGCGTAGCCTTGGGTGTTCTGGAGATCTCAGGGATGAGTCGAGGATTGGTGATAAAACTGTTGGAAAAGTTAACACCAATATCAAAAAGCTCCTGTCGGGTGTATGATTAAGGCAAAGCTGTTCAGTATGAACAGACCCGAGATGAACAGGAAAAATACTGCAAAAATGACGCTGAGCCTCTTGATGTGCACGCGCCACCCTCTTGGTCTTAATTGCTCTGAAGCAAATTGTTTTTAAATGCATCATAGTAGCTGTAATCATATAAAATAAATCCACCCAAACATCCATCTCACATCAGCTTATTCAAACAGATAAATAAAATTGTCCATATCGATAACTGCATTTTATACTAATGCATCCTGATCCCAGTGTACTTTTAATTGGAAAAAACCTTTCGTGATGCATTATTTATTATGATGCTTACTTTGATTAATACAAAATACATATCGAGTTTGATGTACAATTACTGTAGCTTAACAGTTCAGGTTATAACAACATTAATTAGACAAGCTGTTTTGATGTGACTTTAAAAATATATCAGTCACCATTTACTTTCTCCTTTTTATTTGTGTGATTCATGTCCAGTACTTCTCAAATGTTCTTATCTTATCCACAAGGACTTTTTTTTCTGAAGATTTCTACAGTTTTCTATGTTCTTGGATGAGCTGGGCGAGCTCTATGTGTCAAAACCAATTTATTTTTGTGATCTTTCAAGACTTATTGAGGTCATTGTACCGTAACCTTCTGCTCTGACCTCTTTCTTGGGCTATGTGGGAACTGGACCAGATGAGTGAAATAAGGAATTCCAATGATCTGGTACAAATGTAAGGGAAAGAATATGAAAAGAGGCTTTAGCCAAAAACATGGATCCATGTTATGGATGAGAGATTTCATAGTTTGTCAAATCTCAATGAATCACTGTTTAACAAGACTGATTTATTTCCGCATGAAAATGTATGCTTTGCATCACGATAAACTTGAAGCAAAAACTTTTGCATAACAGTCTGTTCTGTGTTGCATTACAAAATGTAAGTTGCATGTGTTTTGAAGTGTAGCTAAGTTAAAATAAACTGATTTTTTTTAAGTAATTGCAGTTGTGGATTTAGAGGGAGTAGAGGAATGGGCTCAGCACACAGCCCTGTGGTATGCCAGTGTTGAGTGTGATGGTGGTGGAGCAGGTGTGGCCTGACCTAACATGCTGAGGTCTGTTTGTCAGAAAGTCCATAATCCAGTTGCAGAGGGAGGTGTTAATGTCCAGGTCTTTAAGTTTTATGGTTAGCTTGGAAAGAATGACAGTGTTAAATGCTGAGCTGAAGTCAACATCCGTACATATGTGTTGTGATTGTCCATGTGTGTGAGTACAGAGTGCAGCACTGTGCATACTGCATCCTCTGTGCTCCTATTGCAGCGGTAGGCAAATTGGTGTGGGTCCAGTGTTAGCTTTAGCTTTGCTCTTAGACCTCCGCGCTTCCCCCACCTTTGTTTATGATCTCGACGCCACCTGCGAGCACTTCTGCCGTGCCGGGTAAAGTGCGTAGCCTTGGGTGTTCTGGAGATCTCAGGGATGAGTCGAGGATTGGTGATAAAACTGTTGGAAAAGTTAACACCAATATCAAAAAGCTCCTGTCGGGTGTATGATTAAGGCAAAGCTGTTCAGTATGAACAGACCCGAGATGAACAGGAAAAATACTGCAAAAATGACGCTGAGCCTCTTGATGTGCACGCGCCACCCTCTTGGTCTTAATTGCTCTGAAGCAAATTGTTTTTAAATGCATCATAGTAGCTGTAATCATATAAAATAAATCCACCCAAACATCCATCTCACATCAGCTTATTCAAACAGATAAATAAAATTGTCCATATCGATAACTGCATTTTATACTAATGCATCCTGATCCCAGTGTACTTTTAATTGGAAAAAACCTTTCGTGATGCATTATTTATTATGATGCTTACTTTGATTAATACAATGCTGATATTTTGAGGATTCACTTTGTATTAAAGACATCTTTACTTCCTCTTCAGGAACTCGAGCTGCGTCGAGAACGTTTGGGGAATGCGTCCAGCGTGACGTCTCTGAATAACATGTATGATCAGTCCAAAGGAAGGGCGAGACGTCATAGGCGGGTGACGTCAGAGACCAGGAAGCATAAAAGCATGAGCGGCGAAGACGGATATCAGCCTTGTGTCTTCAGCAAGCGCTCTGTGTGTGTGTCAGTCGCTATTTGTTTGTGAGTCTTATTTAGTGTTGTTTGTCCACTGATAAACTCCATTGTCAAAGCTTCAATCAAGAGAAGTTTTGGGCGAGACCAGGCAGCGCTCAGGCTGTGTGTTTTTCCCTGCCAAAAAAAAAAGGATAGGGACACACGCAGCTCGTGTGTTATCTGCTTGAGAGTGAAGCGCGCAGTGTCAGCTCTCGAGGGAGTTGATGGCTGCGATGCGAGCCTTTGCTTCACTCTCAGAAGGCTCTCTTTGAGGAGAGAGCTTTCACTGGCGTTTCTTGCGGTGCCAGTCTCGCTTTCGGATCTGCTGGAAGGAATGTAAGACGGGCAAGTCCCTATCTTCTTTCTTAGCCACCAGATCCGGCGCCCGCTCTCGGTGGTCAGAAGCCCACGTTTGCGGTACTTTCTCCCCGATGAGAGGGTGCAACGGCGCTGCCTGTCTTTCTCTGAGGAGATTGATGTGGAAAGGCGTCGATGAGCTCGCCAGTTACTCAAGCACCAGTCACACAAGCACCAGTTACACAAGCATATTATGCCTAATACTAACATAAGCAGCATTAATGAAGAGTGGAGCTCGCGCAGTCAGCTCTTGGGGGGGCTGACTGTGCTTTTTTCGCTGTTAAGCTCTCTGCTCTCGCCGGGCACGCTCTGAGGAGTGTGTCCGTGCATGCGATCTTGCAGTCTCACTGGTGCTGAGGCACGGCGGCGACCGCGATAGCAGGAATCGCACATGATCTGGCGAACGGGTTGGAGACGGCTCGACCTATCTCCGCCCGTGTTCACTAGATCTAGAGCTCGTGCTCGAGGCTTGGAAACCAGCGCTGCGTTTTTTTCACCCTCTGAGACAGCTCGCTGCTGCTGGTGCTGCATGCTCTCTCGCCGGGCACGCTCCGAGGAGTATGTCCGTGCAAGCGATCTTGCAGTTGCGTTCTTGCTGGTGCTGAGGCACGGCGGCGACCGCGATAGCAGGAATCGCACATGATCTGGCGAACAGGTTGGAGACGGCTCATCCTATCTCCACCCGTGTTCACTAGATCTAGAGCTCATTCTCGAGGCTTGGAAACCAGCGCTGCAGTTTCCTTGCCCTCTGAGACAGCTCGCTGCAGCATCCATCTTTCTCTGAGGAGATTGATGTTGTTTGTGTGACCGAGTAGCATAAAATAATGTATATATATATATATATATATATATATATATATATATAAAGAAATGAGCGCTGCCGAGGCAACGCGTGTATTACATGGTTTAATTTTTATGTGAGTTTTTCTACACCAGATCGTGTTGACTAGTCTGGTTGCTGACTACATTTAATTCTAAGGAATAAAATGACATATTTATCTGACTATGTGAAGTTAGATGTACAGGGGCTCTAGGGATGTGATTTCTTTTGTGAGAAGACGTGTGTACCGCACTTCCTTTGAGGAGGTTGAGGCGGTCAGGGGCTGCTGGGCGGAGCAGTCCCAACCGTGTTCCAGCCCCACGTGCCGGGGGTGTCACTTTTGTACTCCGCAGACGCTAGAGTCAAAGTGGCGCTCCCAGGCCGAAGGCTTCTAGTGGAAAGCAGTTCTACGGACTGTTGTTTTAGCTGGATGGCCTTCATCATAACGTCCTGATGCCTAGGACGTTTTGAGGGCCAGCTCCCTCTGGGGAAGAGTGGTGTACACCGCATTACACGGTGCCCATCTCTCCTCATTGCCCTCAGGAGATTGTTCTGCCAACCAATTGCGCTGATGCAACCAGAGATCAGTCTTGAGAGGCTGATTCCCTTAGTAGACTATATTGCAGCGTGAAAACTACTGCCAAATGTTTCTCAGTGGGTCCTGCACAATGTAGTGAGAGGCCACAGAATCCAGTTCTGGTGGGCCCCAAGCAGGCTCTGGTAATGGAACAGAAGTAGACTCTCTCTGAGGATGGAGACCATCGAGGTGGTCCCTCCTTGGTTTGCAGAGTCCGGGTCCTACAGCCGGTACTTCACTGTTCCGAGGAAGGATGAGGTGTTGTGTCCTTTTCTAGATCTGTGCTTTTTGAACCTCTCAGTCAGGGGACTGAAGTTTAGCACGCCTGCACAGGCCAAGTCCGAGGACTGGTGTGTTACGATCTATCAAAAGATGCACTTATCTCCATCCTTCTTCATTGGAAGTTCCTGAGGTTTGCTTTTGGGGGCAAAAGCCTACCAATAAGGATCTTCCACTGGCCTTGCACTCTCACCCCACACTTTCCCGACTCAACCACATTGATGATTGGTTGATATCAGCCGAATCTGAGCAGATGGCGGTTTGGCACCGAGCTGTCGTTCTCGCTCACATGAAAGAGCTGGGGTTAAGACTTAACGCCAAGAAAAGTGTGCTTTCTCCAGTTCAAAGAACCACTTATCTGGGCATGGTGTGGGATTCGACCACGATGCAGGCACGTATGTCACCTGCTCGGATCGAGTTGATCCTCACTGCAGTTGCGAGAGTGAGAGAAGGCTGGTCACTCACTGTCAAGCAGTCACGGAGATTGCTGGGTCTGATGGCAGCTGCGTCCAACGTGAATACTATTGGCCTGCTGTACATGGGACCCCTAAAGTGGTGGCTCAAGACCAAGGGGTTCTCCCTGAGGGGAAACCCACTTCGCATGCTAAAGGTCACGCGGCGCTGCCTACGTGCCTTGGATATGTGGAGGAAGCCTTGGTTCTTGTCCCAGGGCCCGGTGCTGGGAGCTCCTTGTCACCGCTGTATGCTAGTGACGGACGCGTCCCTCACCAGCTGGGGTGCGGTCATGAGTGGCCACCCTGCCCGTGGTCTGTGGAGTGGTCGCCATCTGACATGGCACATCAACTACCTGGTGATGCTGGCCATGCTTTGTGCACTTCATTATTTTCTCCCAGACCTATTTTCTCCCAGACCTAAGAGGTCACCATGTGTTGGTGCGCACCGACAACACAGCGGTGGTCTCTTACATCAACCATCAAGGAGGTCTGCACTCACGCAGTTTATACAACTAGCGTACCAGATCCTTGTGTGGGCCCAGGACGAATTCCTCTCACTCAGAGCACTTCACATTCCTGGGCATCTTAATATGGGAGCATACATCCTGTTGAGGCAGGGGCCGAGGCCCGGGGAATGGCGGCTTCACACTGAGGTGATGAAGCAGAGTTGGAGATGTTGGCCAGACTTGGGTGGATCTGTTTGCGACTCGAGAGACATCGCACTGTCCCCTCTGGCTTCCTCTGACTCATCCAGCTCCACTGGGGCTGGACGCCATGGTACAGACATGGCCAAGGCTTCATCTGTACATTTTTCCCCTGATTGCTCTGCTCTCAGGAGTTCTGGAGAGAGTGCGCCGGGACGGAGTCGAGCTCCTGTTAGTAGCCCCGTTCTGGATGGGCCGGGTATGGTTTCTGGGCCTGATTTCTCTTTTTGACGGCACTCCATGGGAGGTTCCCGTCAGGAGAGATCTCCTATCGCAGGCGGAGGGTGCCCCCGCATGGAGCTTAGAGGCTGTAGGTGTTGTTTCTGAGGAGGCACAACTCTTAGCTTCCGGACTCTCAACAGAGGTTGTAAGACCATTCTCCAATCCAGAACTCCCTCAATGAGGAAACTGTATGCCTTGAAGTGGAAGCTTTTCACTTCTTGGTGCGGAGACCACCAGCTCGACCCAGTTAACTGCCCGGATGGTAGTGCTGGAGTTCCTGCAGGCTCTCCGCAGGGTTGACCCACTCCACCTTGAAGGTCTACGTGGCGGCCATGGTGGCCTACCACGCCCCTCTTGGTGGCCAGTCAGTGAGCAGAAACCCTCTGGTTACATGTTTCCTCCATGGTGTGCTGAGGCTGGAATTGGTTGGTGTATTACAACACTCCACATAATGGATATTGCACTATATTAGTAAAAGTGTAGGTCTTTCCCAACGCAGGTGTTGCTCTGTGTATATAATTTTCCATGTCCAAATCATTTCAGCAATCATCTTACTTACTATTATTAGGTATTAGTACCCTCTTACAAGAAGGATCTATTGGTGAGCAAGTGATGTAATGCTTAAAAAGCACCAAAAACATATTTGTATGTGGAACAAAAATGCTATAAACATCTGTGCCACAGCACAAAGTTCTTTGTGTTTGTTTGGTCTCATTGTTAATGTGCTGTCAGTCTTCACAAGCTGGGCCTTCTAGCATGTTTTCACACCTGAATGACTTCTGAGCTTTCTTGTCGGATTCATTTTAGGTGGTATTTGTTATAGATGGACTTTGTTGCTTGGTATGCAGGTCAAGGTGCTGTTCTGCAACTTGGTCAGTGCATGAAAGAAGCGGAAAGTAAAAGTCTATAAAAAAAGGGTGTTAAGGTAATCCAATGCTGTTCATTACAATGAGAAACACCTTGGGAGTTTGAACAGGTAACAAGACATTTTTAAGAAATGCTATTTTGAGCTTTTCAAGCAAAATGAACTGGATAAAAAAATGCCTTTTCTATGAAACACAAAAACGTTTTGTCTTCTAAAACAGATCAGCTTTCTCCAAACCCACAATGTTCTGGCTCATATTGCATGTTATTTCAGTGCTTACAGGATATCCCGAAGAATAAATATCGACATAGACAGATCATATGTCTTGTTAACCTAAAGGCAGCATTCACACATTTCTTTAGAATGACAAAAACATGATGTAATGACATATTGAAAAGATTAAAGTCAATAACATGACCTTTCAAGGAACTCAGTATCTTTGAAGTGACGTGATGTTGCTGCATATAGCATGATTTAAAGGAGGTATAGCAGTTTTCATTAACTGAACTTGTGGATGCAAACACACCACAAAGGAAAAATATTTAAAAAGAGAAAAAAAAAAACTTTTTAATGCACATCTTGCCCTGCACAGTTCTATATGCCTTCAACATATGACTATACTCTTTATGTAGCTGATTTAATATAAATTTCTGTACAGTTCCTAAATTCTCTCGAACATCAAATCAGTCATAAACAAACAGGAACAAATGAGCAAAAGTAATAAATAGAATGTTCTTGAAGCACTGTGGAAAATGACAGAAATGATGGTAAAGATTGTCTCACAGAACCACAAAGAGCAAGACATACAAGATTTCATCATCTTCACACATTCTGGACATTAATGTTACGGATATATTGATATGAGTCACATGTGGGCTTGTGTATTTAACCAGTGAGAGAAATATATAGATTTTTTTTTTCTATGCCATACTGTACATGTATAAATAAATACATTTTTTCTTTGTACACTTTCTCATCAGCGACTAATCACAACAGAAATACCCAAAAAAGATCACATATTGACATCGTTAACACAAATACAGCTACACAGCTTGTACTTGTTCGGACCTTCTGTACATTTCACAACTTTGGAAGAACTTCTTCACAACCTTTATAAAAAAATAAAATAGATTAAATCAAGAGAGAGAGAGAGAGAGAGAGAGAGAGAGAGAGAGAGAGAGAAAATAAACTTTGCAAAAATATTTTTCTGAATCAGTATTTTTGTGTTGTTTTCCAATAAAAAAAACTTGAACATCTCAAAAACAAGGTAAACTTACTTAAAATAGTAAACCTATGTTTCAAATGTATTAAACACTATACTGGAAAACAAGACTATAATAGTGACAAAGAAATTTGCAGTGAATAAAGAAACAGAAATGAACACAGACACCAGCGTTGCTTCTCATAGATACAGAAAATTAAACCAGGGCTCACCAACACAGAAATGACAACACCAATAGAAATGACTGAACTAATTCTGAAAATGTACAATTCTGATACAGACACTGACCTTACCAAAAATGGTGAGTCTGGACATTTTTATCTTTGAACAGAAGGTATCGGAGTTATATGCACAGAGATGAAATTATAATTCATAAGCAGAGATTGTTTACAGGCCTTCTTCCGAGGCACATTGGAGGAGCACACTGTGTATGCTGTACTTTGGAATATTGCATATGTTAATTTGGAGGGAGTGGAGAATGGTTGTTTGCTTTGGAATACTGACTGCTGTCTGAAGGTCACATGACCCACAAAGTCACAAACGCCAAATGGAAAGAGTGATACAAATCAAATTACAACTAAACACTAAAACTACACTCAAGCTACCAAACCCACTGTTACGTCCCAGGATGTATGAATTATTATGAATCATGGTGTGTGTCTTTCATGATATGCTGACAGTGGACCCAATGGTCCTCTGTGAGTTGTAGTTTTTGTTGTATGTTTTGTCCTATTTTCTGTGCTCCTCCTTGTCCTAATCTAGGTGATTGGACCTACCAACTGCTCCTCATCAGTGTCAAGCAGACCCAGTATTTAAGAAGATCAAGAGAGTAAGCCACTGAGATGTTCCTTCCCCCAAAAGCATGAGTGTGCTGAGATGTTTCCATTCCCAGTGTGTTGCTGTTGTGTTAAGTTTAATATGGGTGTTATGGCTGTAGTGTGCAGTCTTATGTATTAACCCTAAATTTAAAACCAAACTTGGCCTTGTACTCAAAAACCTGTGCCCACACCACATTCTCATGTTCTTTCCTCACCTGTTCGTATACAGGCTGTTTGACTTCCAGATAGCAGAGAATCAATAAACACTGACCCACGTTCCATATTTGATGTTAAGAAGCACGTTTAGAAAAATGGAAGCTGACCCCTATTTGGTTGCATTTGAACGTGTAGCAGGTAAACTACGGTGGCCAAAATACTTGTGGGGTCTTCTTCTGCAGTGTAATTTATCTGGTAAGGCACAGCAAGTGTTCTGCCTTGCCATTGGAGCAGTGTTTAGACTACATTGTGGTTAAAGCAGCCATTCTGCAAGTGTTCAAATTTGTGCACGAAACCTTTTGACAGCGCTATCGGAATTTAACGAAAACAGTCAAACAAATATTTGTCTAATTTACTTGGGAGAAGAAGAATCTCTTCGAGAAATGGTGTGTTTCCAGTAAAATTGTGAGCTTTGAACAGTTACAGGAGCTGATTTTGCAATTCTGTTCAGATGAAGAAACAAACTTCTTTAAACACAATGTTATGTGGTTGCTAGGGAGTTCTGGGTGGATGCTAGGTTGTTGCTTGCTGGTCAAAAGTCAAAGTCAAAAGAAATATAGTCGCACCTGAAATTCACTGGTTGAATCAAATTGGCTCAAGCAAACAGAAATTGTTCACAGAGCCATAGTATTACATTTTGTCTGCGTATTAAAATAGGACAGCACAGCACAGAACAGCCTGATAGAATATATCTGTTTCTAAGAAAACGCATATTACATTCTTAAATATAAAGATAAATTTTTAACCATTAGTCCCTAAAGAACTGTTTTAGGTTTCAAAGAAAAGTTCTTTAAATAACCCTTTTTTCTAAATGTGATGAACATTAGAATAATCTGACAAACACTTATTCTATAAAAAACCTTTTGTGTAATGGAAAGGTTCCATGGAACCAAATGTTCTTCACTGAACCATAGATGCCAATAAGGAACCTTTATTTTTAAGAGTGCAAATTGTCAAATTGCATCTAATGCCACTGAGACCCCATCCACAAGGAAATGTGTTTCGCTGTATACGCATAAATTTGTATCGTAGGCATTTCGTCAACATGGATCCGACATTTTGAAACCGATACTTTTTTTTTAACTAGGTCCAGAGAGGATCAATTTTAAGAGGGCGCCTTTGCATTTTTGTGTGGACAGCGAATCAGTATATTTTCTAAAACGATGAAGTCATCAGCCCACGTCTCGCCCCTAGTCTGTAACTGCTACATCATGCAATAGCAACAAAAACATAAACACACACACTGAACGATTGTCTTTTCTTTAGCTGACATTAACGATTAATGAATGTATTGTTCCATGTTTGTCTGTGTACCACGTGCAAGGTTTATGTGGATAGTTCATGTCTTCTTCTCTATTTTTTTTGTGTATTTCTGTGGGAGAATTACAGTGCCACATGCTGGTCTGGCATGTATACTACATTGTTTTGTGGTTTCATGTGGACGCAGATATTTCTTGAGACGAGGAAAAAAAAAAGATTGGATAGGGAAAGCTCTGGCTTTGCGTGGACGTAACCTCATTGTAGTAAAATTGTGTAGCTACCTCCCAGAACTTACTGATTAATACCTTGTAAATAATCTATATGTGAAACTGGAGTATGTTTTTATGTTGTACATTGAAAGGTTTAGGTACTGTTAGACACTGCAAGCACTAGAATATATTTCCAACTAACATTAAATTCACTAGATTATGTCACTAATTTAGCTCTTCAGGAGGATAATATATTGTAATATTATTAATGTTGTATAGACTCTACCTTTGTGTCTCTGGCCAGCATTTTTGCTAGTAGCCACACAGGTTTGTATATGATGTGAACATTTGAGCTGTTTACTATTAAAGTGCTATAAATAGTGAGGCAAATGTTGATGGAGTGTGTCTGAGCAGTGCTGTGAAAATCTTCAGGCCCACTGTGCTAAATCAGATCCCTCAGGTGACATGATTCCACATGCACCAGCAAACAGATCTGTTCAACATTAATGGTAACCTAAGCTTCTCTCATTTCTGTCCACATCACATCCATCACTGTCTGTGGAGTTTTGCTATTCAGCATCCAGCTATTTTTAGTTTCTCTATTTTAATTTTATGGTTTTCTGGAATGCATGATTCTGATTGGTAAATTGGAGTCAGACTGACCACTACACTGCACATTTAACCACTGTCCCTGAAAACCTCTGCAGACTCTTTCTTCTGACAATCAAATAATTTTAATTCAAATCAATATTTCACATCCATTTATGCATTTAAATGATAAGCAGCGGTCTAATAAGTGGAATAATGTACCGTAATGATGGTCATTATCTCAAAATAAACTCCTTAGTAACTAACTGACTGTACTTTATCTCCTGATATATTTTTGTCCAATGGTAAATTGTGCCGTTAGAAAGTCTTGACTGAAAATTTAGGGGCATTCCAGTAAATTGATGGATGATTTGTAATCTGATATTCCTTTGCTGCTGCAATTCGAGATAAACTTTGACAGGCCATTTTACAGGCTTTAAAAAATTATTAATTACAGACAAAGACAACATCCATAAGTGGTTTGAAATAATTTTAAACCTCAGTCTAAATGGTTGTATCAGATTGGGGTGCTGCTTTATGTACACACTACTAGTCAAAAGTTTGGGGTCAGTGAGATTTTTAAATGCTACAAACTGTAATATTGTGAAATATTATTACAATTTAAAATAACTGTATTCTGTTTTAATAGATTTTTAAATGTAATTTATTCCTGCAAAGGCAAAATTGCTACTTAAGCCTTCAGCATCACATGATTTTTAGAAATCATTCTAATATGCACGAGGCTCAAGAATCATTTCTTAATATTGTCAGTTTTCAAAGCAGTTGTGCTGCTTAATATTTTTGTAGAAACTGTGATGTCTTTTTTTAGGATTCTTTGATGAATAGGGAGTTTAGTAAACAGCATTTATTTTAAATACCATTTTTGTAACAATGTAAAAATATTAATTTAATGCATCCTTGCTGAATAAAAGCATCCATTAAAAACATCTTACAGACCACAATCTTTTTGTATATCTTTCAAAGTAATCAGTATTGTTCGCAACTGTGACAGAATATACTTGCTCAACCTTTCCTCTTATAGTGAGATATAAAAGCCTTAAATATGTAAGGAACAGGTGGTTTTGTACACAGAATATGCATGCATGGCTAAAATGCTCATCACTAATGTTTTCTCATTCATCTTGTGTGAGTTCAGCACAGTGGCAAGATGTCATGACAGATGTGAGCAGAGGCCAAATTTCTACCTCTTTCCACTAACAACTGCTGGCATCCGGATATTTACTACATTTTCAGAACAAACCGATCAGATTCCACTGTACAAAGCCTAAGTCCTAAACTTTGTAGCGACACTAAAACAAACCTTGAGTTTTAGTTTATGTTTAACTTAAATATATGCTGCTACTGGACATGTACACAACACACATGACTGAATGTGGAATCTGCTGAAGAGCACAGAGGCATAGACAAAGGTCCTGAGTCAGGTTTTTTTTTTAAAACAACCTTGTTCTCCCTATCAGATGTGATTGATTGAATGTATGAGAACAGAAGCTAAATCTGCTTTACTGTGCTGAATCAGCAGTGAGCGGTCACAGGACTCGGTCATTGGCGGCTCAGCTTAGCAAGGGTTTTAACACATGGATGGAGGTTAAATGACCGAGTGTTAGGTATACAGATCTCTCTTGACTCTAATGATATAGAAGCAGATTTTCTGAGGTAATTATTCTTGCCTTAATCTGTTGGGATTTGAATTGACAAGCTGGTCCTTGAAAACACAAAAATGCGCTATGACATGACATTTTGAAAAGGGATAGTTCACCCAAAATGAAAACTGTCATCATTTACTCACCCTCATGATGTTATGAACCCATTGGAAATTCAATGTTCCTTGAAGCACAAATTCATTCACATATTTGAACTGATCATTTTTTAGTTCAATCTTTTCAGTGAATCAGCTGACCAAATATTTAAGATTCTTTAAAATTTCTCCTTTCTTCCCCTCCAACTTATTTATTGTTTAATAACTTTATTATTGGAAGTAATAAAGTCATACTATTTTGCATCAACATGAGTAAACGATGACAGAATTGTCATTTTTGGGTGAACTATCACTATAAGGCTCTTGGGCAACAAAAACTACCCACAACATCCAGTCGCATGTGGTTAGAATGAGTCTTTTTGGCAAAGTCTCCAGAATCCAAATTCGCAAGTATTTCATACAATGATCATCTCGTAAAAGTGGGAATTGATATTAAGCTTTGCATGGAAAGGAGAGCTGGAGTGGTTAATTGAAATACATTCAATCGCACGCTTAGTCGAGGCTCAGGATAAAATCAAAATCCTTTCTTTGTTCTGTAATAAACCCCTTATTTAAAAGATTGTGTCATGTGTTTAGTCCTCTACCTCAGCCTTTCATGATGTTGTTTCCTTTCCTGTGAGCTTCCTTCCTCTTTCCCCCGGGGTTTAGATATATCCTTGAGTCCCAGGATGCAAACAGGCTTAGAGAGTATTAACACATACCTTTCATCTTTCTAAAAACTGTTGACAGTTTTCACTCTCGCACTGCATGATGTACAGAGGAATAGATGCACTCATCATATCAAAGCAAAAAGTGTCCAAGTCGAATGAATTTGCTCACAGGAATTTATGACAATCAGAGGGAACTATAACTAGCTGTAATGAAGTGGGCAATGAAGAGCAGCGAGTGAAGAGTAAGAAAAAGTACAAGGGTCACAACCTGAACATCTCGGAGAAAACACCATACATTTGCCTCCAATGAATCCAGTTAAAAGATTCAATAACAATAATGAAAGTTCATATTGAGATCTGTCAAAGATATTGTTTGTTTTCCGATTGGAAAACTGCTGTTCTTTCTTTCCCCTCCGCTTATATAATTTTGTTTTAAACTCATAAAAGTACTGCATTTTATGGCCAAAAGATTCAGGACACATGAACACTGAACCCATATGTGATTTCTAATCAATTAATTTCAAAACTATTGCCATTAATAAGAAGCTTATTCTGCCTAACAGCTTTCACTTTTTTGTGAAAGTTTCCAGTTGATGTTGGAATATGGATTTGATCCCATTCAGATGCGTGTGTGGCTCACAATCACAATACTTTTGGCCATGTAGTGTATATTCCATTTTATCCAACTCCAGTAGTTCTGGAAACAAGTTAGGAATAAAATGAGCTCTCTAATCAGAGAAGACTCAAGATCAGCAGGAGAGGATGCAACATTTAACTCTATTGTCTATTGAATAAATACTCTCTTTTTGTGTGTGTCAGGTTCCTCCCACAGTCGCTGTCTGAGAACACCAATGTTCTAATCTCTTTCTGACACAGTTTTTTCCTCTGTGTTTGGCAGGTGGACCTCATAATCTGTGTACATTTCCACCTTTCATCTGTGTTTCAGCTGAGGATCATACCCTGTTTGGCCCATAGCTGTTATCCCTGGGTTTTGTAGAGGATGTGGATGGTTAGCTGAGGACAAAAGAGCAGGAGCAGAAGAAACGGGGACGGATGCTTTGCTTCAGTTATGGTCAGATGGCCGACGACTGCTTGATGCTGTGGAAACTGACCCGTGTTGGAGAGGTGGGAATAGACATGGCCCGTGCCACCCGCGCCCGAATGGAGTGCTTATCCTGCCAGCGATGCCACCGCTTACGAACAGCTGAACGTACCTACGGACATAGAAAGAGACAAGCTTCACTACAAGAGAGTAATAGACACTAACAGTAGCTGTAATTAACAGTGGACAGAGAGAGAGAGAGAGAGAGAGAGAGAGATATGGAGTATGACGGTGATTAAGAGAGAGGGTGGTGATATATTAGCATTTTTTATACAAAGGACAACTGAAGAAAAAGCTTCAATAAAAATAATAATAACACTAATAATAATAAATCTTTCACCATTTGATTGAAAGGTGAAAAATTAAAATACATAAAAAATATATATTTAAATATACAATGCCCGATTTTCAATGTTTTTTTTTACACTACATATGCCATCTGAAGAGAGAGGGTCTATATTCTAAACATATGAAGATTGCATTTTTTAGCTTGTATATATTTTACACTGATCTGAGAGCAGTTTAGTTGCTTTGCTAATGATTCAGATCTGGATTTAGAGCAGTGGTCAAAGGTCAGCAGTAAAGCTCTGCACATCAAAAACATCTGCACATCAAATCATTAGCATTTAAATTGCATCAGTGTGATATAAGCCACCAATGAAAAGCTACATCATTTGCATAATCAGCAGTCTATCATGGCAACCAGGGAGTTCTCTCCTTAGCAACCAAACCTATGGCATTTCCTTAAGCTATGCTGTCAGCAAAGGTTGAAATTGTTACAGGGGAAATAAACCAGAAGCCTGTGCTCATATGAGAAAAACCTGGACCGCATTAGACAGCAATCCGGAGGGGGGCCGTTTCACTGAATCAGCGTGTCGGCTCTCAGAAAGACTGTAAAAGGCCTCGCTGTCTGCAAATCAATGAGATGGGTGTCCGAGTAAACATCTAAACCTCCTTTCTGTCTCCACCTCATTCAGTAAACTTTGTAGGGGGCTTGTCTTTGAAGCGGTCAGGGAACAAATATTAGTCCGCGCTCCAATGCACTATGGGCACTGTACGGCTTCCACGCCGTTTGCTCTCTCGCCAGATTAAGCTTTGATTCAGAATCACCAAAGCTTGTGTCAGCAATGCTTACTTTGCTGAAATTTAAACCAGTAAACACTTCACAAGTCGCTGAAGCAGAAAAAAATAACACATCACTTCAAATTCAAATCACTGTGATTGAAGCTCTAGAGCTGAAAGATGCGATATCGAACAGATCTGTATAGATAATACAGAATACATAAACACCTTCAAATAGATATACATTATTTTATTGTGTTTACCTACAATAATTATATCTATTAATTATCAAATAGGTTTCATTCAAAATAGCTTGAGTAGCCACTGTTTGAATAGGAAGGAAATAGTTGATGGCTGCCCTGACACAGTATGAACAGTTGTCTTTGCCCATGAGGGTCAAAGGTTAGTCTCCACAGTAGATCAGAAGTGAACAGCAAAGCTGTGGTGCTGTATGTAATTAACCTTGGAGGTTGGTGTCAAGTGGGGGGTTTAGAAGATGAATCCTGGAGGTCAAACTCATGCCAAGCAAACAAAAATCAATCTAGAGAAGAAACTTCTGACTTTGCTCTAAGTATCTTGTATCTCTCTTTTTCTTTATTTCTCTTAAAGTGTAAAACCCCCTGGGTCAGTGACTGCTGACACTTAAAGCAATGTTTGAAATGCAGCATTCAGAGTATTCACTTTTTTCTTTCAGCTCACACAAGCACGAAAGTCTAACTGTGGTTTCCTAAGTACATAATTGTAACTGAGGCAGTATAGACTGAGAATATTTCATAGCTGCATACAATCAATATATTCAATCATAAAAAATACACATATTAACATCACAATATCTATATTTCTTTTGAACCATTCCTTCTAAATTAGCATTTGCTTGTCAAAGCCAAGAGATAGTGGATCAAATTCCTGGACTAATTTGTCTGTCAAACTTACTGAACTGTCTATGACATACAATCCTCCTTTTTGACAAATTCCTAGCATTATGTTGTTCTTGTTATAATACACGTCATTAATATACTAGGTAACCACAATGGAGTTTTGTTCCTGAAACCAACCACTAATCTTGAAAAACGCACACATTGTTTCAGACTCTATCTTGTAATGTTATATTTAGTGTTCCAACATAATAACTGGGCACAAAACACTAATGCTTTCTGTTTTTTTGTACATAGATGAACTGCATTTAAAAAAAAATGTGATATCCATCTGCCTGAAAAAAAGCGCTTTATTGTACTTTCAAGCCAGATCATTTCTCTGTTGTCCTTTGACTTTCAGTGACAAGTATTTGTTTTTTCAGCTTTAATTTTTATTACCACAGGCTTTTTAGTTCTGAACATGTTTGAATGGCCACATTGGAGCCAAATGTACCTTTAGAAGTAGCAAAATGTTAAAGACACTGGTATTTTTTTGAAAGTCTTGCGCCTAACATCGAGGTGTCCCTTTCATATATATACTGGAAACAGATCAATGATATCGCTTTGACTTAAGCAATACTGTACACTTTGCTTTGCTCGTTTATTCTGATATCTGTCTGTGATTGAGGGTGACCTCAGATCAAGCCCTACACTTTCCTGCTTGCCTTGAACCTGTTCATTGCCTAAAATAAGCCCAGACGGATCCAATCCTGGATCCTTTTACAGCACCTGTAAGCGTGTTCACTTATGGGTACAACATAATGTGTAAGATGTGCTAGCATTTTCTATCTGGGCAAGAAGCTAAAGAGGGATATTTTGGCTGGAAATTCCCAAAGGTTTACTGTAGTTTTCAAAGGGCATGTAATACAAGCCAGATTTAGACTTTGCAGGAATTCATATTTTATGAGCGGGGTCAGTTTTTATAGTTATTGATTGCCAAAAGGGTGGTTTTGGGTTAACGGTGAGTTTAGAAGGGTCTCGTGTGATTCTTTTTGCCGGTTCTCACTAGACAGCCACGGCTGAAGAAATCTGAATTGCCCAAATTACTCAGACTGTTTGCATTGCTTTAGTAGAGCTGTGCTCCTAAAAGTCAAAAGTAGAGGGCATATTTGTGATAAAAAGTATGGAAACGAAGCAGAAGAACATCAGGAAAAGAGCTTTCTTACCTCACTGTTCAAAAAGCAGTAGAACACAGACACAAAAAAACCCTGTAATGAGGACATGAGAATGAGAAAACAGAAATAAAACAATTGTAAATAGCACTCAAATTTCATTTAAAACAATTCTGTAAAGTCCACCTATATCATGATTCACAAGTCATTTGTCTCTTTATTTTAACGTCCAATTCTCACTGTCAACTAGTTGCTTATTAAAATGCATATTAGCTGTTTTTGTGTTAGCGTATTTTCAAGTGAAATAGGACGTGCGTGACAAATAGAAAAAATGGAAAGGATTTCAATGTATATGATTTAGTAAACAAGTGAAACAATCATCAACATCTCCCTTCACACACACACACCAGTTTAAGCAAGCACTAAATACAATGAAATACACAGCGCCATATTCAGATTCAGTGTCTGTCATTATTTTAGATGCGCATCAGACTTATTATTCAGTGTGCCTTGTTCACAAACCTGAGCACATTTATAAAAGACAGCATGTGCAAATAAACAACTCCATCAGTGGGTGCAATTTATTCTTAGTGGATTTCCACCTCTGAGTTGTAAACATTAGTTTCGGATCTGCTTTAAAACAATTAATCAGGGATAAAACTGTGCTGGCTGGCCTGATCTTTGACGAAAACTTTTTTGCAAGATGCAAAATACGTACCAAAAAATACATAACACTGCAGTTTCCAACAGTAATGAACAATAGAGGCAGTATAACAGCAAGCACTTTTAATCGTTTTCATACACAATTTTGGACTGTGTCAATAACCAGCTCCACATTTTTCACTTTCTGGACTTGTTGTAACTAGTTTCCTCAGTAGCTTAGCTGGCACAGAACTGAACTACGGATGTGGAATCCTTGGGTACGAATCCTGTGACAAACATGACTCATGATAAAAGAGCTCAAAGATGAGAGATTGGAAAACAAGCTAGAGTGACATGCTTGTGATTGTGTTTTTATGTCATATTCACATTTGCTTATACTCTCGGTTAGGTTTAGGTGTAGTTCAAATGGTACATTATTTTAAAAAGTCACTGGGCATTACAGTTATAATGCCACTCAACGGACATTTCAAATCAGAACGGTGGTGACACATATAAAGCCAACATCATATGAAACGTCCGTTCATCTGTTCCAAAGAAAAAGAAATTACACTCTTTTGGTGCCATTTATTGAACATTTCACACTGAATATGTCACGAAACCTACATGGCGCTACATATTTCACGTCTTGCAAAAAAGATCCCACAGGCACATTTCCGTCATGACACTGGGCTGGTTTACTCACCTGAAAGGACTCTAGGAAAGAGTTGAAGTAGATGAAGACAATCTGTGAGATTTCATCCTCACCAGGGTTGACGAAGAACAGCATGTATGTGATGCCCAGCAGTGGCAGAAGAACCAGTGTGGCCTTTACTGCTTTCCTGTGAGAGTCAGAGATGTAGAGATGATAATAAAGAAGCCAAACACAGAAATCTTCTGAAATTACAATATTACAAGCTCAACTAATTTATTCACTACATTGTATTTTTATTTTATTTTTTATTGGAATAAATAAACAAGTTTATTGGAGTACTACAAGTATATATCTAGTATCTTATCCAGTGTGTAACAGTGTGTCATTTATTTGCAATTATTTGGTAAATTACAGTAACTAGAAATTTCTGAGTAAAAACTGCTTTAAAGAAACAAAACTGCAGAACAGTTCTAAAACGCATGCCATTGGTAGTGAAAAAAAAAAAATTATACTTTATTTTATACAGTGATCAGCATTTACATTAAAGTGCTTTTTATCATACTCTAAATAAATATATAATTTTTAAATTATTTTTTTAGGAAATTACATTACATTTTATAAATTTTGTAAATAAATAAAATTAGGCATACGCACTGATCTATAATATAGATATATTATATATATAGATCAGTGGGCATACAATCAGATATTCAATATATAAGAATAACCATACACATTTAACAAACAAACTTTAGTTTATTTCATGAATTATGCGTTACCTCCAACACTGAAAAAGTATAACAGTTTCCTAAAAAATATTATGCAGCATAATTTTTTTTTTTTTTTTTTAGAAATGATTCTTGAGCACCAAATCAGCATATTACAATGATTTCTGAAGGCTTATGTGACACTAAAGACATGAATAATGATGCTGAAAATGTTATCTTGATGAATACATTACATTTTAAAATAAATTAAAATAGAAAACAGAAACTTTGTATTGTAATAATATTTCACAGTATTTTTAACCAAATAAATACAGCCTTGGTAAGCATAAAATACTTGTTTAAAAAGCAATTTAAAGTCATACCAATCTCAAACTTTTGCATTGTAGTGTGTGTTGTTGAGAGCTTCTCATTTGGTAGCTATCATAGTCAAATGAACCAAAATTAAATTAAAAATTAAGTGGCAAGAGGTTTATTCAATTTTCTGAATAGCAAGCATTCACATTCCTGCTAATATGTCTCCTGGGCTAACAACGAGCAACCTCTGAGTGAGAAAACTTCTTCTGGGATCTGTCAGTGCTGAACAGTCTGCCTCACCTGTACTGAATGGTCTCTGAGGTGGTGGAGGCCCTCAGTTTAGTCATCAGGATCCTCACAATGTTGAAGAGAAAAATGAAGTTAATCTAAAGATGGAAAGAGAAAGAGAAAAAATAGCACACTTGAGTCCTAGACATAAATAATCGATATGAAATTACAAACATAAATAAAGGACAACATAATAAGACTCATGAAAGGGGAAGCACCAAATAATATAAAAAAATAAAAAAAGTTCCTGAAACATTTGTGTAATTGGCTAAGAGCTGACTCACCAGTAGAACCAGGATCATGGGACCCTGATAAATATAATCAGTGTAAATGCCGGCTCGCTTCCCAAACCAGCACCTGCACAGACAAAATAAGATCACGAAGCACAGAAAATTATTATAAATGCACATCATAAAGCCCAGAAAATGGTTATACAATATATATATATTATTTTGACCCCATTTCTTCAGATACTTGATTGTTTATCCGTGTAACAATAAAAAGGGATTTTGAAATAATTATTTATTATTCTAGCACAATGATTAAACAAGCAAACCTAATAAAATGATTAATGAAAATCCCCTGGAAAAAAAATCTCTAAAAAGAAGCTTTTCTATATATAAAAAAGAAACAAAGCAAGGACGAGAAGGCAAGTGTGTCCCTTGGGAAGAATATGCACCAGATTTGTTAAACTTACAGTTTCAGTTGGGTACACTCCACAATCAAGAGTGTTTCAGTTTTACAGGAAGAGAGAAACGTGACACTTGGGGATATGTCTGAATGGCAAAATGCTGTCATTTGTGGAGCTCAACGAAAGACGTGCACAGGTTCATCCAGGTAAAACATGTCTCATGTTTTTAAATGTGAATGTTTTAAAAATGCTTTTCCAGCACCGTCTAACAGTACTTAAATAATTTATTACATATACAGTATAACATGGCCTTGGTGATATATTCTTCAACCTCTCTTCAACATTTCTTTAATGTTCCATGGAACCTGTCCATCCTGTCAACTGTCAATTGGTAAGGGCTAGGCTAATTTGTCTAGTCTCTATTAAAGTGATAGAGCAGTTCACCCAAAAATTTAAATTCTGTCATCCTTTACTCACTCACACATCTGTATGAGTTTCTTTCTTCTGTTGAACACATAAAACTACAATGTCACAAAGACTCGTCCCAATTGGCCTGATGGGGATGCTACAGAAATCAAAAGTATGAAATCCCTCATAACTCCTAAACTGTTAGAAGGAGGCTTAAGAGCACACATACAAAACTTCTCATGTATTTTGGAATTTTTGAAAAACTTACTTTTGCGAACTAGTCCTAGGTTTTTTACTTGATCGGAACCAAAGCAGTGCACAAAGATTCTCAGGAGAGTGAATATCAATAATTATATAAAAAACTTTAACTTTCAACTCACCATCGCAAAGGGATGCCAAAACGTTCCAAAGGGGCAGGGTCACTTTTACTAAAACGGCTATAACTTTTGAACAGAATTACATATCTTCGCCAAACTCAGAATACTTATGTAAGGGGTCAATCTGTCACATGAAAAAAAACAAAAAAAAAAACAGGGCTTGGCCACTTGGTGGCACTATAGGAGTGTAAAAAAAAACCATGAAAAACTTTATAACTACGCAACCCTTTGTCCAAATCAACATGAATATTGGTATGCAGTTTATTTGTCCAAAGTGCCACAAGTGTTTAAGTGTATAAATGTATAAAAAATTATTTGCGTATTTAAAAAAAAAAAACATGTCCGCCATTGGCCAATGAAATTTGAGCACCTGTCAGATAAGGTTAAAGGAGGTCGATCAGAATAAAACTCAGTGGACCAGTTTGGCCTGTGTTTGGGAACCACTGTGACTCAATGTTTAACATTAAGTGCAAATACTCCCCCATGTTGGCAAAGGCTATTTACACTAACTCCGCCCACCAATGTGTGATTTGGTCATTTGTGGCTAGTCATCAGCTGTCGACTCCAGTGGTGTAGTTGGTAAACTGTGTTGTAGTCATTTTGACACGATCAACCCGGGTTCGAATCTGCCTTTTGGCGAACTTTGTTCTCCCTTTTCAATTTTCAAATCACATCAATAAAGCTTATATTTTCAATGTGAATGAAGCAAATAATCATAAAAGATGAAAATAAAGTATTGGATAGGGAGAGGATAGGTGTAGGGAGGGCTTCATTGTCCCAATTAGGTGGCATCCATTTACTAATTTGAATCAAAATAAAAATTTACACTCAATAAGTTATTATTGGATACTGTTTTATAATGTACTACAATACTGAGCTGCAGATAATTGCCACTTAATAATTAGTATAAATAGCAGAAAATCCTGTTATATTAACATTGTGTAAATAGAATCTATAGCTATTTGCACTTAGTGTAAATAGTATCCATTGCTAAGAAAATATGCTATTTTTACTTCATGTAAATAGCATCTAATTACTATTTACACTTAGTTTAAATAGCATCTATTGCTATTTGCACTTAGTGTAAATAGCCTCTATCGCTAAGAAAATATGCTATTTTCACTTAGTGTAGCATCTAATTACTATGTACACTAAGTGTAAATAGCCTCTATCGCCATTTACACTTAGTGCAAATAGCCTCTGCCG
The DNA here is from genome assembly GCF_003368295.1 of Carassius auratus. Lineage (NCBI taxonomy): Eukaryota > Metazoa > Chordata > Actinopteri > Cypriniformes > Cyprinidae > Carassius > Carassius auratus. The sequence goes on along the minus strand of NC_039245.1, from coordinate 11,752,038 downwards.
TGATTTAAACTAGTTTAAAACAAGATGAAACAATGTTGACAAACAGGACGAACACTGTGCGCAATGAGACAGTCAGAAGGCTTTTCAATCTACAAATTGCCATCATTTAGACATTAACATAGTAGTAACACTAACGGCACCATGGTATTGCGGCAGAAATGTGGGATATTCATATTGAATTATATGATTAATGTAGATATGTATTAAACTTATTAAAGGAGTAATGGTATTTTTTTGATTAAGATAAACATTTGGTGGCACATGCAACAGGCGAGTCATAAAATCAGTGCTATAACATTTATAAATGTTAAAAATCATAATGATTCTATGGTAAATTACCTGGAATTACTTATATATATATATATATATATATATTACTCTCTAATTTTTCATTATGTAATGTCACTATAACTGTAAAAAAATACAAATAAATCAATTAGGGTATTAAAAATACATTATTAAATATTATGTTATTAATGCTATACTTCGTATTAGTTGCACATACAGCATTTTATGTGCTTAAGCACAAATATCAAGCCTTGACAATTCATATTATATATCCCACTCTTTAATAGAAATTTTGAGACTAAAGAAGCTAATGAGGAGAATATCTGCCCTAATCCATCCTTTGAAAGTGTCTAATATAAGAGTGTGTATGTTTGTTTATTTTTTATCACAAAGAGTCTTTTTATACAGGGGATCTTGTACTGTATATATCATGTCTTGACTATCGAACTGTAGGATGTTTACATCTGTGTCACTAATCAATTCTGTGAGTAGCAGGTGTTAATTAGCCTAAGAGTGCAGGATGAATTCTCTGAATTTATCGTGAATCGATTGTTTAATGACCAGAGTGAGGATAGATGACAGAGATAATTGGGGTTAATCTAACCTTTAATTGCTTATATTGTAAATGAGGTGAGACAGTTTGTGTGTTTAGACTAAAATGCAGGAATTATACATAGATTAAAAAAAAGAAAGAAAAATGTAAGAAAGCCCCAGCATGGGAGAAACTTACTTTTCATTGTCATAGTACAGCTTGCCAATGGCCCATGCGACTATAATGGGGAATGGAATACCTGCAGATAAAAAGCAGAGCAAATTTCCACCCATTCTTACTTAAAAAAAGAAAAAAAAGAAAAAAAAAAATTCAAAGACATTGTACAGACAGTATAATTGATTCTATTAAGGAACTGTAAGATAAATCCTCGGCAATGACTTGTCTGCAATGCATTTTAAATGAATCCAAGGCTTGTTTATTCGCATAATAATAATTTGCCCATGATTTAGAATAATGCCTCATCAAATTGCAGTCCTCATTAGTGTAATTATGTACTACTGTAACTGTGACTCTTTTTCAAGTTATTAATTGACTTAATTTAATCTCTTTCTTTACATTAAAGGCAACATGAAATCCGAAATGACATAATTTGCTTTTTCAGTTCATGTCCAAATACGTTTATCTGCTTATTTTTTAATCAAAATTATTTTAAAAATACACTAAAATACAGTAATAAACTTACTGCATTATGTGTTTATAAAAATAATAAAATATATTTTGAGCTATCATAAGCTATTCTCAGATTTTTAAAACAGGTACGTGGGACAACAAGCACTCGCTGTGGAATAATCCTATATCAGCAATAAATGTGACACGTTCATCTCTAAGTACATATGACTGCACATGCCATAAGTCTGTTATTTCAATATGCATGCTCCAAAAACTGGATAATGTCCATTGTAGTGCATCATGGGATACTTACACCAGCCTATACAGATAAACATCCATTTCCTCAGTTTGTCGGTGGAGTATGTCAGTACTATGGCTGTGTGCAGATAGCAGCCCTCTCCAAACATCCAGAAGAAGTTGGTCACATGGAAATAATTATATGCTGCTGTGACCAGCCTGCACCAGATCTGAGAGCAATGACAGAAAGAGAAATCCAGTTAGGTGTTTAGAAACTGTTCTAAAGGATGTGCGCTTGAGGAGATCAGCATGCTACTTCTTGTTAGCATTCTTTAAAACTCATTTATTTTAATAACTTTATGAAAAAAAAAAAAAAAGCTTGTGTGTGTGTTTGTGTGTGTGTGTGTGGAGGGGCAACTCTTTCTGATTGAAGCCGAGTTCAAACACCAAGCAGGGAATAAAACCATTTTACTCCAAGGGAAGGGACATTACAGATGGGTAGATTGGGACAGCGGGTCTGAAACAAGGCATTGGGATGGAACAGATTTAGATTAAAGTAAGATGAAAGCCAGTGGGTTATGGCTTCTCATGACTGGAATATCAGAAACACAATACCTCTTAGGACATAATGCAGAGGGTCAGTGTCAAAATGAAAGCCCCATTTCTGAAAATGAAATCTTTAATCTTTTGGCAGATCAAAAGTAGTTTGATCAGATTTAGTCAATTTAATAGGCTATTTTATAATTTTGGATTTTTTGAAGTTAAGAAAACAGTGCAAACACTGAACTGAATGCAACATTTGTAACACGTTCGATTAGGAAACACGTTAGCACATTAGCTAATTTGCTGTTTATTAATTGTTAATAAGGTAGTTAAATTTATGCATTGGGGTAGGATTAGGGGATCATAAATATGGTCATGCAGAATAAGGCATTAATATGTGCCTTATTAACACTAATAAACAGCTAATATGCTAGGCACGCTAATAAGCAACTATTAATAGTGAGAAATGTTCCTTAAAATAAAGTGTTACCAAACATTTCAATTTTGCAGCATCTGATTTTACTCCTTTCGCTCCTTTGTTTTTGGCTATATTTCATCACTGGGCCCTGTCAAGTTGTTGTCTCTCGAGAAGATAAAAAATCTGTTACTTTTGGCACAATATTGAAGATTACAGCGGTGAGTTATTACTAAAGTGGGAATTCAAGTGTCACAGAAATATTATAAACTTTCAAGCCTCTGAGTTCTCTTAAAATACATTAGAGAAAGCGAAATCTCAGGCTAACTCTTATCTCTGTATGCCATACTGTACGAGCTTGAGAAACTACTGAAGGTTCATTTTTTCCCCAGCATTAATCAGTGAGCTAATAGTCCATAGCCCATTACATGTATTCTGTGCTAATGATTTTGTTTCAACATGTGAAATAGCGGGGTGAAATGAAAAGCTACTTCAGTCATAAAAATCCTCTGGCTCTCAGATGTACTTCTGAAGAATTTTACAATCGACTTCTATAATAGCCCCCCTGGTGTGACAGGAATTTAAGACCATGCAGAGATTAGAAGCTTCTGTAGGATCTTTATTGCTAATTTTACAGTTACTTACTGAACAATGTCTTTCATCAGCAGTCACTGTGTAAATTCTCCACAAAGTGACACTTTTCACATTAAATGTGTCATTCATAAAAACTCAGGGATGAGCTGGTTGCTCTGACATGTAAGCCATTTCTAAACAGATGCATCCTGTGGTACAGAATAAAAAAGACATAATGCAAAGCTCAGCCTTGTTAATTAAAGCGGATTGAGTCAAGATCCTCTTTGTATAAACCATGAACTATAATTGAAAGGATTCAAAACAAATGCATCCATGACATCGCATTTTTACACAATTTCTTTCATATTTAAACAGCCTCCGGCTTTCCATTCTGTCCAAGAATGCTCATTTTATTTCATCTAGTCACGTCGACAGAAGGCATTTGTCCACAAATCATTTCTTATCACTTTTAAACATCTTAAAGAAGTTTTCTTTGTATGGAAACTAGGAAATTTATGCCACTGCTGTCTGCACAAAGACCTGGAGGAATCCTTAATAACCACTTCTGCCTTAAAACCCCTTGCAACTTTTCGCATCCTTTTTTAGGTTTCTCTTTTGAGGAGTTTAGAGGTAGAACTAATGTGCTGCCGTTCCAAATCTTAACATGAAGAGCCAATTAAGTCAGCCCTTGCATAATATACAGATGAAAAGGTACAAATTATGCTTTGACAAATACAAGATACGTATCAAGGACAAACACTGCGTAATCAAACTCTAATACTTTCTGAAAAGCCATGTACATCGTAAAGTATGAGGCTGAATTTGGATGTAGATGGAAAAGCCCCTTGGGACTGATATTGACGTGGAGGTAGATAAATTAATTGCTTGGCTCAGTTGATTAAGCAAGCACAGAAATGTGGAGGGTAATTAATTCTTGGGGAAGCATATGGATGGTGACTCAGGGGCCGAGCTGGTAACATTCCCTCCCAAAACACCCACCAACGCACATGTAGTGCCAACAACACCATACACTCTGAAACTAGTTCGATTGTCATCTCTGTTCGAGTGCAGAAACAGAGACACAGAAGTCAGGGACAGTTTTTGAATGCAATTAAACAGACTGTTCACCCAAAAATGAAAATTTGCTTAAAAAAAAAATACTCACCTTCATAATGATAATTTTCCGAAAGTAACCCACACCACTCCAGTCCATCAATTCATATACTGTGAAGTGAAAAGCTGCATGTTTGTAAGATACAAATCCAAAATAAAGGTGTTTTCACTTTAATCCATAACACTACCTCCAGTAAATAAGTCAATCCCCTGTATTCCCCCTACATCAAAATCCACCTAAATGCATTGTTTTTGTGAATCTGTTTTTTTTGTATCTGTGCACATATCTCTCCTGTTTCAGACAAGATGACTTGTTGCACTGGAGAAATGTTTATTATGGATTAATGAAACATTTTGAAGTAAAACAATTAATAATGGGTTTGTTTTTTAAAAAACATGCCTCTTTCACTTCACAGTATGTTGACTGATGGACTGGAGTGTGATGTTTTTATCAGCCGTTTGGACTCTCATTCTGACAGCACCCATTCACTGTTGGTGAGCATGTGATGTAATGCTACGTTTTTCCAAATTTTTTCTGATAAAGAGCCAAATTCAACTTGGTTGAGTAAATTTTCATTTTTGAATGAACTATTCCTTTAATAAACTTTTTGTTTGTCTGCATTGTGTGGCAAAAAAAAGAGAGAAAATAACAGTGGGGCGAAAAGCGCAAAATAGTTTAAATGAACAATTGTTGGAACAAAAGAGAGGGTGTGCACATATTGTGAGAAATAACAACGGATTATGTGAGAACTGTTTGTGTATTTTGAAAGAAAATTAATATGAGTAAGAAGAGAATATTTGTCTGCATATGTGATTACTCACCACATTACTCTCATGCACCTCTGGGTTCATGGTGAGCTGCACCACGAACCAGGTGGCATTTCGCAGGATAAATGCTGTAATCAGGTTCCAGTGGATGATATTTCTCAGACACCGAATACTCCTGAGAATGGACAGGAAGGGAAGATGAAGGAAACGAAAGATGGAAGGGAAGAAAAAGTGAAGATGTTAGATAAAATACACTCTTCCTATCAAGGCTTGTTGTTGTCTTTTTAACAGGATGACTTCATGTTGTTTTATTGGTTGATCCATTGTGCTGTTGAGTTTTCTTAGCATGCGGTCCCATCAGAGCACGTTAGGTTTATCTTTAAATGGCACACCGACTGTGTGAAGAGGTAAACTGATTAAAAATGTGGTCAAATTAGTTTGATTATATGCCTATTATTAATTATAATAAAATAAATAAAATAAAAACTTCAAGGGACAGTTCACTTAAAAGTGAAAATTCTCATTCTCATTTATTCACCCTCATGTCATTCCAAACCTGTATGATTTTCTTCTGTGGAGCACAAAATAAGATAAAAAAACAAAAAACAAAAAAAACCCTGCTTTTTTTATGTTCCACAGATAAAGAATACAGGTAAGGTGATATGAACTGTCTTTTTTGGGTGAACTATCCCTTCAAGAACCACTTTGAAAAGCTACATTCCAACATTTCACCATTTTACAACAGGTTTCCTGGTTCTGAAGGCTTTAGGACACAGAATAAGCTGCTCTCATAAGCACCACGCTAAACTGGCAGTCAGACGGGTGTCAATTTGAAGCAGGTCAAGAAGTTGAGGGTTGCACTTGGCTTTAAGACTGACTGCCCAGGCTTTGCCTTAATAGAAATCACAGCTGTACATTAGCATAAATAAAAATGGCTGAAGAATATTTAGTGCAAATTATTAACTGTCCTTATGTTGTATATTCTTATGTGTTCTGCTACATACTGTAAGAACAACATCAAGATGCATTTCTCTACAAGCTTCTAATTTTACCAAAACATTTGCTTAAACATTTTATAACTGGCTTGTTTTGTTCTACTGCTGCCTTGCAAGTGAGTGAGAATTTGTTATTGTATGACCTTTATTTGGCCTCAGGACTGTTTATATGTGACATCTATCAGGGGCGTCATGCTGCTATTTTTTATAAGGAGACTTCAATACCAGTGCAGGCTCAACGTTGCACCACTGGCAAGATAAAACAATAAAGCAAGGAAAAAGAACAAGCACTTTTTAATAGATAAGGGTAAGATGCGCTGTTCTTGATTAGCATGAAAGAAGAACAGGGTTCAAAAAATGTTCAGAAATAAATAAATCAAAATCACATCTAGACTCTGAACTTGACAGTCAGTGATCCTCGTACATTTTTATTCTTTCACAGTGTGTTGCAAATTACCCTCTTTTTCTGCTTTTCTCTCTCAAACTCTTAACTTAGGGCATAATTAACAGTAGTGTGACTCAAAGGTCAACTTGCCTTTGGTCTCAATCTCAGGCTGGAGGCTGGAGCTGGTATTTACAACTGACCAAAGTGACCCCCAAATCAAAGTAATCATCCGAACTTCCCAAATAAGAAGAATAAAAGATTAACTCACAGAAGATGATTATAAGTAAACTCTTAGGGGAGTTTCTCAGTGTCACAAGCAAACATTAACAGGGTCAAAAACCAACAGCAAATGTCAATAACATAATTAATCTTCTAAGAATCATGTAGCAGCCAAAAACGAGAAGAAAACATCATTAAATAACTCTATTTTTAAGAATGCACTTCAGTCTCACTGGAGAGGACAGACAGGTTGATGCAGTCATCTCCATAATGATCCAATGAGACACATTTATAGATCATAAACACAATGCTCTGATGGTCTCCATGCATGTTTAAGATGTGTTATGGTAGATGAAATGTACCCTGAAACATGAGGATTTATTTCTCATCTACCTCCCTGAAAACGTTTACCTGTTAAGGGAGCTTTATGACTTTATGCTGTGATATATTTAGATTTCTAAAAACAAAAAAATCGAACAATCTGGAATGTTTTTTTTTTTTTTGTTTTGTTTTTTTGGTAAATGTCAAAATAATGCATTTCACATTCACCTCAGATCCATGAGCACTTGCACAGGCAAACACACAAATCCTATAAACACACAGTTAGCAGCTGCCTCAGTCATGCATTTATGTCATCTGAGCAGGAAACTGCTAGTTCGGGGAAATTCATTTATTGCAAAGGATGCAAGAAAACGGAATTATGACATTGCTTAGCACCAAAGCTTTCGTATCTCTGCCTGTGCATCTCATTAGCAGATCAAACTTAAAAAGAAAACAACACCAGCATTAGAAGGCGAAACCTTTTTTTAAAAATTCCTTACAAAAAGGCAAAAGAAGTTTTTAATTATGCTTTCGTTTGCAGTAATATGCTTGAATTACAGATGGCCTGGATATAATCTGTTTTTCTTGCCTTTTTCAATGGTGATATTAGGGGGAATCTGCAGAATGGATTTAAATAGAGCTGCAAGAATCTCTTGTTGTCTCAATTACTGTAGTCAGTGTCAGTTCTGTTACTGTAAAACTCTGTTACCAAGTTAGAGAAACAGTGCTGACAGTATGTAACAGAACTGCCAGTCATGTATGCATGTGTGTGTTTCTCGGTGTATAACTGCCACTTCTGTTATTTGTCAACACTATTTCTCTACCTTGTTAACAGAGTTTGACAGCAACAGAGTTGAAACTGACTAATTGAAAAATTGTTATGGCCTGTTACATCTTGTGATTCATGATTCATTATTAAAATAATTACAAATATAACAAGTCTCTCTCACACACTCTTTACCCAAACCAGATCCTTTACTCGAGCCAAACCACATTTCTCAGCTGGAAGCTCCACCTCAAATAATTATTTTAACTGTTTGTCAGATTGTACAGCAAGATCAAAGTACTGAAACATTTAGTTTGAGAACGGATATAAATAAACTCCCGCCTATAAAACGATCTGTGATAAACACGGTGGGGAGAAAGCCGTCTGACATCTGCAAGATAGATGGATTGATTGTGAAAATGATGAGGCACGCCATCTTCTGAATGGTACTCGCCAGTTTCAGAGACTTAGGAAGAAGAGATGATGTGTCTAAATGCAAAGTGTAAAGTGCACGGCGCAGGTGCACTCAGGGCATGTCTAAATCCACTTTTGCTATTTTAACGATGGAAAAATGGTTGTCCCTATTCTCTTAATGAGTAATGGGTGTTTTTTGGGCGTAACGTGCAATAAACCAATCAGAGTCTCATCTTCCATTCCCTTTAAGAGCCAGTTAAGCTCGATTAAATTCTCTCATCAGTACCTTTTGTTTGCTCCCCTACAAATTCTCTGTTTTCCCTAAGTCTGTGTCCATTCTCGTTTATGTTATGTTGGCTTTTGTGAAAGTCAGTATTGAATTTCCAGTGTCTTCTTCACTCTAACAACTATAACAATTATGAATTGTCATTAATTTAAATAAATCAGCATATCATGTGATTAGTTAAAAAAAAAAGTTTATCAACTGAAAGCACCAATTAAAATATGTAAATGACTAGAACAATTTTTTTTTATCTTTGCGTGCCTTTCAAAAATAGTCATAGCTACTGTAAGCACTGCATTTCAGGGGGTTATGCCACAAGTCTGTATTGAAATTAATTTCCCTCCTCAGTTAACTGACTAATATTTCTAGTGTGATGGATAAATACAGAAAAAACAATGGGAGTGAGGATGACTTCTCTTGAAAAAGGACAGCTGTGAGGCCAGTGTCGTCCTTGTGAAAACACAAGCTCTGGGCGTTTATGTGGTTCCCTGACCTCGTTCACACAACACTCTGAGCAGCTGCCTCTGACATTACTTTCTCATTAGTTATGGATGGTACACCCATAAATCTGCACACACAAACTGTACACACACACACAAACAAACTGGCAGTGATAGATGTGGCTGTATGCAGATGTGGCTGTACTCTCTGATAATTAAATCCTGTTAACGTGGTGTATTGTTAGAGATGTTTCTCGTAGGATGTGATTTCCCACACTGGCAACTGACAAATTTGACTCTTACTGCTATTCTCTCATTAATTTCACCCCCTGCAGTTTTCAGCTGCTTTATGTGAGAGAACTGATTATTGTTTTTGTGTGTTTCAACATACTATGTTTGTGTGTAGAAATATATGCTGCTGTTTTTCTTTGAAAAACAATAAAATTGTTTTTTAATTAACACTGCTTTTTTCAAAACTGAAGCACCAAAAAAGAAAGAAAGAAAAAGTTTCATGCTGAATAAAATGCAATAAAAACATTAAAGTATTGTACATATATATGGCAACCAAAACTCATTCTTTATAAACCTGTCTGTGGCGCATTTGTATAAAAAAAAAAAAAAAAAAAATAAAAAACAAAAAAAACACCTTAGGCCCTACCCTAAAGGGGGCCGCACACCGGATGAGAAGCTCAGCACCTAGTGGATTTACCAGGTCACAACCGTCCCAACACTCTTCAGGTAATTAAAATAATGGAGTAGCAGGCCCCAAAAGACAAAAACCTAATCAAGGACGTAGGGAAATTATAAAGAATTATATGCAACCAACCATAGATTATTCAAAGACAACAGGAGGAAGTCCTAAACTTGGAGGAAGATCGAGTTTGTCATTGGTTTTTCAGGTAAGAATGTCTAATTTTCGAAGTAAATTTCGGTATTTCTGTAAAATTTTCAGTGACAGTCCTTAGAAACATTAAGAAATAAGCATACCTATTGTAACGGAGACAGTGGTGTGCCAACTGCTACAAGGTGTTCAAGCAGTGGCGGCACCCCTGCTCTGGATGTACCGGCCCATGGAGGCGTGAAAAAAATGAAAAAAATGAAGTGAAGTCAAAAAGTTGGTGTTTATTCCATAATGTGAAAAACAAAGATTTTCCAAAAGAATGCAAATGATATTTACAGTGTAACTCAAAAAGTAATAAAAAAAAAAAAAAAAAAAAAAAAAAAAACTGTACAAAGTTTAAATGTACAAACAAAACTTTTGGCTATGTCAATAATTTGACCCAAAAATCAAGAAAGCAAATTCTCCAACTCACTCTATGAGTTTACCTTACCAGACTGAGAGAAACACTTAAAAAGAATAAGCCCCTCCCACTAGGACTAAACCATTAAATAATTGATGGTAACAAATAAGTTCAAGAAAGACTAAACAATTAAATAGCGACTTATTGTAACTAATTGTAACAAAGGCATAACTATTAGAACTAAAAAATATGCAGAAATATACAACAATTTCAAACAACACAAACTAAATTCATTATTATGGTTTACCAAAGCATCAAACAAACACCAATCTCCCCCTCCGGCATGAGACCAATTAAGTGTGCCTTCTATTGGCGGGAAACAGGTATTTAAAAATGGTGGCAATGTGGTGCCCGGGTTTCTTCTGTTTTTTATGAGAAAATGTTTCAGTACGTAAGTATGACTGTTTACTTTATGTAAGTCGATGATTAAAAACAATTAACATTTAACATGCCAAACGGTCTGTTTGTATTCTTAACAATACACAAATTAACATAATAAAATTATTGACTCACAAAGTGTTAACCTAAACAAAAATGGTGAGAACATGATCAACACTTAAACAATACACAATCAATTACACACACACACATACCTGGTGTTAACTGGTGTTACATTGCGCAAAACATTGTGTCGTTGTATGAAAAGTCTATGCCTGCCTAGTGTGTTGTGCTCTAAGTCCAGTGCCACAGTCTCTAGTCACAGTGTCCCACTGAGACACCTATATAATTTTTTTTCAGCTTCTTTGTTTTTATTGATCAAACAAATCAGTATTAGTAGCTACAGCATTAGAAATGTTGAAATTGATAATAATAATACAAAACGATTGATGAATGGCAATCTAGAATGCTAGTGATAATCTAGACTAAATTATAACACAGATTATCATCAATTTAATGTTCAAAACTTGAATAATATATTTAAAATAATAATAATAAATTAATTAAAACTCATCATCTTGCTGCTCACAATGTGATTCGATATTGAGCTCCAGCGTACAGAATGTGCGCGTCCGGTGTGTGATACCTCGAGTTGTCCTACACGTGGCGCGGTTCTTTTAATTTGACTTGTGTTTCATAAGACTCATTCAAGAATGCAAGTGCAATGCTATACCAAGTGAGCTATCGAGAAAGTTTCAAAAAAGCCATATGGAAAAGTGTAATGCAAACATTAATATGATTTAGTTTACAATTGGTGCACTGTTGTGTTTGTCTAACACAAATTAGAGTCGAGACAATGATGGCAAGTCTTCCTTTCTTTTTACTGTGCAGTATCAGAATGAACAACTTTGTGAACACTTGTTTCTTTCTTCTCTTTATGAACAATTGACTGGCCAACCAAAATATAACCCTGAGCTAATCTAGAGTGGCAAGCAGTGCTTATTCCTGAGTTCACATTCTACTCAATACACTACACTTCCTCCCCCCCTAGATAAGAAAATCTTAACAAACAATAGTTCTCTTTTAACAAAAACTTTGTTTTTTTTTCAAAAGGAACAAACTTATACTACTGTATGACTATAATGTCCACTCCAGGTTCCTTATTATAAATCCAGACGGTTTGGTGGTTTCCGGACACGGGTAGGGTAACGTTTCTCTTCACAAGTTGGAGTTAGTGCTTGTGGCACGTCACTGGAAGATACAGTGCCATCTTGAAGTGCTGTTGTATCACTTCCACTGGAAACAGTATCGGTAGTGGTGAATGGAACACTCGAAGGAACACTTTCCAGAGAAACATTGGATCTTCTCAACTGATCAATGTGTCGTCTCCAGATAGTGTCTGGTGCAATCTCAACTGTATATGAGAGTGGTCCTGTTCTTTCTTTGACCTTTGCAGGTGTCCATTTGTGATCTCCTCTGTAGTTCCTAGCAAGCACACACTCTCCAATTTCCAACTCTCTTGTTTTTTCCCCTCCTTGTGATTGCTTTATCTGTCTGTCATGTATGGTCCTCCTCAGATTAGGTTTCAACAAATCCAGCCTTGAACGTAAGGGTCTACCAAGGAACAACATGGCAGGTGTTCGATTTGTGGTGGCATGAGTTGCATTTCGATATGCAAACAAGAAATTGTGTAGCTTCTGGTTCAGTGTGATCTTTTCACATGTCATGGCCCGTAGTGCATTCTTCAAGCTCTGCACAAATCTCTCAGCTAAGCCATTTGTAGCTGGGTGGTAGGGCGCTGAGGTCACATGTTTGATTCCATTGTTCTTTAAGAAGATCTGGAACTCCTCAGATATAAACTGGGGACCATTGTCACTCACCAGCTGTTCTGGTACACCAGTCCTTGCAAAAAGCTCTCTCAGAACAGTCACAGTTTGACCAGAGGTTGTGGAGGTCATACTGAACACTTCTGGCCACTTTGAACATGCATCGACCACAACCAAGAATGTGGTGCCCATGAAAGGACCCGCAAAGTCAACATGAATCCTTTGCCATGGTAATGCAGGCCACTCCCAAGGATGTAGTGGTGCAGTCTTCGGCATCTTTTGCACATGTTGACATCCTGTACAATGCATAGCGAGCTGCTCGATCTGCTGGTCTATTCCAGGCCACCATACGAAACTCCTAGCAAGTGACTTCATCTTTACCACTCCTAGATGCCCAACATGCAGCTCCTCCAACACTTGATTTCGCAACTTAGGAGGTACAACAACCCTTAATCCCCACATGATGCAACCACCATCCAGAGTCAGTTCATCACGGCGCTGATAAAAGTGTGTGAAACAAATTTTCTGCTCTGCATTCCAGCCAGACTGTACAGCTGAATATACCTGAGACAATCCAGGATCTCTCCTGGTTTCTCTCCGAATCATTTCGTCAGTAACAGGAGAACTCTCAAGCTGAGCAATTGTAAAAACGTCCAAAGGTGTGCTTACGTTCTCTGTCTTTGAATCACACCCATCCAATGGTAGACGTGATAGTCCATCAGCATTAGCGTGTCTATGTGTTCTTTTGAATTCAATCTGGTATCTATGTCCTCCAAGAAACAATGCCCACCTTTGCATCCGTGCTGCTGCTGTCAGTGGAACCCCTTTCTGAGGACTGAAGATGGAAACCAACGGCTGATGGTCTGTAACCAAGGTAAAGTTGTTTCCATACAGATATTGATTGAATCGTTTTACACCCCATACCAGGCTCAAAGCTTCCCTATCAATCTGCGCATAGTTCTTCTCTGCCGCACTGAGGGAGCGTGATGCGAAAGCTATGGGGCGCTCCGTTCCATCACCCATCACATGCGATAGCACCGCCCCAATGCCGTATGGTGAGGCGTCGCATGCCAACTTTAGTGGCTTGCCTGGGTCATAGTGAGTCAGAACTGTATCTGACATCACTAGTTTCTTTGCTTCCTGAAAAGCTTGCCTACATTGCTTTGTCCACATCCATTTCTTTCCTGTTTGCAACAGGGCATTTAGAGGATGGAGAACAGTCGCCAGATTTGGCAAAAACCTGTTGTAGTAATTGACAAATCCAAGGAAAGACCTCAATTGTGAGACATCTTGCGGTTCTGGAGCCTCTGCAACAGCTCTTAGCTTGTCTTGACACTTGTGCAGACCATTCACATCAATTTTGTGTCCACAATACGTGATGGTTTTCTTGAAAAACTCACACTTGTCCCGTCTTGCATGCAGTCCATACTCTTCCAATTTCTTTAAAACCCGAGCTAAATTCTCCAAGTGACTACTTTCACTATCACCTGTGACAATGATGTCATCGAGGTAGCATTGGGTACCAGGACAACCCTGAAGTACCTGATCCATAGCTCTTTGCCACAAAGCCGGTGCTGAGGCGACGCCAAAAACAAGCCTGTTATAGCGATACAAGCCCTTGAGAGTATTTATAGTCAAGAACACTTTTGAGTCCTCCTCCATTTCCATCTGTAAATATGCTTCCGCCAAGTCTATTTTACTGAAGAGCTGTCCACCTGCAAGTGTAGCAAAAATATCCTCTATTCTTGGTAGTGGATATTGTTCTACCTGCAGTTCAGGGTTGATTGAGACCTTAAAATCCCCGCAAAGTCTAACAGTTCCATCTTTCTTGGCAACAGGAACAACTGGAGTTGCCCAGGGACTCCAGTCAACCTTTGAAAGTATTCCTTCAGCTTCCAACCGATCCAGCTCATTTTCCACTTTTTGGCGAATAGCATAGGGAACAGGCCGTGCCTTGTGAAACTTGGGAACTGCATTCTCATTCAGGGTTATCTTTCCTTTTATATGCTTCAGAGTTCCTATTCCAGACTGAAACACAGCTACAGCCCCATCCAGCACTTTTTCCAGTTTCAATTGAGTGCACGTCGATGTAGGAACTGTGATTTGCAGACTTTTTATGGATTTCCAGTCCAGCTGCAATTTCCTCAACCAGTCACGTCCCCAAAGTGCTGGTCCCTCTGTACGTACTATGTACAGATCTAATTCACTCTGTTGATCATTGTACTTCACAGTCACGGGCATCACCCCTAGAGGGATTATGGGCTCACCAGTATATGTTTTCAGATTAACAGGCGATGGCTTTAATTTAGTCGTTTTGAAATATTTTTCAAACTCGTACTGTGACATTACTGATACAGCGGAGCCTGTATCCAGTTCCATCCTGATTTTCTGTCCATTCACTTGAGGTGTAAGCCAGATTGCTTGTTTTAAGTCACTTTTGAGACTGTAGATTTCTAAATTGGCCAACCCTGTGTCACTTTCTTCATCTGAGTTTTGGGCGACAATATGGACATTCCTACTTTTCTTTTGCTGAACCTTGTACTGTTTCTCTTTCTCAATATATGGTACATCCGACCGACATGCTCTTTGTATGTGTCCAACTTTGTTGCATTTTCTGCAAATTTCAGTTTTGAATCTGCACTGATTTGCTTTGTGTCCACCCCTGTCACAACGGTAACACAGTTCAACTTTTTGCATTATTCTTTTAGGTTTAACTGCAGTGGTCACCTTGTTTACAGACATTTTTACTCCTGATCTCAGCTCTACGGCGTCTCTGGCAGCCGTTTCCATGGCGACAGCAATTTCAACTGCACGTTTAAATGTTAGATCTGCCTCCGTGAGCAATCTCTTCTGTATACTCTCCTGTGAAATGCCACAGACTAGACGATCTCTCAGCGCGTCATTTAATCCATCCCCAAACTGACAGTGTTCTGACAATTTCTTTAATTCAGCTACATAAACAGCGATTGACTCTCCGTCATTCTGATTCCGTTTATGAAATCTGAACCGTTCTGCAATGAGCAGCGGTTTTGGCGCTAGGTGCTCTTGCAATGTCTTCACAATGTTGTCGAAACTAAGATCAGCAGGCTTATTGGGAGCAGTGAGGCTTCTCAGCAAAGCATAAGCTTTCCCTCCTATCGCACTCAACAGCACTGACACCCGTTTTTCATCATCAATGTCATTAGCTTTGAAATACTGCTCGATTCGTTCACAGTACAAAGTCCAATCATCCGTGGCACTTTCAAATGGATCAATCTTTCCGATATATCCTGCCATCTTTCTTCATTTACTTACTATTTTGCGCTGAATCTATCCCTCATCGCCGTGAGACTTGAGTTTTTTTTTTTTTTTTTTTTATCCTCGTCGCCAACTGTTGTGTTTGTCTAACACAAATTAGAGTCGAGACAATGATGGCAAGTCTTCCTTTCTTTTTACTGTGCAGTATCAGAATGAACAACTTTGTGAACACTTGTTTCTTTCTTCTCTTTATGAAATTGACTGGCCAACCAAAATATAACCCTGAGTTAATCTAGAGTGGCAAGCAGTGCTTATTCCTGAGTTCACATTCTACTCAATACACTACAGTGCACTACGGTAAAAGTAAGAACGTTTTTAAAAAATGATAATAATAAAGCAAAACTATAATTAAAGGGGGGTGAAATGCTCGTTTTCACTCAATATCCTGTTAATCTTGAGTACCTATAGAGTAGTACTGCGTCCTTCATAACTCCAAAAAGTTTTTTTGCCGGAAAAACACGACCGACTGGAGGCGTGACGTGTGGGCGGAGCTAAAGAATCACGAGCGCGAGTAGGCTTTTGCGTTGAGAGCGTTTGGAAGCTGTGGCACCGTGAGGAAAAAACCAAGCAAAACAAACCATGGGTAACAGTCAGATTCAGCGTATATTTATGATCCAGAATCACATGCCGAGGCTGAAACTGAATGAGAGCAGCAGCAGCAACGACTCGCTCCGAGCGGGGCTCGAACCCGGGTCTCCGGCATGGGAGGGGACGCACTAACAAGGAGGAAGAGATGTTTTAAGCAGTTTTACTCACCACCTGCGGTTCCAACAAGAAATAAACGATACGCAAATCCGTCGTCAAACTGGGCCATGTTTGTAAAACAAGCATCTTCGAAATGCAGGGAACAAACACAAACACTTGCACAACTCCGTTGATGCTCTGTAAAAATAAACTCCATCCACTGGTCCCTTAATGCTGTTTTTTTTTTTTTTGGTAATCTGTGCAGGGTTTTCTTGCCCTGGCAACCAAAAATACACTTCTTTTGACATTTTGCGACGCTCTCGCTCTGATCAGTCAATGTCTGTTGTGCTCTCAGTGCTCTGCTATACGGGAGCACGCGCTCTTCTGGCAGACGTGCCCTTAGGACCCATATAAGGAAATTCCGCTCCATCTAACGTCATACAGAGCCATACTCGAAAAAAACTTTCCGAAACTTGTGACAAACCGGAAGGAGTATTTTTGGAACAGAAATACTCCTTCTAACGTACAACTTAATTTTTGAAACTTTGTCCATGTTTAGCATGGGAATCCAACTCTTTAACAGTGTAAAAAACTCAGTATGCATGAAATAGCATTTCACCCCCCCTTTAACTGATATTCTTATCTGAAACTTTTTTGTAGAGATGTCGCATCAATGCATCGTACCACAATTGAGGGTTTCATGCATGTATCATAACCGAATGCGACATGCCAGTTTGAATATGTGAAATGACTAAATTACATTTCAGTCTGTTCCTTACACAGACTTCAGTAGTCTAAAACAATAGCACACAAGTTACATGACTATTTTATTCTTTTATGTTTTGTCCTTTAGGAAGCTTAAAAAATGTAAGAACTGTTGTGTTGTATATCAAAGCGCTGCATAAAACCTCTCCTTTTGTAATCCATGGAGAAAATAAAAGCATAAAGGTCTGAAACAATATGGTGGTGAGTAAATGATGACTGAATATTCCTTTTTGTGTAAACTATTCAATACAACTCCCTGAAGCTCAATGACATTTGCAGCAAGTGACTCTTACCTCCCAATGACCTCCTCCAGAAGACGTTCACATGGATGTCCACTGTGACTCTACTGAAGTGCACTGTGATTGACCCTGTTTCCCATCCCACATCAGTGCCCCAAACGAGCCTCTAAATCCCTGTGAGTCACACAGGAAAAGGGCGCATATGCAATACCGATCCAGCCCACTATGTAATAGCATATTTGTGTGCGACTCATTTAGCATGCGCAGATGTATGAAAGACATAAATTATTCATCATTAAAAACAAAGCAGCAGAAAATCCATCTCTGATCTAAGAAGAAAAACAGTGTTATAGCAGATAAAGGACACAGTTCCTTGTGGATCGATGAGCACAAGCAAACAAAGATGATGAGGTTTGGGACGTAAGACTAGGAAAAATGGCTTCCGCTTCTCATAATAAATAAAGTGCACACAAATTAAGTGACCAAACATTTACCAAAAAAAAAAAAAAAAGGCAGAGAAACAATTTCATTAAGAAATTGCTACTAAATTTTACAAACAATTGCAAAGAACCAGCAAGTAACAATCTGAAATCTGAAGAAAAAAAAAAACGAAAGTGTTTTTTTGTTTGTTTGTTTTTTGACAATGTACAACAATAAACTTTATTACAACAATGTTACTGATTTAAATAAATATTTGTGTGTTTGTGTTTATGCAGAAAAATAATCATGTTGCCACTGCAAATTTTAACAATTATTTTAGGATTTATTTCCAATTCTAGTTCAAATGTAAATTTCAGGTCTACTGAAAGTCAGTCTCTGGACTAATTAATATTGAACAGTAATTGGTATATATATATATATATATATATATATATATATATATATATATATATATATATATACACACACATACATACACACACACACACACACACACACACACACACACATACACCAATTACTGTTCAATATTAAATCTGTCTTCCTGTCTACCCCCTTGTCATATTGTATGCATGTGTATGGACATTTTGATAGCTAATTTCGCTGGTACTTGTGACTAGTGCAAATAAAGGTCTATTACTACTACTACTACTACTAATACTATGCCTTATTTAAATAAACAGTAAATGGTGTAAAACTGGGCCACTGCTGCCTTCTTTTCTCAAAGGGTTACATATTGTACGTGAGGATATGATCATGGGCAAAAGAGCATGAAGAAATTGTCAGTTTTGTATATAAGACAATCTGTAGAATTATTTTAAACAGCTAAAGATCCCTATAAAATCTTAAAAAAAAAAAAAAAAGTAAAAAGTTATCATCGTTTTAATTGTCCACTATTTTACTTACTAGAATAAAAAATAATCATTGCACTGACATGTCCATTATGCCACACACACACAAAAATTTTGGTACATTCATACCTTGCACAAACTAATACTTTTTTTTACTCAATTATTTAAAAACAGGAACATTTTATAATTAGATCAATAAAGCATTAGTTCCTTTAAAAGCAGCACATCCTTTAAGGAATAAAATTGTGGCAATTACAGTACCTCAAAACAGCAGGTCTGCACATCTCTAACTGACACTCAGATCACACACAGGGCACTAGTACTCATGTTGCCAACCATCAGCATGGTAGCTGAGGGTGGGGGTCAGGGAGGCACTGTTGGTGCTGACAGGCTGGCAGTGCTGGTCACAAGTGGCCATAAGTTCTCGCCAGTGGAAACCTGGGGGTATGCCTGCTCCAGCACTCATGAAACAAACAATTAATACAGAACTAATCCTATTCATGTTGCATAATAATGATTTAATTTAAATTCAAAACTGCATTAGCTAATCTGAACTGCAATATGACCTAAGGTACAGTTTAACAAAAATAATGATACTATTCAATACATTTATATCACAGACACAGTATTGACAGATCACAATAAATTACAATATACAGTATATATATATATATATATATAGTCTCGGTTACATATGTAACCCTCGTTCCCTGAAGGAGGGAACACAGACATTACGTCAGAAAGAGACTGACAAATGGGATCTCGCCCAAGAGCCCAATCACCTTCGAGTGGTTACAAAACTAGCCAATGGTACACAGAGGAACTTGGTCTCAAGAAACTCCGCCCCACAGGACAGGTAAATAAGGAGCAGCGCAAGCAACTCACACTGAAGTATTCGCTGAGGAGCCGAGCAGCAAGCGGATTGACACTGAGCAGGTCCTTACTGGCCCGAAGGGATGAGTACCCGGGAGGACACTGGCTCTACATGGAGATTATAAAATCTTGCAAATGCGCCATGTGCCAGCGCCCAGGATGATGCTACACTCCTAGTTGAGTGAGCTCTCACCCCTAAGGGACATGGCAGGTCTTGAGCTAGATAAGCCAGGACAATAGCATCCACTATCCAGTGGGATAACCTCTGCTTGGAGACAACCTTTCCCTTCTACTGGCCTCTGTAACAAACAAAGAGTTGGTCTGAGGTCCTAAGGCACTGAGTTCTGTCCACGTAAGTGCGAAGCGCAAGTACTGGACAGACCAGTGCTAGGGCTGGGTCTTCCTCCTCCAGGGGCAGCTTTGCAAGTTCACCACCTGATCTCTAAAGGGAGTGGTGGGAACTTTGGGCACATATCCAGGCCGGGGTCTCAAGATAACGTGAGAGTTGGCCGGCCCAAATTCCAGGTGCGCTTCATCAACTGAAAATGCCTGCAGGTCCCCGACTCTCTTCACCGAAGCCAAAGCCATCAGGAGCATAGTTTTCAAAGATAGAAACTTTACCTCTACTGAGAGCAAAGGTTTGAAGGGAGCTCTCTGCAGTGCCGACAGAACCTCTGCAAGGTCCCAAGAGGAAACCTGCTGAGGGCGAGGTAGATTGAGCCTCCTGGCCCCTCTCAGGAACCTGACGATCAGATCATGCTTCCCAAGAGACTCTGACGCAGCATGCCCGTTGCACATGGCACCCCAGCCCATGGCAGAGGCACCACAACATGTCTGGACACAGGTTCTAGGGGAATGCCCGCCCATAGAAATGAGAGGTCAAACCATGGGGTGAAGGTTTGACCATGCCCATCTCGGGACTCGGTCGTCAATGGATTCGAAAATGCCTTTGGGCATTAGCATCTTGAACAGAAGTGTGTGAAGAGCTCAGTTCAAGGCACGCAAGTCCAGGATTGGCCAT
Organism: Carassius auratus; assembly: GCF_003368295.1. Taxonomy (NCBI): domain Eukaryota; kingdom Metazoa; phylum Chordata; class Actinopteri; order Cypriniformes; family Cyprinidae; genus Carassius; species Carassius auratus. The sequence continues at coordinate 11,731,440 of NC_039245.1, read as the reverse complement.
AACCCACCCGTTTCCGTGCGTACTATTAAGTAGGGGCTGTAAAAGCTGGACTTCATGTTAGCTGGAGGGACCAGCTTTTTTGGGCCCTTTGTCAGCAGGGTCGCGACCTCCGCGTGCATGACAGGAGCATCCTTGCCCACCATCATTGCGCAAACACCCCAAAACCTGGGGGTAATTCGGGCGAACTGAATCGCGTATCCGAGCCTGATCGTTCGGATGAGCCAGCGGGATGGCCTTGGGACGGGACGCTCTAGCCAGGCTCACAGAAACCAATCCAGCAGGGTCAAGAGAACTACAGGCATACCCACGGTGGGGCAGCGAGGTGGAGCAGACAACACCGGCATGGGAGGCATGGCGTCCCTTAGTGGGGGCGAACTGCGATAACTTGTCTGACTCCAAGTGGCAAAGAGGCCATGAGAAGGCAATGTGTTCTCGAGCCGGCTCTGCATGGAAATGCAAGGGGAGAGGAGAACAAGAGCGGCAAGGAAGCACATCGCCTCTTGGGACCCGGAGGTAGAGGAAACAGCTCGGGATGGGGTGGAGGATTCCACTCAAACCCGATGCTCTCAGCTTCCCGGGAAAGGTGAGGGGGGTGTGGCCCGAGGAGGCTGGCTCGTCGGGGAAGCCCACACGGTAAAACTCAGATCACCCTAGCCTCCAGCAGAAGAAGCCCTCTTACAAGAAGAGGAGCTAGAACGGGGTGTGGCAGAGGAGACTCTATACCTTTTAAGATAATCAAGTCTTGATCTTAACGCCGAGATGGTCATGTCTCCGCAATGAGAACATGAGTCATCCACAAACGCAGTCGCAGTGTGCTGAAAGCCCAGACACGTGACACAGTGATCATGGCCGTCACGAGGAGCGATATATCGACCGCACCAAGAAACATACATGCGAAATGACATCTTTAAAAGGATGAAAACTCAGCCCGTTCTATTTTAGCTCAATAGAAATAACTCTTTTAGTGGTGTTGAAGTGCTCAGGGGAATGCGGGGAGCTGCTGCAGGAAACCGAGGCGAACCGCTGAATTGCACCGTCACACCAACACCAGTTGATTTGTTTGTAACACTCCGGTGAAGCAGCAAACGGTGTGCTTGGCTCTTACAATTTATGTGTATGTAAAGTAAAGGGGGATGGTACTTATGTGTGTTTCAAAAAATTTTGTGAAACTTTTTTTTTAAAAATATATTTATTTATTTATTAAAAAATGTATTATATACATGTATATCCTAAAAAAGTGGGTTGCAGCTTGTTGACCAGGGGAAAATGTGGGTCTCATGGCCAAACCAGTTGAGAACCACTGATGTTAGTTATATACATAAAATGTCAAGTAAGGGATATTGTACATCCAGTCAGTTGTTATCACAGAATATATATATATGTTTTTTTGTGTTTTATTTGTGTGTGTGTATGCACACTGGTGTCCTCGTAGGTCCAGGAAGGGTGGGTTGAGGGACTCCTGCGCCACCATAGACGTGAGCCACAACCCAAACGAGAACTGCACCCGTTTACATGGATGACGGGCCAGGATGCTGGGCCGTCCATCCCCTGCAAGTGCCGCCGTCAAACAAGCAGGATGCGGACTCTGCCCCTTACCTGGACCCTTCCTCCATGAACACTGCCCGACCCACATGAACCATGCAGCACGACGAGCACACATGATCCCCCATTTATTTTGGACACTCTCCCCCTTTGGCCACGTTTATCCCCTCCTTTGTATTTTCTGTTTATAAAAGCCTCTCCCAGGCCTGACTCCATGCCCACTGTGTCTGTCGTTGGCTCCTCTCATGCCTATATATATATATATATATATATAAGCTGTTTTTAAGTTAATATGAGTGAAGTACAATTTAAATACATAATCAACTATTTTTGTCAAGTATCAACATATTCTATATTCAATAGAATATTTAAAACTATAATCTTATAAAAATGTACGCAATTGTAGCTGCAGTGTAGATGCATGCATGCACATACGTAAGGTAAGGAAAGTTGCCTTTAGAGCAATAATTTTACTATATTTCAATATTTTATTATACTCACTCTCATTCTCAGAGAGTAATTTCTTTATTATTTTGAATACTAAAGAAGATACTTTGAAGAATGTTGTTAACCAAACAGTTGCTTGTAGCCAATGACTTCCACAGTATTTTTTTTCCCTTCATACTATGAATGTGACTACCAGCAACTGTTTGGTTAGCCACATTCTTCAAAGTATCTTCTTTTGTATTCAGTGGAAAAAAGAAAAAAAACATGGAACAACATAAGGGTGAGTAAATGATGACAGAATTTACATTTTTGAGTGAACTATCCAGTCAATCTATGATTTAATTTCTGTCATTGTTTGTAGCTTTGATATTATTTTGCAGTTTTTATCCTGGCTTCACTGAATCCTGTAAAGTGTCCACCTTTCTGTTGTTTTAGTAAATACCACACTAATAATACATTTAAAAATTACATTCTCCTCCTTCTAAAATCTGAGTGCAAAAATCAGTTGTGAATCTCTACTCATAAAATCTGTATGGTTTTTATGCAACACTTCCTTTCACACGCCTCTTACTTCTGAGTCTCTGCATGGGTCTTGCAGTCTTCCGGTGCCTGCTCACAACTGCATGTGTTTTAGTTATTAGCATTCCCACTGCCTGCGCTAATAGGAGTGCGTTACCACAGCTGTCTATTTAAGTCCCCCCCTCATCACTCACTTCTCATTGATCCACTGCACCAAGCCTTTTCTGCTAAGGATGTGTCCTTTCAAGAATAATCACCCGCTCAGAGTAGGCTCCACAATCACAATCCTCTGCAGCTAATGTTGAGAGGGGTCACAGGCAAAAGATCTGAGTGATGCAATTTTAGGCCATTAATAAACTGCAGGGAGCTTAAGCAGGCCGCTCTCTTTGCAGGAGCTCAGTGCTAACAAGCTTGCAGCACCAGAGGAACTAACATCTTAGAGCGTCCCTGAGCACAAATGCTGTGCAGATGTACTGGTAACATCCAGTGCTGGGTCCCAGTAAGAACGACCTGTCCATCTACTCACACAGTACAGTGGGGGGCTGGCGAAGTGCCATTGCCTCATACAGTGGCCATGTGCGCCAAGGTCTGCTGACTCTATCACCCTGCTGACTCTCATTGCGTAAGCATGCACAGAAATAGAAGAGCAGAGGTCCTCCTCATCTAGTCCTGCTTAAAGGAAGAATAAGTTTACTTCTGACTTTTTCGAGAGTCACTTAGTTATCACATCTCTAAAGCACTATTCAGTAGTTTTATAGTAGTGTATACACACACACACACACACACACACACAAATACCAATCAAAAGATTGGGGTCATTAACAGGGCTACTATTGTTAACTAAAACTAAAATTATATAAAAAATAAATGATTAAAAACCACCTATTTTAACTTGCTGCCTTAAATTTGGTTGGGCAAGTAATTTCAACATAAATTACATCAAACTAAAAAAAAATTAGTTGAATCTCATAACACTCATAAGAATAGTTCCTCTTGGTAAGACTAGTTCCCTTTTTGACGTTCACTCCTATGTGTGTTGGGGTCATCCTTGAGAGCCTAAATCACCTCTTGTGAATATCAGAAAAGGCTAATTAAATTGGCGTGCAGAATGTTCATGCGAGGCCATGCCCATATAGATGGGTATATAAGGCTGGCCATGTGCAAGCTCTACTTCGGAGCAATTCAACTCATCTCATATGAGAAGCAAACTTTTCCGATCATCTCAAATTACCACTATATTATTCGGCACATTCAGTGGTCTCTCTTGTGCTGCAAAGACAAGTGTGAGGCAGTTCCCATGGATGCTTGGCAGATGTTAAGAGTGAAATTTCCATTTTTAAAGAGTACATTTAGTTTAAAAGAGCATCACACAGCGGTTCGCATCTTTTCAAAGATGCCATTCCATCCATGTTCTTCTGGTTGTGGGGAATTTTTCTCTTCCTCCGATGACCAGGATTGCTGCATTCTGAAATTGGGCCATGCTCACACAGATTACATTTTTGTTGGTGGATCATGTTCTCATTGCCAGAATATGACCATCAGAAAGTTGCGGTCGTGGCTTTCGTATGTCTTTTCAAGGAAGAGATTGAGAGCTTTAATTTATTCAGGTGATGGCAAAGCTGAATTTTCAAGCAGCTATTGCTCCAGTATCACATGTTCCTTAATTAATAATTTTTTTCTTATTATTATAAATGCTGAAAATGTGCATTTTTATATTTTGTGTGGAAACTATGAATTCATGGGGGGGGGGGGGGTCGTTTTGTTAATTCTTTGATAAATAGAAAGTTGAAAAAATAGGTTTATGTAAAAAAATAAAAAAATGTCTTAACTGTCAATTAAATGTCAAACTAAATAGATACAATGAAGAATATATAAAACAATGTTAAGATGGGAAGTTAACTGGCAAAAAAAGTCCTTAAAGAACATGCACCTGGCAAAAAAATAAAAATAAATAAATAAAATTTATGCTTACAGTACTTGACAAAGGTCAAAACAAAATATGACAAGCTTTGTGAAACAATAATAAACCACAATCGCTGTCATTCCAATACAGGATTACAGCTCTCAGACGACCATAATTGCTCAATGATTTTAACTGAGGATGTTTGATGGAAAACACCATTTCAATTCTGACAGGATTAAAATCAAAAAACACATTTGTGAAACACAAAGTTACAAGACCTCCTCAGGGAAAAGATCTGTGCAAAAAGCCTTCATCTACATAAACATCAACTGTTAAAAAGCGCATCCCACTAATGTGGCAGTTTTAACATAGCAAAACATGTTTTTTTTTTTCATTCGTTTTGCCAGGGGACATCTAATGAACAATTGTTTAACAAAATTTAGCAGGACATATTCTAGTTTGTGGATTTGTTTGTTTGAAACAATGAATTATTATTCAATTTAGTTAGACACACATAATCAAAGCCACTATGGAGCTTTCAAAGATAAATATATGCACTATTTTCCTTAGAAAAGTACTTTTTAGAGATAAAAAGATTTTCCTTGTGGGATAAAGTGCCTCAGGTTTTCACTTTGCATTTATTGTGGTTTATTTTGAGGCATTATATGTAGAGAAACACAATGGTGTTTACTGTCATTCTGTTTCTCTGTATTTCCTCCTGTCTCTGCCCTGAGGGGACATGTAAGAAGGTTTATGTGTCACACAGGACAGGAAGGTTCTCCCAGTCTAGCCTTTTGTCAAGAAACCGGATGTAAAAAGCTAGCTGCCAACAGCGGCTTGTCACTGTTATGTTGACCTGAGCTGTTGCGGGTGAGCCCTTCAATGGTGCCACCCACGGCAGCTTTGCTCTCCTTTCATACATGATGCCTTCTGCTTTTTGTTCTCATTCTGTGAATGACAGAGGAGCCAGGTTAAACTTGGTTGACAGGTGAGCACTGATATAGAATACAAGGCCATTTCTAAAATTACGTGAGAGGTTACAGAGTTCTGTAATCTTAGTGACAGTGCAGAATAAATCTAAATATATAAATTTAAATAGTGAATATTTAGTTATAATTCGCAAAATAAAACTGTAAATAAAAATATATATGAATAAATCCTTAATATTGTAAATTGGAAAATATGTATTGTCTACAAACCTATACAATTACATCTTTATTATCAGGCATGTCAATAGAATTTATTTTATTTTATGAAAACATTATGCCTATACATCCTGTATACCGGTATCAATGAAGATATCGCACTATATTAATTATTTTAAGTTCATCTTGCTAATCTAAACTAAAATTGGTATTTTATCTACTTTAAAAAGGCTGGTGTTACCAATAGGTCCTCATGGTGATAGTGTAAATCTTTTCTACACAATATCATCGGAAAATAAATACAATAATTAATATAGTACAATGCCTGCACTGAGACATGTACAGGATACATAGACATACTGGGTCTCATTCATGAAACACGAGCAGAACAAATTTTTGTGTAAATCGCGTGTAAAGTGGTTCTGGCGTAAATTTTCGGATTCATTAAAACGTTTGTATTTTCCAAATGTTAATTGGTACGAAATAAATCTACACCTGCTCCCAGCCACGCGTAAATAGTGCGTTTAACGTCTGAACGTTTTGCTCATTAATACGGCTGCATTTTAATTCATAATCGGGTACATATTTACACAGCATTTTGAAAAAAATATTATAGCTATATAGTAATTACATACGGTTTTTCTTTTAACTTCTGGGACTGTTCGATTAACAGATGAAACTCTATTAACATCGTCTGTAATATGCTGCCAAGCTTCCTTTTTTTAGGACCTGATACGCCACTATGTACGCTTGAAAATAAAACGTGGCGTTTTGAATGAACTTCTGATAATAAAACTTCAATTTCTGCAGATGAGAAATTTTAATTTTCATTCGCTTTTTGAAAAGACGTGTTGGAATCATTCGTTTGGTGTCATAATATGATGCTCATATATAGTTGTCAGTCGGATTTGATGGGAGGGATTTATGGTAATTGAGAATTTATCATTTACGACTGATTGGAATTCATTAACACACACACACATTTCACTATCACATCTGACGTTTACGAAGTTTTTGTGAATCAGGAGAAGAGTTTTCGGGAAGTTCTCTTTACGCGCAAATCACTCACATATTTACTCGTATATTTACGAATGTTTCATGAATGAGACCAACTGTTTTCATAAAAAAAGCATTAAGAATATCTACCTATATTGACATGCCTATTAATAAAGATTTATTTATATTTATGTATATTTATGATGTAGATTGTATATACAGATTTACATTTATATACATTCAAATTAACTTCTATACATATATTCACAATTTGCGTTTATATATTCAGATTTTTATCTATATATATTCAGACGTAGGGCTGGACGATTAATCTAAACGCGAACCGAAAATCATAACCTCTAACCGACGTAATTTTCCCATGTCGGTTATTTCGGTTTTTTAATCCTGTTAATACTTCCCCCTTAAAAGCATACCCATAAAACCAAAACATGGAGGTGAACGCCGGTTTGTTGTCACTAAACTTTGTCGGTTGTATTTGTTTTATGGTTTGGACATTCAAGCGATTAGATGATCGGATGTGTATTATTATATCGAGCTACCATGTTCGCACAGCTGCATTGTGGCACAGACACTCATAAAAACAGGAGCTATGAAGATCGCACGGCACAGAGGAACACAGAAACTAGTTGTTGTGCTGTCCTGTGATTTATCTCTAAAGTAGATTAGAATCTCAAAACTTATTATAGCATGTTTGTGTGCAGCGCAAATGAAGCACAAGCGCATGTACAGAGAGCCAATCTAAAACTCCTGTCCTTCTGTCCTTGTGGGCAGACACAAATGGCTGGAGGATCTGAGAGCAAGAACACTCTGTATTTATCCTGTACATCTGTTTATTGTGTATTTCATTACACTTATTCCCTGCTAGAGGACCCACTTGAGTCCAACTACAACTTTAAAACCTCTGTTCTCGCACCCAGCCTTGATATGTCCATGACACCCTGACTTGGGAACATTAGGTAGACAGACAGAGGTTTATCAGCAGGGCACATTGTTGAGAAAAGCAACATCCAATAAATCTTACATCTGACTCATGTGTCATGTGATTTTGATTGGAAATTCAGGAAAAAATGCCAGAATATTTTCCTTGGATTAATAAAGGCAGATTAATTCTGGGATAATCTAGTCTAAATAATCCTAAACAGCATGGATATTTAATCTGTGGTCCTAACACCAAAGAGTTGAGAATTCTGAAACACATGACTATTCTCCTATCATCCAGTTTGATACATTGATCCAGGCTAATTACAGTTTGGACATGATCCCATAGAAAACAAGTCTCTCAGTTTGATTGAGCATAATATAATGAGAGCCAGCTCAATGAGGGCCTTCAGTTCTCATCCCTAAACACTTCAGTTCATTCAGTTTTCATCCCTAAAATGCCACTTCTTGACTGGAATGATTACGAAAAGGAGTGCTCATGCCCTTGATGTGGCAGTTAGATGTCTTCATTTCTACACCATCAGTCTAAAATCGTATTGCTGGTATCACTATGCTGACCCATGACCCATGTATTTATTTCTCAGGTGCCTTGACAAGAGAGAGGGATAACCTGGACAGGTTGTCCTTGGACCCCAGAAGAACTCAATGCCTGTGATCAGAAAACATCTACAATTCTCTATTCTCTTCCATTCAGCTGACCACCTGATGTATAGTTTTTGTCAACAGCTGGAAAATCAACTGATGTACTGATGGGATGTGACAAGAAGACAGCCTATATTTGTGTTGGGGGCTGAGCATGTGTCCCTCTCAGTTAAACTGATTTCAAGTTGATCCAAGCAAAGGACACTGGACATGTTAGGAGAGCTGTCTAGAAAAGGAATCATTTGTGGAGATATCTGGATATTAGGGATTATTTTTTGCACACAAAAAAAGAGATCTACCGAAGATTGAAAATAGAAGCTGCCATTGATGTGTCTGTGTGTAATAATAATAGTGATGCTAATAGTAATAATAATAATAATAATAATAATAGTAATAATAATAATAATGATAATAATATTATTGCACTTCTATTTATTTTTTTAAATAAAATTATAAATTATTATATTTTACTATTATATAAAACTATAAAAAGGGAGCATTAAATAAAAATACAACTATTTTATAGTAAACTTAAAAATAAAGTGTTAATATTTACTGTGATATGAAATGTCAGAGTTTTGCATTGTGTTTTGAAAAGGGCAGCGGATAGCCTAGATTTAAGCTCTCAGTAGAAAAGAAATCTTATACATTATTAGAGTTTGTTGATTTAAAATTGTAATTGTGCATTAACAGCTGTCAACCATGTCGGTACGCAAATGAGTGCCCTGAACTTATTTACGCAGTGCAATTAGAATTTTGTTTGTGCGTGTGTGCGTATATATATCAGTGGCGGATACAGAACGTCATTTATAGGTGGGCCTGGTCAATATACGGAGGGGCCTCGGGTTTTTTAATCTTAAACACCTGATTCCCGGGCTCCGTATTATAGAGCGTTCACACTGCGCGCGGATGCAGTCCGGCGATCCGTTCCATGTGCGGTGCAGTGCAGAGATCGTTTCCGCACCGAGTCTATTTCTGATGCGATGCACGCGCTGAATTAAAGTGACAGGCTGACAGTGCATGGTTCGTGGTCAAAATGAACACAGATTGACATGAAAATATAATAATCTCACCATAAATCCGTTTAATTAAACAAAATGTAGTAATCTCACCATAAATGCATTTAATTTAATTATACTCTTTTACACTTCTTTTTTTACTTTAGGACCGGGGTACAGCAAAGAAATATAACATTTACTTCAACAAGGTGACATAATGAACAACTCTCATCTCATTCCTGGTGGAGGTGAAAAAACAATTTCTTTGTGAATTGCAATATTTAAGCAAGCATTGTATTAAAACTTGCGGACCCACTTTATATTAAGTGGCCTTAACTACTATGTACGTTTTACATTTTTTTACATTTTAATTAATAATTTAGTACACTGTACTTATTGTGTACATACATGTTTTTACATTGTACTTATATTTAAAAAAAAAAACTACATGTAATTACATCTGTATTTAATTTCTGTAATTACATTTATAATTACACTGTTGACCCATACTTTATACCTTAACCCACCCTTAAACTTACCCATACCTCCAACCCTCTCCCTATCATTACCCCATCCCATCTCAATAGCAGCAAAAGTGTTTTACAATACAATATGAACACAATAAGTACATTGAACTTATTTTTTTTATTTAAGTACATAGTAGTTAAGGCCACCTAATATAAAGTGGGACCAAACTTGCAAAAGGAAAGGCATGATAGTCTGCTGTTTTTGTCAGTTTTAAGTTTTAATTTGAAATGTTTGCGATTTTAAGTATAATACATGGTTAAATATTTTACCACTTGTTTGAGCAACTTAATATATAAATCTACATAAGTAGCTCTGAATAATACATTGTTTAAATTGTGTTAAAACGTCTATTAAAGAGTGTATGTTTTTTTTTTTTACTTTTTTAAATAAGTTTCTGATAATTTCTGGATTTGAAATACAAATAGTGAGTATGTGTTTGTGGTAGCCTACAGTCGTGGATCAGTCACACACTGCACACTCGGAGTATGTGTGTTTCACAGTGTAGTGGGCGTTATGCCACTTTTAAGTCAGTGCGCGCACGGAGAGCATGTGGCCGGCCCGTGCAGAAAAAAAAAAATCACAAGAGAACGAGCTGATTCTGTGTTTTAAAAAGAATCATGACAGAAGATAACAGGTATGCAATGTGTTATATATTCACAAGGCAACCAACCAAATGCTATCAAACATGTTTTTACTGGTGTTCAGGTCACACACAGATTACATACACAGATAATCTGATTGGGTGAGCCACCAGTCAATCCCACCCAGTGATTGGGTGCCCACCTAGGCCCACCCATAAATCCTTGCCTGATATATATATACATTGAAAATATTAAACAAATTGTAATATAAAACAAATTATTGAAAAATGTTAACAGTGTGTATGTGTAACAAAATATATAAAAATGGCCACATATTTGTACATATAATATATATAATATAATCATATTATATTATATTATATGTACAAATATGTGGCCATTTATGTATATAAATGCCCTCTAGTGGCTGTCGACGGTAAATTTTTCTCTCTTTTCTCATTTCTCTTGGTTCATGTCAAATTAATTTTGATAAATAAGTCGCATCTGACTATAAGTTGCAGAACCAGCCATACTATGAAAAAAATATAGTCCGGAAAATACGGTAGTAACTTGTACTCTGAGTATTTTTTGAGAAGAGTAATTTTTACTTTTACTTAAGTACTGTTTTGACAGCAGTTTTTTAATAGTAATTGAGTATTATTTCATCAATGTAACAGTGCTTGTACTTAACTACAATTTTTTTTTGTACTCTTTCCACCACTGAGCAGAACTATATGATTACAAACATTGGAAGAAGGGGGATTGTTTGGAAAGTGTGCTTGAAACATCAAGTTATTATTTTTGCAAAACGTGGCACAAAAATGACACACTTTACCTTTAAGTGAAAACTAATCAATGACTCCATTAGGTCTCCTAAGCAATAAAGGAGCCATATTCCTGAGCAATAGATTTCCCCTAAATATTTAACAAATCTGAGAATCCTCAGAATTCATCCACTCACTTCACAACGCAGTAGCAGTGGTTCATACACGAATCTCTCTCATGCAAGTCCACCGGTGTGACTAATGCAGATGTTCAGTTCTGCTCCCCTCACAGCAGAAGCACTCACCCACCTGAGCCTCATGAAGAGGATGAAGGCGATCAGCAGGGCTCCCAGAGAGATACAGTGTCCCAGGTAGTTTATGATGACTGCAATGTGGTAATGCAGCTTGCTCTTCTTCTGAAATATCACAAAGGGACAGTCACACATATACATTAGGAAGGTGAGAGACTGATGTCCTGCAGATATCTGACATCTAAATTCCAACTGGAAAGAACTCCTAAAAGCTTTTTGGCATTACAGGGACAAAAAGAGAAAGAGAGAGAGAAAAAACAATAAAAAAATAAAATAAAGGACTGACTACCCTCTATAACTGATATTTTGCTACCTGTTTATTATCCAGTTAATTGAATGTGATAATTTAATATAATTAGTTAAAAACAAAAATACAAATCAACAAATCTAACAAATTAAAAATAATTATAAGCCATTTCATTTATTAACAAAGCACATACATTTTTCAATTCATATATTCAATTCAATTTAAAAATACCATTCTGTTTAATATTTGTGGAAACTGATTGAACATGGGGAAAACACAACACAAGGGGAAAGCCCCTTTCACACTGGACGCTGGACCCGGGTCGCCTTCTGTGTGAAACCAGGCACGTCCCGGGATTGATCTGCCCGGGAACCCAGTAACATTGCCGGGTTCAGTCCTGGAACAAGCGCTGTGTGAACAAAAGCCAGAACTAATGCCGTAAAGGGTGTGTCATAATGATGTCGCATGTTATCGCATGAATTTTTTACTGGGTGTTTTGAAGAAAGATCAAAGTTTGTGACGAAAAAATTTGCAGATGTGCAAACTGTAACGAAGCAGTTCCTCACTTATCGATTGATATCGATTGCCAGCTTAAGTGAAAGTTAACGTGCCTAGCGTTTTCAACTCCGGGATCCGAGAGGCCGTGGTGGACTGAGGTGAAGCCGAGGGGATTAAGGCGCCTGACGGAGCCTTATGGAGCCAGAGGGATGGAGGAAAAACTAAAGCCAGAGGAGTGGAGTCCCGAGGTGCAGGATGGTCGACGCCGGACCAAGGCTGAGCCGGAAAGATGAGGGAGCAAGGCGGAGCTTGTGGACTACCAGGCGACGGCAGAGAGGAAGGAGCTAGGAGCCATGGTGGAGTCGACGGGTCAGTGGTCTGAGGCAGAGTCCAGGCCTCGGAGGGACTGCCAGACGACAGCGGTGGAGGAGGCAGGAGCGGGCACTGGAGGACACATTCTAGGAGCAGGCACTGGAGCGAGCTTTGGGCCTGGAGCCCCATCCTGGGCTTAACTCGGGACCAGGCACTGGATAATTGGAAGCCCCCTCAGGGCTGGACGAGGAAACCAAGGATGAAGGAGGGCTGGACAGGACCAGCAGGGATGTCAGAGAGCAGAGGGGGGCAGTTCATCCTCCAGTTCAGATTCCCAGTCTAAACTATCCACCTCCTCATTTTGGCCCTTTTGGCATGCTATATTCCGCTCACCATCAGCAGTGATGCAGGGGGCGGAGCTCCTCTTCGCGCTCACCCTGTCCGTGTCCTTCTCTCTGTCGCTCTATGTGGCAATGGCTCGTTGGTCGCGGCGGGCTCAGGAATGCGCTCTGCACATCGAGGAGATGGTAGGCTCAGCTCAGGGGTCTGGAGTGGACCTGGCAAAATCCTCCATGGGGCAGACGGTGAGAGGTGATCCGTTTCTCACCAGAGTCCACTCCACAAATGCAGCGAATTCCTCCTAAGGACCATCTTTGGACGACGGCACTCACTGTATGCAGTGCCCGGGTAGGTGGTGAGATGGGCTAGAAACAGGAACTGCCTCATATGGTCCTTGAGAGATCGTCCTTCCTGCTCCAGCAGAAGGAGGAGGAATTCAGGGTGAAAGAGGGGATCCATAGACAACACTACTGAAACAAAAATGGGCTGAGGAAAACCGGAAAACAAACGGAGGGTAAACACATAATTTAAACTAATTTTAGGTCGGGTCTTCAGTTACATTATGTAGCTTGGAAGGAACACAGAGCCGAGGATAAGCAAAATAACACTTTATTAATCAAATATATTGTATATCCAACATGGAACAATGAGGAAGACGCACGTGTTGTATGTAGCTTGTAGACCCAACAAAACTGAACAGAAAGGACAAGGCTTTTAAAGACAGGCAAACGGGGGACTAAGGAGACACACCTGGGAACTAATCAGACACACCTGGGAACTAATCAATCAAGGGAGAGAGAAACTGGGTCACACAAAACATGGGGAAAACACAACATAAAGAGTCTAGGGGTGTGACACACACACTTTTTTTCTTATTATTATGAAACATGTAAAACATATAAAAAGAAATGCTGGTTAATTTTTTGCAAGTATACGTATAATATTTAAATATTTTAACCGAACTATCTACGGGTGTGAAAAAAATTACTTATTGCTTTCAGAGAAATCACTAACAGGGTCAAGACCACTGAAAAAAATCTAATGGCAGCTATTCAACTGGCAGGTATTTCAAATAATCCTTAGTCAATCTTCAAAGCAGGATATATTTTCGCCTTTAAATTATTCACATAAAACTGCCTTAATATGTAGTGTCTTTATATATATATATATATATATATATATATATATATATATATATATATATATATATATACACACTTTTAAAACCCTTTAATTACATTTTTTGTGGTGCTACATTAGATGTGTGTGCCTCAGTGGATATTAATAATAAAATAAGCATTAAATAAATAACTTAACATCACACAGCAGCTAACACATGGACTGACCCTTTACCTAATCACATGCTAAACAACAACAACAACAAAACAAGTCTCATTCATAAACATTAGCCTTGCACATGAGGATCACCTTACACCACTCTGCCTGACACTAATGCTAGCATCCAACCAGCAACTGTTTCCAACTGTTATGAATATTTCGCTCTGTGATGAGTGAGACAGATGTTCATGGACTCCAACATCATGATGATTGCCAACCTGATTTAATTAAGCGATTAGCTTTGGCTCAGTAGGTTGTGTATAGAACAACAACTCACATAAAGCTGAAGCCCATACCCATGTTTGAGCTAACATGTTATGCTTGTGAATAAATAAATAAATAAAAACATATTAATAGCCTTGCCAAATGATTCGATGAAGCATATGTTGATCACATAATACTCAGGTTAGTGTGTGTGAGCATAATAGGCATCATGTGCTCTTTCATTGCAGGCCTAGCACCTTTCTTTTCTCTTGCCCCTCACTGTGTCCTCCTGGTGCAATAATCTGTCGCTGAATTCCTGCGGTCGTCACAGGATGGGCCTGTGAGGCAAACCCCCACTGGTCACTGCAGACCCTGCGGACCACTGAGACCAAAGGACCAGACTGTCCAAGCAGGAAGAGGAAAGACAGTTCTGCAATCCAGTGCCTATAAATCCACAAGGCTCATGAACAAGCCAGCTAGCCCAATTTAACCCAGCAGAAACTGCTCAGACGGCAAATCAATCAAAAACTGCAAGGACTGTTGTGCTTATTATCTCCTTTAGGGATAAGGTAGTCCTTTAGGAAAGAATTTGGAGAACAATGAATACATTTTTTACTCCACATAACATAGCAGTCCCCATAAGAGATATTACAAAAAGAGGTCGACTTTTAATGATTGATCTCTGCTTTCCCAGATACATGGATAGACGTCGCCAAGATGTCTGCCAAAGTGTGCATCATCTGAAAAGCACTGAACAATTTTAAATGCCTTGTGTGTGTAAAAGCATCTGATATCAATTTGAAGGGATAGTTTACATTTTAAAATGAGTCTCAATTATTCAAAATCTCATATTGTTCCAAGACCTTCATACAAAAACATAAAAGATAGTTTTTTGATTGATTGATGGTTTCCTACTGTTTTTGTTAAACAATAAAAGCCAAATTAACAATGAACCCCACTAACTTACCTTTTTAAAATATGTACTTTTGTGGTTTGGAATATCATAAGTTTTCCATTATGATGCATTTTAAAATATTATTTATTTCTGTAACAGGTAGACTTTTTTAAAGAAGCCGTTAGTGTCACATGATCTTATGATTTTGTAAAAATGTATTTGAATATGTTGATCTGTTAATTTCAGAACCATTCAGAATTAGTAGAGGTCCACAGTCTCCCCCTCTGATGCCACTTCTTTTAACTACATCCTCTCCTGCTTCTCCCGATCACTGCACTGAATCATGCTTGCCCTATTTTAAGAGGAGACTTGGCACACCAACACATCCATGGTATGTTCACCAATACAGAGCAAAATGTTCCCCCATCGGGATGCTGCTGTCTCCTGGCTAGACTACGAGTCGTCTAAAGGCAGATGGATTTGCACCCGAAAAGCCTGTGGGAGTGCCTGCTTACACATTTAGAATTTTGCTGTCAGTTTGTATTTTTAAAATGCAAAGTCTCTAGTACGCTTTTTAGACAGTTCTACTTCACTAGATACATGAAAGCTGCATAAAAATTTGGCTGTTCTCTGTGGATGCTAGCTAGAAGGGTACTGACTACATTCTTGCATTAGCACCCTATCTGTTACAGACCCCACAGGGAGCTTGTAGGCAATGGCAGATGCATTGTTGATGCCCTCTCATTGCACTTTCCTCTGTAGAGTGCTTTCTTGTGTTGAAAGAGCATGAGGGTTTAGCAATCTTAGCACCTATGTGGCTCGCAAAATACTTTAGGCAGTTGAAAAGAGGAAACATAGTCTTTTAGAGATGTCTTGGCTCTTGAACTTCTGTCTATAAAGGACTGCCAAGCAGACGGAAACTTCATCAGGAACCATTTACAACAGTATAAAAATTTCATGAGGCAATTATGCTTTCGAAAACATTTCCACTACAAAATCCTCAGGAAATTCTACTATTAGCTGGAAATTTCAACATTTCCTCTTGGAAAAGCACTCACTAGACTAAAACATTTTATTTTATTTTATTTAACCTTTATTTAAAAACCTCTTTTTCAATTGAGTCCTGGCCAAGAGGCAACAACATTTACACAATTATAAACTATTATAAAACATAACGCTTAAGCATTCCTGAATGCAATTACAAAATCAAATCAAGTGATCATACGCTCCTAAAATGAAAGGTTCTTTATTGGAATCTATGGTTCCATGAAGAACCTTTATCATCCATTCTTTCAATTACACAAAAAGGTTCAATACAAAAGAAAAAGGTTATTGATATTATTAAAATGTACTTGAAAAAAAAAAAAAAAAAAAAAAAAAAAAAAAGGTCCTTTTTTGGAACCCGAAATGATTTTTCTGTGGCTTTGGTGTGAAAACCCTCTACTGAAATCTTTTTTAAAGAGTGTTACTTCTCAAACCAGCATGTAACTTACAGAGTCCACAGGAAACTACGGAGTCCTGCAAATGACATGCAAGAAAAAAAAAAAAAAGTATTATGATTTACTAATTAGTTCTAAAATGTGCGTACAATTTACTAATTAGTTCCCTTGATGTACTAAAACATGCACACAATTACTATTTCATTCCCTCGATTTGCTAAATCATCTGCACAATTTAGTAAATCGAGGAAACAAACTAGTAAATCATTTGGACAATTTATAAATCGAGGGAATGAAATAGTAAATCGTGCGCACGATTTAGCCAATTTTTTTTTCTGCATGCCATGTGCGGGGCTCCGTAGGAAACAAATCAGCTCACGCACCACTTCACCAATCTTGTACATGTTTCTGTCTCATAACCAGGTGGTTTGAGGGCAATTGCTCATTGAGGTTAAGCACTATCAAATCCATCCCTGCTACAAAGAGCAATTCATTGAGAACACAAGGCATTTGTTCTCTTTTTTTGTATATGTATAATGAGATAAAATACCTGGCTTATTGAACATCTGAAAATAATGAGTTAATTGTGCAATTGGATTAAAAGGATCTCAGACAAGCCAGGCTAGAGGGCCTGAACCAGTCACTGGCCTTCATTAACTTGATGCACTTTGCCTGTACAGATTCCTTTAGTGGTTTAAATTGAAATCGTATTATTTCTGAGAGACGCTGGATTGCTGTGTGCTCCTTCTGTGATTCAGTTTGTATATTTTTGGCTCAGAAACCTCACCGGTAAATGACAAAGCTGCTTTTTACTCGTTAAATCAATCCCCAGACTACCCTTGGCTCTCCCAAACTTAGTTTTCAAAATATTTTTTGAATCTTCTAGAGGGGAAGACACCAGCTTTTGCATTTCAACGAGTCAGAGGTTGCACAGGAATGTATAAAGTTATGAATTTCCCAAGAGAAAAAAAGATCTTGGCTATCTTCAGTGTTATGATACTTCAAAAACAGATGAACAGTAAACTGTTCTAGTAATAAGTTTCTCAGAATTTCAAGTCTAGGTGTGGTGATTGTCAATGGTGACAGAAAGTTTGGTTCCCTAAATATATAAAACTAAATATACCATATTTCACAACAAACTTTTTTTTTTTTTTTTTTTTGGTTACAGTATTTTTCTTCATCTGTGGGCACTTTTGGTCCCATGGACTAACAGAAACGCCATTAAAGTACCATTTGATCATCACCATTATAATACACATTTCAAACTCATTAGTTTACATAATTTGTTTACTACCAATGCCCAACAGCATATTCAGACACCCCTCCCCCCATTTTCCACCATTTGTTATGTGGTGGAAATTACATTTTAAACATTTCTAGAATAGTAATAGTCCCATGTGTTTTATCAAGTCTAACTTTGTACCTAGCATGCTATGTATCCTTCAATACACACAACTAAATAATATTGTCATGGTTTTTTTAATACTTCAACAAAATTACAGCATGACTAAAATGACACACAATAAATATTCATACATTTACTTTTTTTCTTTGCACATCACACATACAATATTTTATTTCATGCATGCTTTTCTCCTTTTTTCCTTTAAAAATGTATATAATGAATTTTCATACAATAATACCCAAATCCTATATTTAATACTTAAAAAATGAAAATATTGTATGATTATTATATTATTGTGCTTTGCCATTTAAAGTGTTGGTCTTGAGAGCAACATGATCACATCTACTGTATAATAATAATAAGGCATATGTAGAGATAAAATAAATAATGAACTTAATGCGTCCTTTTTATTTAGAGGGGGGGAAAAGTTAAAATCTGTTCATTTTAATAAAAAACCATCCCCTGGAACACAAAACTGCTTGTAGCCACACAAACATCCATCAATTGTCAGATATTAACATATCACGACATTATGGAGAGCATTATGATAATGTTTATGAAAGTCAGTCCATTCTGCTTGAATCCTGTGACAGATGCCACACTGCACCGTCTCTTATTCTTTTCTTTTCAGCCTGGAGTGCAGTGATTGTAGATTTATTCGACCTGCTGGCCGCATATGTCCCCCAGGGTGAAACCCATACAAGTGCAGCCTCCCCTGCTGGCTCCATTTCCACATTTGCCTAAGCTGTGAGCACCATGGAGTCACCACATGTTCTCCTATGTGAGCAAACTTATTAATTATTAAATCAACAATCCTGTAGGAAACAGATGGCACAGATAGCAGGCAACTAACGCACGTCTGCCTGGCATTTTGAGTGGGATACTGTAGGTAAGTGGGTGGTTTTAGACTACCTAGGATCTGTCACATGTCCCAGCGGTACCGTGTGCCAGTTGGCTTGGATGCTGAATTGTGTGTATTGCATGAATATCAATATATAGAGAATACTTTCAGTTATGTTTTAATTGTTTTAAAATCCAAACAAAAATGTTATTTTGGTTTGTTCTTTCTGCTGTACATGAAGTTTACAATGACAAGATCTGAAGTGCTAAAAATCCATCATTACCTAGCGTTTCTGATCAATAAACACTAATGTGTTTATTTTAATGCACTCTCAATTTGGATCAAGAAACTTGAATGATTCATGCTGTGATTTGGTTGAAAAGCTCCTGGATGAACACTAAATTTTAATGAATGGTGTTGATAAAAACAAACTTTAACAAGAACACGCCTAATATAATAAACTGTGAATCGCAGAGAAACTGTCAAGACATATTCATGCAGATTGTTTTCTCAAAATAACTTAACTTACAAAATAAGTAATTTACAGCTATTTGCAATGGGTAGGTACATTTATTTAAAGATCAATTTCACCCAAAATTAAAAATTATTTCATTGTTTACTCACCTTTTAGTAAACAATGTTTTAGTTTCTTTCTTCTGATGAAGACAAATAAGTAACAGTTGAAGGTAGCCATTTACTTCCATAGTAATGTAATGCTGAAATCAAAAGGGATTGAGATTGCAGCCCCGATGAGATTGCAATTTGTGCATTAGCTCCGCCCACTACCGGAGAACCCGGCAGTTCTTAAAAGCTGAAGAACTCTAAGGGAGCGTCGTTATTTTGACAGGAAATTACATCAAAGTGTATAGTTTACATGCAGTGCGTCAATTCTATCTCTCTCTCTCTCTCTCTCTGTGCATGTGTGTGGAATAAAGCGATGGCGAGTTGTGCACCTTCATACTAGAGTCTACGGTACGTCAAATACAGGTGCGTTGCACATCCATTCAGATGAACTGAAAAACAGTACAAATCACTTGACGGAGAGTGAAACTCTGAAGTGCTCAATCAGAGTGTTCAGCGAGTGAAAATATATATACTGTATATGTGCTAAACTTATACTTAGCCTCAAACTCACACACTGGCGAGTAAAATCTGAGATTTTATTAGCCATTGGCTAATATTAGACATCATTTAATCACACAGAGTGAAGATTTAGTCGCATATGCAAGTGATTTTCTCGCAATGTAGATGGCTGTGACAGAATTATATTTTTTTGGGTGAACTATCCCTTTAGTTGTATACTATGCTGATTTAAAAAAAAAAATCTAATGAATTGCAATTAATTAAATACATCAATATTTGCTTCAAATGATGCAATAGTGGGACAGAAAGGTAACTCATTGAATAAACATAGACAAAAAGTAGCTTAATAATTACTTGTACTAAATTAATGTGGTAAATTGACCCCGATATTAACATTTTCACTGAATTTTCCAAAGTAACTTCAATGTCATGCATCCACTCCCAGAATACATAGTAATACACTTGGCTTGATCTTGGCTTAATGTATTTTTTCCATGGTAAATTGAGTTTTATTAATTGCAAAGGAGATGTGTTCTGGGGAAGTCATTTTCCAAATCATATTTTTATTTTGGGAACAAATCTGTCTTGATAAGCTCTGGTTAAATCTAATGTATCTCTTGCTCTGGCTACTGTGTATAGACCGACAGGGCTGTATACAGAATTCTTAAAAGAATTTGCAGATTTCCTCTCCTTTTGGTTACAGTTGATAAAGCACTAATCTTCAGGGATTCTAATATTCACGTTGATAATACAAATGATGCATCAGGACTTGCGTTTACTGACCTAATAGACTCTTTTGGAGTCAAGCAAAATGTCACTGCGCCCACTCATCGTTTTAATCATACAATAGATTTAATTATATTGTACGGAAATGATCTTACTGATATAGATATTGTACTTCAAAGTGATGATATTACTGACCATTTCCTTGTATCATTTATGCTGTGTATGACTGATATTAACTATATGGCTCAGCATTAAAGTCTGGGCAGAACTATTGTTCCAGCCACCAAAGACAGATTCGTAAATAGCCTGCCTGATATATCTCAACTACTATGTGTACCGGAAAATACACATGACCTAGATGAAATGACTGGAAACATGGGCACTATTTCCTCAGTTATACCCTCTCTCTCACAAAAGAAATTCATAGTCTTGAGTGCATGTGGAGAAAAACTAACTTGACTTGACTTGAAAAACTGTAAGTCAAGCTATAGACAGGCTCTAAAAACTGCCAAGGCCAAGCATATCAACAAACTCATTGAAAATAACCAAAACAATCCAGGGTTTTTATTTAGCACAGTGGCTAAATTAACAAATAAACAGAGGCCATCTGATTCAAATATTCCATCAACGTTTAATAGTAATGACTTTACGAATTTCTTCACTGATAAAATAGATAACATTAGAAATACAATAACAAATGTAGATTCTACAGTGTCTAGTACTTCAGTTTCATCCATCACATCCAAAATAAACTGCAGTTTTTTACAACTATAGGAGAGGAAGAGCTAAATAAATTTATCACTGCATCTAAACCAGTAACATGTTTATTAGATCCTGTACCCACTAAATTATTGAAAGAGTTGTTACATGTAGCCTAAGAACAGCTTCTCAATATTATTAACTCGTCGTTATCTTTAGGTCACATCCCAAAACCATTCAAGCTGGTGGTTATTAATCCTCTTATTACGAAACCACAACTAAATCCTAGTGAACTGGCAAATTATAGGCCCATTTCAAATCTTCCATTTATGTATAAAAATTTTGAAAAAGTTGTGTCTGCTCAATTGTGCTCCTTCCTGCAAAAAATAAAAAATAAAAATAAAAAGATCTGTATGAAGATTTTCAGTCAGGTTTCAGGCCCCACCATAACACTGAAACTACACTTGTTAAAAATACAAATTGACTTCTTCTTGTGTCAGACCAAGGCTGCATCTCATTACTAGTTTTACTTAATCTTAGTGCTTCGTTCGACACCATAGATCATGACATAGATTGATTACAAAACTATACAGGTATTCAAGGTCAGGCTCTAAGATGGTTTAGATCCAATCTGTCCGATCGCTACCATTTTGTTTATTTAAATGGGGAGTCTCATTTATCACCGGTAAAATATGGAGTGCCACAAGGATCCGTCCTAGGTCCTCTTCTATTTTCAATATACATGTTGCCCCTTGGTAATATTATTAGAATAATACAGGATTAGCTTCCTCTCTTAAACTGATGATACTCAACTATATATCTCAACGAGACCAGATTAAACTTCTAAATTATCTAAGATAGTGTTAAAAATGTAAAAGATTGGATGACCAATAATTTTCTCCTATTAAATTTGAATAAGACATTATAGAGATATTACTTATTGGACCAGAAAAAAAAAAAAAAATGTACACAGAATCTAATGCAACTAGACGGATGTACTGTTACTTCCCCTAAAGTCAAAAATCTGGGTGCTACAAACCCGATTACAAAAAAAGTTGGAACACTCAAATTGTGAGTAAAAAAGGAATAAAATAATTTACAAATCTCATAGACTTATATTTTATTCACAATAGAATATAGATAACATATACAAAGTTGAAAGTGAGACATTTTGAAATGTCATGCCAAATATTAGTTTTTTACGGGTTTGTATATTAGACAGCAACTTGTCTTTTGAAAACCATATTTCCCAAGTTACAAAAAACACATTCTTCCATCTTAGAAACATTGCCAAGCTACGAAACATGCATGCATTCATGACTTCTAGACTGGACTATTGTAATGCACTTCTAGGTGTTTGTCCTGCATCTTCAATAAACAAGCTACAGGTAGTCCAAAATGCAGTGGCTAGAGTTCTTACCAGGTCAAGAAAATATGATCATATGCACTGGTTATCTATTAAGTTCTGTATCAGTTACAAATTATTATTTCTTACATATAAGGCCCTAAATGGGTTAGCTCCTGCATACCTAACTAGCCTTATACAACGCTACAATCCATCAAGCTCCCTTTGGTCACAAATTGCTGGAAATTTGGTAGTTCCTAGGATAGCAAAGTCCACCAAAGGAGGTGGAGCTTTTTCACACTTGGCTCCCAAACTCTGGAATAGCCTTCCTGATAATGTTCGGGGTTCAGACACACTCTCTCTGTTTACATCTAGATTAAAAACTCTTTCGCCATGCATTCAAATAATGCATCTCACAATTTGTGCCTGCAGTTGTATCTGATCAAATTCACATTATTATTTTTTAGCTTGGGTTAAACTAATTAATTTTACTTTTTTGGAACAGCAGCTACGCTAATTATGTCTCCATTTGTTTCTCTGGTTTGCCACGTGATCCAGAACACCTAAGAAGAGATTATGCCAACCCCTCAGAGGACCTCAGATGATGCTAACCCAGAAACAACATACAGAACTAACAAATATTGCTACAAGTGTGACTGCATCATATAATAATTGCTGTTAATTGTGTTCATCTTCTGGCTGACTACGTCTTGTATTAATTTTTCAGAAAATTCCTGTCAAATGCACATAAACTGAGAATGACCACTTATAAGCTACTACTAAATATTGTAGAAACGTAATTTTCTGTAAAGTTGCTTTGCAATGAGCACTATACAAATAAACTTGAATTGAATTGAATAATGTTATTAATCTGATTAATAAAGTTAGGCTTTACATATAAATTGTAGTTAGAGTCCAGAATGTTACACTCAGGGTGCGATTGGGGGGGGGGGGGGTCGGGGGGGGGGATTTCCCCCTTTCTGGTGGCGAGATGGATCACAAAACTTATCACGGATCCGTGGTTTGATTTAAGTCAATTTTATTTTAAAATGCGCTACTTTGGCTGGCTCTGATATAGCTCTGATATAGCTCTCTGTATTCACCACACTGCAAACTTGCTCAATGCCCCCCCCCCCACGCTGTCTGATTGGTTACACCTCACGAGTAATAAATAGCCTATCAACACTTACGAGACGGTTGAAGCCAGTCCGCTGGGCAGTGGAGTTGCTAACTTGGCGACTTTGCCGCTAGATTTAGTGACTTTTTTTCCAAAAAACGTGACTAGCAACAAATCTACTGACTTTTTGGGCAATCATTATTTAGTCTCTGAGACTCTCTGGTGCTGCCCCACGAGCACGAGGTCTCTCTTCCCCAGCACGAGCCTCTCTCTCTGTATCTGCTGTGTTCAGCGAGCACTTTCAGTAAAAAAAAAAGAAGAAAGATATTCTGTTGCTTCTAACTCTATTTTACAAGCAAGTATAGCCAACATCAGTCACAGCACAGCCACTGACTTTATCGTATGTGTATTTGATTTCATTAGTGCAGATTAATGTTATAGAGCTGGTTATGTAGTCTAATGGACCAGTCATTATCATATTCATTCCGTTGTCTGACAACAGAAACATTAAACTATAGTAATAAAAACAGTTTTATTGAGAATTAAATTAAATGGCTAAATTAAATTTCAGTATGTGAGCGTTGGGAGGCAATACAATACGAAGCACTAATGTCATAAATATGCTAATTAGTGCATGACGTCATCTGGTTCATGTTCTCATGACTATTTTTATGAATTAATATGTTTCAAAACATCCCCCCTCTGTTTTTTTTTTCACAAATCGCACCCTGGTTACAGTTTATATTAAGTGGACAGTGCCTGAGGAGTTACCATGTAAGAACACTAGTATTACAGTGGTCCACCAACTCCAACTCAAGATCCAACTCCTCCCACTTTACATATCCCTAAACCTACCCATCTCCACCCCCTGGATCAAATGCTTCCAATTACTCTAATATATAGTGTTGTTGTTGTTTTTTTAAGTTTTTAAGCTTTTTAAAAAAGTAGTTATTTATGTCCTGTTACACATTTTTATTTACACAAACCATTCGAAAAAATATCCCCAACCTTTCTGAGACACTGTCCAGTGAATCAGACTGATCGGATTGCAGCTGTTCTTGAGTCAACAACTCACTGATTCATTGATTCAATGTGTGTGTGTGTGTGTGTGTGTGAGGCTGATGGCACAAAAAGTAGATTAATAGTGCTGAAGTTTATTTTGAATTATTATAAATCATATATTATTTCATGATTCAGTGGACAGATTTGTGTCATGACTGTTGGTTATTTGTGAGTGAACTAAATCTGCTGTAAAGTGGTGAGCTTTTTTGGCACATTAATGTGGACAGGTCTGCATTAGTATGTCTCATCATCTGTATGGGGTTCACTCTCAGTCATTGGGACATCCCCAGTAAAAACTCTGTACTTTCTCCTTTAATGTTAACATTTTGCCCAATGTGACGTTTGTACATTTTCATAATATTTGTTGCCGCATATTTAGCAACAATTTTATGATAAAATATGTAAAAAAAAATGTTTTAAGGCAAGCCAAGATTTGAACCTACTGTGCATCTCTTGCATGATGACCACAATATCCAACTTGCCTGGATCAAGAGTAGTTTATAACTACAGTAATTGGCCAATCCTCCATCTGACCACATGTTAACAGCATGACCTGATTAAGGGGCTTTATTCTGCTTTTAAATACAGTACACATGAATTCCAACAGTGCTCTCAGTAATGAGGGAAAACCCTTATTTCTACCTCAAAACAGCATCTAGTGTGGTAATCACATGCTCCAGTTAGCCACTAGCTGTGGTGGAAGCCCTCCCTGCTGTCTAAAAATAAATCCGAGCAATATCCTTGCTAGCCCACTCCTCCATCCCACTGATTGGAGTGATTTCTCTATTCGCCATCCCTGTGTGAACAAAGGCTTAGCATGCCAACTTAAATTGCTTTGAGGTCAGATAAAAGTCCATACATTATTAATTCCCCTATGTTACTTCTGTTACACCAAAGGACAGCTAATGAATCTTGTAGACGTGAAGCATCAATGTCTCTGTCTAACAGCCATAGCTGTGTTTCCCAGAGAAATTCATCTTCAAATGTACTCAAATAAGCTACAAGTGGTTGAATGCTGTATACTGACATACATATAGTATATTGTAGTTAAAAATATAGTGTTTATATATATATATATATATATATATATATACACATGTTTATAGTGTTCCTGTAGCTCAACTGGTAGAGCACTGCCCTAGCAAGCATGCAAGCGCAAGGTTGGGGGTTCGATTCCCTGGGAACACATGATATGTAAAAATTGATAGCCTGAGTGCACTGTAAGTCGCTTTGGATAAAAGTTTCTGCTAAATGCATAAATTTAATTTAATTTTAATTTAAAAATAATATAATTAATCTGGATTTAGAAGGTGGGTTGCAAATATATTACATTATTATTTTTATTATTATTTAAAATATGGCTTCAAAGGTTAACTTTTCATTAATTATATATTTCTTAATTTGTAAGAAAATTTACATTTTGTGTATTTTAAAGTCATTATAAAACATACTGCATTACTATATATACTGCATTTTTTTAAAAATAAATAAATGCTATAATAAAATAGCCATTTCTGAGTGGATTTACTATTAATATCCAACAATCTAGCTAATTTTGCCAACCAGCATCCAGCTGGAACATTTGGAACACATAAAAGAGCATAAATATAAACCACAAATAAAAAGTAAAACGTGAAGGTTGGATGACAGTCTTACTAAAGATTCCAAGTGACAACTCTCAACAAGAATGCATGGACTCTATTGTGCAATCTTTGAAGATTTTACAGTGCGCTACTTAAATGAAGAACTCAGAACGACTCATTGACTCCTGAAAACATGACTAGTCTCCCTCATTCAATAACACTTCTGTAACCTTCACATTGTATTACATTCACATAGTTTAAATGTAGTAAAATGCGCAACAAACTGATCCAGAGTGCAAAGAAAAATAACTTTGAGCTAAGTTATTTGCACTGAATTGTAAGGGGACTAAACGTCTAAAAACTCTACTGAAAAAGCTTATATTTCACATTCTACTCTTATTCAATGCAACAGTTGTCATAAAATTGCAACTGACCCTTTGTACAAAAAGATTCATGTGGTCAGTGTCAAATTTCCATAGTGATTTAGAGATTTTATTGATTAAATATTTCCCCCAAATGTTTAAACTAAAACTGTATTATAGCCACTACATAATAGTTTAGAAAACCTATGATTTAAATATGATTGTGACATAACTGCATGATTTAATAAAGTGCAACCACATACCTCCTCATTGAGGATTTCTTGACATTGGGAGTAGTTTCCCTTCTTTGCCCAGGTTCCATTGGCAAGACATTCTCTGTACACGTTATCTGTAGAAAAAAAAGAAAAAAAATCACACTGGTTATTCACAGATTTCTTTATTTAATATCTAAGGAAGAAAAACAGTTTATATAATGTTTATTCTGAACATCTGAAGACAGATCTGTCACTTCTTCATGTATGGTATGTAATCCATTACATAATTCAAAAGTTATGCAATATGACCCAAAACACTAGGAATACTAATAGGGCGAAAATCAATATCTGACCTCACAGCATGGACATCTAGTTAACCTTGAAAATATGTTAAAATATAGTCTCATATATTTATGAAAGCTGTGCAGGGAAGAGATGAGCCTAACCGAAAACCGAAAGAACATAAAACATCAAACATGTTTTGCTCAGTTTTTGTTAACAAACATCTGAAACATCGGAGGTAAAATCCATCTTGGGTGCAGATGTGTATCAATGAAAAGTTATTTCAGGTTTCATTTCTCATTTACATTTCAGTGGTTTCCTATTTCATTGTGATATATTTCTTTTACAAGGCTTATATTGTGCTTTGAACAGCCATTGTTAGATCTGGTGAAAGTTTCTTCTTCAAAATTCCACAAAATAGGTTGAAATCCAACAACATGAGAATCTGGGGCAGAGTTATTTTCACTGAGCACTCAGAACTCTGCTGAAAGAAATACAATAGAGCCATGAGCATTTTATCCAATGACACTTATATTACTCTCCTGCAGGAGCAATCCAAGTGACTTCCTCTACAGTATTAAGGTTGGAAATGGGGTTAGTATTGCATTATGCTTCCAGGAGCTGTTCAGATCAAGGCCAACAGATACTTCAACCAGACTAACTTAATCACTAATCTGAAACCCACACAGAGTGGGTTAAAGGGTTAGTTCATCCAAAATTGAAAATTATTGATATCAACAAATTCTAACTGGACCTCTGATGTCACATGGACTACTTTGATGATGTTTGTATTACCTTTCTGGACATGGACTAATATACCGTACAAACATTTTCAATGGAGGGATAGAAAGCTCTCGGACTAAATCTAAAATATCTTAAACTGTGTTCCGAGGATGAACGGAATATATATATTCTTTCCTGAAAAGAAATAGATAAAAATGCCTCCACTCGTCAGAAATGCTGACGAGTGGGGGCGGGGCCGAGAGCCGTGGGAACAGAGCGAGGCCGGTGGAGTAATTTGTAAATGAGCGACACCTGCTCCACTCACCGGTCTTGAGTCCCACGGAGGAGCTCCAGAAGGATAAAAGGCGAGTTATGACAGTGAAGGACGAGACAGGACCGGGCCTGGGTTTTATTTTGTGTTTGTTTTTGTTTGTGCGCGGCAGTCATCCATGAGGGGCTGTCTCGCTGTTTTGTGTTTATTTGGTTATTAAAGTTTTTATTTAAATGTCCGCCGGTTCCCGTCTCCTTCTTCCCGTGACTATGAAGGTTTTTACAGCATTACAGAGAGTCACTGACCAATTGCAAAAAAATAAATAAATAAATAAATAAATGTCACAGATGTCATTATTTTATTTTAGTTTCCATGGGAACTGGTGCAACAGTTGCAACTTTGGCAATTTGTGGAGGTATGTGGAGCAAAGAGTGATGCTATAAGATGATTAGAGCCCTGATATATCTATCTCTCTATCTATCTTTAGAAATACTGTATAAGCATTGAGTACTATCAAGGTTTCAAAAGGTAATTATGATTTTTTTTTGTCGTTGTTGTTGTTGCAAGAGGCCATGCATTATTTACTGTTTTATGTGTTGTTTTCTCATGATCTCAAATTTTCTCACAAGAGAAAAAGAACTATGTCGCTCACCATTTCTCTGTTTAGCCACTAACTACTTAGTCAATATCTGCCAAACATCATCATATAGCCATTCAGATGTCTCTTCGCAATGAAACCACATGTGCAAAAGTACCACCACATCTATGATCGAATTATAACTTCCATCTCAAGTGTCCGACACGGATATAAACAGGGCTATATCACCGACAGACACAAAACTTGTTTCACCTTGATTGAGTCAAATTAACTCATCCCTGATTTAGCAGTTCTTACATTGCATTTAGAAATATTTTTGGTACCTTCAAACAAAGTAAAGGGCAATAGAAAAGTTGGAATCACCACCTGGTACTAATATTTTCATTTTTGATTTTTTTTCTCTAATTGTCTTGTCTCCTGAGAAAGCCTTTAATACTAACATAAACAAGTAGTACATTAATTAGGAAGCTACTTATGAAACATCTGACCCAGATTAAAGCTTCAACACACACACATATATATATATATATATATATATATATATATATATATATATATATATATATATATATATATATATATGAAGAGTATATAGTGTGTGTGTGTGTGTGTGTGTGTGTATATATATATATATAGCCTATATATATATATATATATATATATATACACACACACACACACACACACACACACACAATGACAAGGATTGTACTCCTCTCAACTCTTCAACATGCTCTTCCTCCTAATCCCAATTTCAGCTCATTAAATATTTTAGCACTCTTTGAAGACTGTCACAATGCTCTATTGTTTTCCAGCGTTGTCCACTACTCATCCTCACAGAAATGGATATCCTGACTGCGAAAGCACGTACAACCTTCTATTTGTCTCGTCACACCATCAGATCTGCTTCAGGCAATTGTGCGGTTGATCAGACCGGCTGGATGTGGAGGTTTACAGGAGGCAGATGACTCACCGTGTAGCAGGTCCTCTGTGCCCTGTTTGCTGCTGTGATCTATGGAGCTGTCATTCATCTTCCGATGCTCAATCAATATTGCCATGAGCAAAAGGCAAAGACTTGAGGAAGTTAGGATGAGAGAGTAATGGAAATAATGTTTCCTTTCCTGCAGTAAGTGTTTGGGTTGAGTTCACAATTTTTATTTATTTTTTTATTAATGCAAGCTTGAGTCACTGTTTAGTTATTTGTACCAGTTTTATATATATATACAAATCAAAATGTTGGGGTCAGAAAGACTTTTTTCTTTTTTGAAAGAAAATAATATTATTGAGCAAAGATGTATTAAATGCATCAGATGCATCAGCTGAACTTTCTAAAGAATCCTGAAACATGGTTTCCAC
Organism: Carassius auratus; assembly: GCF_003368295.1. Classification (NCBI taxonomy): domain Eukaryota; kingdom Metazoa; phylum Chordata; class Actinopteri; order Cypriniformes; family Cyprinidae; genus Carassius; species Carassius auratus. The sequence continues at coordinate 11,701,164 of NC_039245.1, read as the reverse complement.
AAAAATGTTAAGCTGTTTTCAAAATTGATGATGATAAGAAATGTTTATTGATCACCAAATCATAATCTAATATATGACATTTTGTAATATTACTGTTTATACTCTATTTTTCAATCAGAAATATATTTAATAATAATAAAAAAAGCATTATTACTTAGGGGTTCAATATACCATGGAGCCAGTAATAGTCACAGTCCCAAAAGTCTACTGTGAAACAATGTAGGTACGATGACAAAAAAGCACACCGCTACGTACAGAATGTTGTCACAGCTCTGTTTCGCTAACATGCTCCGCCAGTGACCCATGCAGAGCAAATGTCACTTAGCATAATGAAAAAAAGACCTTGCTCAGCTGCCACTGAACTGGCTTTTTCTATATCCGTCATAAGAGCTCGCTGAAATGGCGCTGAATTGCAGCCTTTGCGAAAAATCCCATGCAATAAAAGAGACTGTCAAGGTCAGACAGAGACTGACAATGCCTGAGAGCAGGAAATGTGAGACTGGGAGAAGGAGAGAGATAGACAGGAGGAGGGATGAGGAGTTATGTTGTGTCATGTAAAACCCTCCTCCCACAGTGGGAATATAATTAGCTTTCACACACTTGCCTTGAGGTGGCAACTCAGAAGATGAAGCTTTTTGATTCACATTTCTCCCAGGGGTTGTTATATGCTAAAATAAACCTTTTATAAAATGTTCTATTTTTAAACAACACTTTAAATATGAGTGCACTACATAGGGAAGTAGTGAATGATAATGACTGTGTGAATTCAATATTCGATCAAAATACTGTGCACTAAAGAGAGATAAATTGAACCCAAAAGTTCCTTGCTCTGTACAAAATCACACACAAAGTCACAAATAAAACAACGCATTTTAAATGAGCCAAAAATATAAATCATGAATTGCATCATGAATTGTAAGCCAGTTTAAAGTGGGGGAAAAAAATGAGTAGCTTAGACCACTGGAAAGTGGTGAATGAAAATGAGAGAGTTTGGAGTCAAAGCTGTGTGACAGAAAAACACTCAAATGAACCCAGAATAACTTTCTAGTGTCAAAAATTGTTCACTTACTTATTAATCACAATTAGGTGAACAAAAATGGGTGAGAGATTTCAAAGTCTTCAGAGATTTTCTAAGTCCTGTGTGTTGGACAGCTGTAGAAAATATTATAAAAAAAATTAACAAATTAAAATAAATAAATGATCAAACAATGTAACTATGAATACAAATTGTGTCTGTCTATTTTTGATAATAGCAATTACAATTATAGGAAAATCAAAATAAGAATGAATAAATACAAAACATAATTTTATTATTATTAAGATATTTATTTTGTTAAGGAAAAAATGACTGGTTAAGTGTTTGTCCTGTTCTGACCTTAAAGAGTCATTTAAAACCACAGTTAATTGTTTTCTTTCTACAACTATCACTTAAAGGCTTAGTTCACCTTAAAATGAAAATTATGTCATTAATGACTCACCCTCATGTCGTTCCAAACCCTTAAGACCTCCATTTATCTTTGGAACACAGTTTTAAGATATTTTAGATTTAGTCCGAGAGCTCTCAGTCCCTCCATTGAAGCTGTGTGTCCAGTATACTGTCCATGTCCAGAAAGGTAAGAAAAACATCATCAAAGTAGTCCATGTGACATCAGAGGGTCAGTTAGGATTTTTTGAAGCATCAAACATACATTTTGGTCCAAAAACTACAACTTTATTCAGCATTGTCTTCTCTTCCGTGTCTATTGTGAGCGCGTTCACAACACTGCAGTTTAGTGATATCCGATTCACAAACAAATAATTGGATTTAACCGGTTCTTCTTGAACCAGTTCACCAAATCGAACTGAATCGTTTGAAACGCTTTGCGTCTCTAACACTGTTGGGAACGTTACTTTAAAAAAGTAAAAAAAGTAAAAGAGGGGAAGTCGTGGCCTAATGGTTAGAGAGTTGGACTCCCAATTGAAGGGTTGTGGGTTCTAGTCTCGGGCCGGACGGAATTGTGGGTGGGGGTAGTGCATGAACAGCTCTCCTTCCACCTTCAATACCATGACTTAGGTGCCCTTGAGCAAGGCATCGAACCCCCAACTGCTCCCCGGGCGCCGCAGCATAAATGGCTGCCCACTGCTCCGGGTGTGTGCTCACAGTGTGTGTGTGTGTGTGTGTGTGTGTGTGTGTGTGTGTTCACTGCTCTGTGTGTGTGCATTTCGGATGGGTTAAATGCAGAGCACAAATTCTGAGTATGGGTCACCATACTTGGCTGAATGTCACTTCACTTCACTTTTTTTTATTTTTTTTTTTTAAAAAGTAATTAGTTATAGTTACTCACTACTTGTTCCAAAAAGTAACTGAGGTAGTAACTGAATTACTCTATAATAAAAGTAACTCGTTACCATGGAAAATAATTATTAAAAAAAAAAACAGCTATATGTAAAAAGAATTGAAGCGTTTTCTTCAACCGGTTTATTGAATCAAACTGTCTGGAAGAACAGTTTCATGGAAAATAAAATCTTCCTTTATTGATCATGACAACTATCAATTTCGACTGATATTAAAAATTTTACCATGATGATTTTTTGGACCAAATCACGCAGCCCTAAGTCTAGCCCAGTTGTTGGGTTCAAAGCTCCTCACTGAATTTGATAGATAATTCAGTGTTGTCCATGGCAATGAAAGCACATTCTTTTCATTACTGTTAAATAAAGCTGTGTCTCCCTGCATGATCTTTAGAAAATAAACAATTATATTCAAGTAATTCAAAGCCTTCATTGTCATTTCATTTTATTAAATGAAATACAAAGAGAGATTATCATTATTTTTCTATCAAATCTTTCAGCGTATCTTCAGTTAATACACTACTGTGAAGTACAATACACTTTCACAATGTACTTAACTTTAAACTTTTTATTTGAACCTGTCCTCATTTATTTCACTGTTTACAAGTATAATGTATCCAACTTATCTTAATGGTTCAACAACAAATCCTTTGGTAAAGTTACATATATTCAATTGTGAGTGTAGCCTCAAAATCTGCTCATATGGGAATCACAATGTGTGCTTACCATGTCCATTCAAAGTGTTTGTATGTATGCAAGGCTTGACTTTGTAAATTAATAACTTTAAAAAAAGCTTATTTGAGAGATCATGAAGATCATGACAATTCTAAAAGTCAATATAATTTACAGTAGTAACAGTATACTCTGTTCTACTGGCAGAATGTAAAACCAGGTGGTGTCATTAGATATAACAGACATTATGGATTTTATGTTAGCTTGTTTGAGTAAAACAAGTGCATTTTGTAATGTGATGACTCTACATTGCAGTACTGTAACATTTTTCATTGATCTGAAATATGTATCTTGATTGTTTGCTATTGACTGAACTAATATCCACCTCTTTAACCTCTCTGAAAAACCTAATTTCCAGAAAGTAATTGATTGGTGCATCTCCTTTGCAGTCTGTCCTGTTCTGTGCTGACAAAATGCAAATGCTTAATAACAGTGTTTGATACTTCACAAACAGATATACACAAAATCTTAAGGAACATTAAAACATTTGTTGATTAACCAAAAAGACCACTCGGATTAATTGATTATGTTCCTGCATTGCACTGCACACTGCCTGGAGCTCTACAATATGCTGCAGCCATGGGACTTTAAAAAATCAATCATGCTATCAGCTCCAGTGAATCTTAATACACCAATCAACTAACCAGGCATCTATGGGGGTAGGGCCATTCCTTAATGTGTTTGGCAAAGTATGTCAATCACACACACACACACACACACACACACACATTCACACACACACACACACACACACACAGTGCATGTGTGGAATCTAGTGGCATCAAGAATGTTCCTAAAACCTGCTTTATTACAGATTTCAATGTATTTCTAAGCTTTGTTCCGGGTGCAGGAGAAAAATTAATCAATAAGGATAAAAAAAGTGCGAACAAATCATTACTCTTGAGTTCTATCTGTCGCCTGGCCGCACATTCGTATTTTCACATATTTCATCTTTAACAATAACTTTGGAATCAGACTTCATTCCCTTTCTCTCCTCCTCTCTCAAAGAAAGAAAGAAAGGTAAGAACAAATTTGGAAGGTAAGAAATCAGAAAGAAAACAATAAAAGGAAGGAATGAAGAAAGGAAAGAAGGAAGGAAGAAAGGAAGGGAAGACAAAAACAACAGTAAACGAAGACAAAAAGAAAAAAAAAGAAAAAAATAAAAAATTTGAAAGGTACAGGAAAGATGTAAGAAAGAAAATAAAAGTATGAAGGAAGGATAAAATCATGAAAAAAGAAAGAAAGGAAAGACACAGAAATTTACAAAAAAGAAAAGACAAAAAGGAATGAAAGAAAAGGCAAAAAATGAATAAAAGTGAAGGAAGGAAGGAAAGAAGGAAGGAAAGAAAGAAAGGAAACGATTGTAAGAAAGAAAATAAAACTAGGCAGAAGGGAAGGATAAAATAAAAAGGGAATAAAGAGAAAACATGAAGAAAGAAAGAAATAAAAGAAAGAAAGAAAGAAAGAAAGAAAGGACTAAAAGTAAAATTAAAAACTGAATAAAGCGAAGGTGCAAAGAAAGAAAAGAAATGGAAGGAAGGAAATAAAGAAAGAAAGAAAGAAAAATATAGTCAAAGGGGAGGAAGAATAAAATGGGAAGGAATATTGAAAGAAAAAAGAAATGTGAATGGAAGAAAAAAGAGAGAGATGAATGGAAGAAAGAAAGAAAGATGAATGGAAGTAGACAATGTGATAATGTCTCATTTTCATAAAAACTACACTTCCGCCCACAGCATTTAGAACTGTCTCTTAGGGACACTGGAACACTTTTGTCTCTTCCATTACTGCTACACACACAATCTCACACACACAATCTCTCTCTCTCATACACACACACACTGGCAGAACAATTGAACTGAACTACATGCAGCCCAACACACAGGCCAAATTGGCAGAGGCGCACACACTCCTTCCCTCCCTACACACACGCAAACATGAATCTGAAAGCTTGTTATGTAGTGTAACTCTCCACTGTCAGCTCCATTATGACAGTCAAGCAGTGACAGATGTATACATTCATCTAAAACATGACTTCAACACGTCACATCAGCTTGACAAGAGATGCAAGAATGTATGAGTCGAGTGACTATGTCTTCTATAAAACAGATACACAGTAAATAAACAAATAAATAAACAGCTTGTGCTGTCATAAACAGGAACAGACAGAGCAGTCCAGATGGGACGGGCATGAAAGAGCGATTCGATGTGAGATGCTCAGCTCTTACTGGTGGTGTTGTATCGGACTCCAAGGAAGGTCTCCGGACAGGGACGGGACACCACTTCTCCAGCACTGCTCCTGGGCCAGCAGGTCCCAATGCCATCAATCGAAGTGTTACAGAACAATCCTGAAAGGCAAAGAAAGATAGAGAAGAGGGACTTTAGATTAAAGCAATAGATCATGAAACTCAAGCACACATATTTTTGCTTGCTAAGCTGGAATTGTTTGTATTTTAGTGTTCATGTGAAGAAACCTAATGAAGTTATAACTAAACGTAGCAATTAAAGCTAGAACTAGCTATATTTTTCATAATATTTTACAATATAAAAAATATTAATTGTGCTTCATGGGCTAAATTAATAGATTTTATTTGTGTCATAAATGTAAGAAAAAATATAAGAAAAAAAGAGAATATTAGAAAGAAAGAAAGAACAGGAAAGATGGTTGAAAGAAATGGAGGAAGCAAGGAAGGACAAAAGAAATAAAAAATAGAGGATTTTTTTGAATTAGTAAAGTATATTAACCCTGTAAAGTTATAAAGAGAAGATAATAATTAAAAGTATGATGCTGCTCACTAGCTGTATAATTCAGTAGCATGATTGTAGTTCAGCTGTTTTCATAATGTTGTATGTTGAAAAATAACACAATAACTACAATGAAAACGATATTAATGTATATAGTATGCTAACGATAACTTGGAACAACGACTGCTTTCAAATTAACATAAACAGAACCATTAGTGATAAAATAATAACTGATAAAAAATTAGCACCAAATCAGCATATAAAAATTATTTTTGAAAGATCATGATCTGAAGACTGTAGTAATGGATGCTGAAAATTCAGCTAATCCATCAGAGGAATAATAATATATGTTAAAATATATTAAAAAGGAAAACAGTTATTTTAAATTGCAGTAATATTTCACAATTGCTTATACTGTGTTTATGATCAAAGTGAAGCCTTGATGAGCATAAGAGACTTCTTTTAAAAATATTCCAAAAATCTTTATTATTCCAAACTTTTGACCGGTAGTCTATTCACGGTCAATAAACGTGCCAAAACTAAAGGTGTACTGTTGAAATGCAGTGTTACTTACTGGCAGCTAAAGGCATAGTCTGATTAGATAAAATATTTATTAAACAAACTCAGATGTGCGCAAAAATGTGTGAGTGGTGTTCCAATATTTACTGAAATGCGCTGAGCTATCCACTATGCAAATGCAGGAGATCATTTAACACTGGTTATTTTCTATGTGATGTTTCCTAAAGAATTTTTTTTTTCTTAAGAACCTGGAGAGTAAGCATATTCAGAGGCTCTATATGCCTCTGAATATAGGGCTAATGCTATTAACAGTGATGGCAGCATGAGAGACACATGGGACTCATGAAGATGGTTTCAATCTCTTTATCTATCTTCATCTCTGTGGCTTTCTTCTATGTGTTTGTGTGAGCCCCAGGACACAATCCTATCATCTGAATTAGCCTCTTTTCCAAAAAAAAAAAAAAAATTCTCACACATTGTTCTTTCAATCAAAAAGGATCTGTGGAGCCCAGTGGAGATTATTATTATTATTATTATTAATTTTTTTAAGAGCTTTTACTCTTCCCTGGAGGCTTTTAGAGATATTCTTATTCCACTGCATTCAAGTTACACTCCAATACAAGAAAAAGGATTTGACCATGGGTTTAATCATCTGTTTAACCAACCAATGGTAGACATAGGTTGTTGTGGCGAGTGGGCGGGGCCGAGAGGCGTGGGAACGAGGAGTGAGGCCAGGTGTAGTGATTGGAGATGAGCTACACCTGCGCCCCACCGCCAGTATCGAGTCCCACGTAGGAGATGGAAGGATATAAAACTGAGTGACGACCGTGAAGGACGAGAGAGGACCAGGCCTGGGACGTTATTTTATGTTTGCTTTTGATTTGTGCGCGTCAGTCGCCGTGAGGGGCTGACGCGCCATTTTGTGTTTGATTTTGATTATTAAAATGCTTTTTGATTGTGCGCCGGTTCCCGCCTCCTTCTTCCCGATGATTACAAAGGGAATATTGTTACAGTTGTGTTTTGGGAAACCTGTTTTAATTCAGGGAGTTTAATTTTATTGGCGCAACAAATGTCACACTACAACTTTCAAGTTCTGGATTTACTATTTGTTATTAATAATTAAAAACTGAATCTCCAATGCATGATATCATGGTAAAAATGTATTGCAGTGTCTGAAGTAATTTCACTTGCTCAAAAACTAAACTAAATACTTTCTTAGGAATATTAGAGTCATGACCACTGGCTGGAACACTGTGTTTATGTTTGCAATTTGTCATATTTACAGATGAAGACCTGAGTTGTAAACTGACCTGTAGAGTTGGTGGGAATAGACGTCTGATTCCACAGGATCAAGGTGCGAGCTGGGAAAAGAAAAGAAAAGCATTAATTTCATACATGTAGGGTATTAGAGTACAGGGTCATAACTTTTTCTTTCTTTTTTTAATGTTTAAATTAAATTTCTTTTTTAGTCATTCTTTTTGAATGAAAAAGAAAGAACAAGACTGAAATAAAAAGTATTGGTAAAATAAATTGGTAAAAAAAAGTGTCACTTATCAATATTTCAATGGTAAATGGACTGCATTTATATAGCACTTTTAACAGACCACATGGCCATCCAAAGCGCTTTACAAGTTGCCTCACATTCACCCATTCACACACCGACTGTGGTGTCTGCCATTCAAGGCACCATCCAGCTCGTCAGGAGCAGCTGGGGTTAGGTGTCTTGCTCAAGGACACTTTGACACTTGGTCAGGTGGAGCCGGGGATTGAACCACCAACCTTCCGGTTTGTAAACAACCTACATGAACCACTGAGCCACTGCCACCCCATTTACATGCATACTTCAGTGCTTCATACACATCATACAACTGTATACAGAACGAGTGGATGTGGGAGCATTTTGTTTGGGATGCTGAAAATTACAAACGCTCCCACATCCACTCGTTCTTTCATCTCAACACAAACTGCCTTCAGATTTAATTTACAGCACAAATTTTCGGAGTTTCTCCCTGACAAAGGATCAAAGCCTGCAGATGATATCTATGTTATTATAATATAATATAATATAATATAATAGTAACAATATAAAAACCACAATCACGGAAAGAAGGAGGTGGGAACCGGACATTCAAATAACGTTTTAATATCCAAATAAACACAAAACAGCGCGACAGCCCCTCACGGACGACTGACGTGCACAAACAAAACCAAACACAAAATAAAGCCCAGGTCTGGTCCTCTCTCGTCCTTCACTGTCGTCGCTCCTCTTTTGTATCCTTCCGATCTCCTACATGGGATTTGAGACCGGTGAGTGAAGCAGGTGTCGCTCATTTCCACATCACTCTACCGGCCTCGCTCCATTCCCACGTCTCTCTGCCCCACCCCACTCATCACAATGGAACAGGCTAGCAAGTGCACATCATTGCATCATTACGTCAGTGAAAAGGTCCGCTTTTTTAAATAATTTGCTTCTTACTGATATCCGTTCGCTGCGGTGTCTCTCCCCCCGTTAAACAGCTGCTTGTCTGTCTAATCTAACAATTGTTAAATGACTGGTCCGAATTGAATTCGGTTGAATTTTTTTAACAAGATAGCAAAGTTGCACGCATAGGATTGTGGGTGATTTGAGAGCACGAAGAGCGCGAAGGCTATATGCATCCTTTCCTGTACATGGGATATTTTTCGCACAAAGGACTCAGTCTTTGGTTGAAATTCTGAGGATCCTCGACATTGGAACAGTCCTTCGATGGATGTCGATGATGTAGCATCCTCGAAATTCTGGCTTCCGAGGATCCTTCCTTGAAATTGAGAAAATGTAATATGTTGCTTAAATAATTTAAAAGAAAATGTATGTATAGGAATGTCTCTATCATCAGAATAATTTAACCTTGAAGTACCACATACAGTATATGGAATGCATTGTGTTTGAAAGTTAAATTCTAATATTAATTTGTTGTTGTTTCTTTAAAACAGTGCTGGCAGCATCAAACCAGAATAAACCAGCATGAAACAGAAATTAATTTGGGTCTGTGCAACTCTTCTCAGCACAGATGTGAATGAAGCAACTGAGCAACAATATTCATTGTTGCTTCATTGTTGTTTACACCAGATCTTTTGTGTATCTTCAGTCAGTCTGATGTTTACAAGGTCTCAAATTATCTGAATATTGCACATGACATGATGTATTGGAAAGCTTGGCATTGATCATTTTGAATGTTAGACAATTACACACAGAAAAAGTGAACAAATAAATAAAATGATAACTAGTATCTTTTTAACTGTACAATATAACTTTTTTTCTCTGTTTGTCAAGCAAATAGCATTTGAATCTTTACTCTAGGAATTTGTGCACCTTTACCCTTCAAATCATGGTTGAATTTGTTTCTGAATTCACAATCCTGTCTGCTGTTCAATGAGATAAAACAAGCACACATCTATTCATCTTCTACTCACATGGCACTGGAGCAGAACATGCACACGCTGGAAATATCAGCTCAAGCTAGCATGTCACCGTGTCTGATCATCCTCTGGCCCGGAAATAACAGGTGAACGAAAGGAGATATCGGTGCTGAATAATGTGCAATACAATGCATTCTCAATACCATGCCATAAACATGTTCATTTGAAAATGAGATTCCACCCTACGGAATGAAGTTTGTTTATATGGCAGCACAATGAGGTGCACTGCTCTTCTTGCAAATGTAAATATTTGAACATCCATGTTTTTATTTTTTATTTTATTATGGGATATATATATATGTATATATATATATATATATATATATATATATATATATATATATATATATATATAGTACATGATCGACTTTTGGGGTTTACTTTCATAGATTTCTCAAAACATCTGCTGATCTGAGCAGCTGAAAAATAAAGAACAAATAACACACCAAATAACTCCGACATATATGGCTAGGCAATAAAGCTAAACACATTTTTAATGATTTATGATTATCATTTAATTATAGAATTTCTTTGATCTAATATAACAATAAATTTGTCAGCCCTGTGTTCCTGTGTTTTGCTCCCCATGTGCCCCCCTTTGACCCAGTTCCTTCTCGTGTTGACTGTGTTCATTTGATTCAGCTGTGTCTCTTTAATTACCTTATTTAGATCCTGTTAATTAAGCACTGTATTTTCCTGTGTCCTGCGTCCAGTGTTAAATGTCTTTCTCCAGTTCTACGTGTGTGCTCCCTGCTATTTTGGATTATAAACGACTGTTAATGGTAGCTCTCCTTCGTCTTCTTACTCCGACACCGTGGAAGTGTGACAGAACACTTGATGCATGATGAACTAGGTTGAGAACTTTCTCTTTGATTTCCAGCAGTAGGGACAGCCTTTGGAGCAGTGTGTGGAGGAGTTCCTAATCGTAATACACTATTTCTATATGAATTGTTCTCTGAAGCTCCTCCTTACTCCCCAGGATTGCCAGCCACGCCGAAGTCAGGATCGCCGGCTGCTCTATTGTCACACTCGCTGGCCACTCTGCAGTCAGGCATTCCCAAGTCTAGCCCAGAAACGCCGGCCGCTCCACAGTCAAGTTTGCCGGCTGATGCTCTCCCAAGCTCCATTATGAAAGCAGCTTTCTCCTTCACCTCGGCCCAAAGGAGGAGAATGAGGGGGAAGAGACTGTTGTCAAATCTGCTCTTCAGTTTCTCCTTGTGTTGATTGTGTTCATTTGATTCAGCTATGTCTCTTTAATTACCTTTAGTTCATTTTACTTAAGCCCTGTGTTTTTCCTGTGTCCTGCATCTGGTGTTTTTGACACTTGTTTAATGTATATCCATCAGAACTAGTTTTGTACTGCAAATCAAAAACAATATGTTCAGCCCTCATTATGTTGTTTATGTTTGGCATCAAACTACATGCGATACCAGTGTGGTGACTGAATGATGCGGAGGACACCCACAGCTCACAGTGTGAACAAACAGAAATATTTGGGTGCATATGTATTTGTGCTTATCTGTATGTGTGCATATGGAAAAGAGAGAGAGAGAGAGAGAGAGAGAGAAGAGAGTGCACAAAAAAGGATAAACATATTTATGGTCATACGTTCAGCTTTTGAGCTAATCTAAAACAAGCTTACATAATGTACAAGCATATTTTCCTTATGCATAAAGCTCACTGCACTGTTACTGTAACGCAAGACTACGTTTAAGTAAAAATTCAATTAGTAAAAAAATAAAATAAAATAATAATAATAAAAACTGAGTAAGTTGACTTAAATATACTTCATTTTAAGCAAAGGGAGAATTTTATTACTTATTGTGTGACTGATTATATATATTGTGTGGAACACCACATACTCATTATAGAGGGAAACAAAGCCATTTGAACAGAAAAATCATATGCTCCTGGTAGTTCAGTGTTAATTACATTGAGTGGGCAATAAATAAATGTTAATCACAGGTTTGTCATGAGCACCCTGAACTTTGCACATTCTTGGATCTTTGAATTTTGATTTCAGAAATACATAAATAATGCCCACACAAACAGTCATAAAATAGCAAATGACTTTTTATTATCCTTTAAAATATGACTTCAGGGAGACTACAAGTCTCAGAGTCAAGTCATGTTCATGTAAATATTTGCATTACATTATTGAATTTAAATCTCAGACTCCAGTTTATCAAATTAATTGTCTCTCTGAAATAAAAATCTAATGATATACATTCAGTCATGACTTTGATTTTCAAAATCATTTTTATTAGAGTATGAAGTTTCACTGCATGTCTATTTGGCAAGCTGGGTTGACCTGCTATTTTGTGTAAAAGCTCATACAAATATATATTATTATATAATATTTTATATTATTATTATATATATATATTATAGTATTTTAATTATAAATTAATTAACTTCATTTAAAAATAATTTCATTTAACTTTAGCTGACAAATTAATTTGAAATAATAATGTTTCTCTATTCTACAAAACTCTGGATTCCTTTAATAAATGAAAAAGATCTTGACCTCTCCTGATACAAATATAATCAGGCCCTTGTAAAACCGGCAGACAGCTATCAAATGTCAGCTTGTTAAATGACTCTTAAACTTCTCTTTGTCGACTCTCAATTAGTATCACTAAGGTTACCACAGATACACAAAGCCGATAAAACCACAAGTTTTCTCAAAGCTCTGATTCTGAACTGTGAGGGGCTGCCAACATGGGTATGATCTTGATGTGCTTATGCACATCTTGCATGGTAAAAAGAAAATCCATTCTTGGACATGATCGAGTTTCATAAATTTCTCAAAACAGTTCAACGTGTGTTTTGTTTTCTGCTAGTTTTTATACTGTGAAATATTTCTTGCAAATTTAAGGACTAGAAGGTACAAAATTCTGGATTTACAAACTGTCCAAAACAATCTCAAAACATTGATGCTATAAGGAATCAAAGCCAAAGAGGTTTCTGGTCTCGAACACAGACAACATATTTATCAGTTGTCTGTCTCGAAAGAAGTTCATTTGAAAATACATTTTCTTTGAGAGAGAGGGTCCCATTTTTGGACCATATGACAATCATTTTGAAAACAGTATTCAAAATGTGGTTAGTTTTTGCAATTGTTGCACTGGCACCAGCAGGCTTTGTTGGAGCTGTGCTGGAGTTTAGGGGTTGAATTCTTAAAGGTCCTGTTTTACGCGCTTTTTTGAAGCTTTGATTGTGTTTACAGTGTGCAATATAACATGTGTTCATGTTTCGCGTGTGAAAAAAAAAAAAACACAGTATTTTTCACACAATTCACCTATCTGTATACTGCTGTTTTCACTGTCATAAAAACGGGCCGATGTCTTCCTTGTTCTATAAAGTCCCTCCTTCAGAAATACGTAATGACTTCTGATTGGGCCAGCGGTTCCTGTGTTGTGATTCCACAGCAGTTTAGAGCAGGCTGACCTCCTGGTAATGCGATTGGACTAGTTTTGAGAAGCAAGTGGGCAGGAGCATGTGCAGGAGATCTATTTATATGTAACGGAGGCCAGCGAGTAGTGCTGTGTAGGTAAACCTCACTCCCCGATCTCAAGAGACGCACTAGCGTCATTTAGCCTCCTTGTTAGTGCGTCCGCCTCCCATGCCGGAAGACCCGGGTTCGAGCCCCGCTTGGAGCGAGTGCGAGTAGCGTCAGAGAGGACCTGGGTGAGAGGGGTTACATATAGTCACAGGAGCAATTTACTAACGAGATGCGCATGAAAATCGCATTCGTTTTTTTGCACAGCCCTAACATCTAGTTAACAAAGCTAAACAGCATTGCCCTTTGTATAATAGGTTACAGAAACTGTTAAACGCACCAACCTTAATAATAAAATACACTTACCAGCTGTGGTCCATAAACAAAGAGGGAACTGCTCTATATATCAAGAACAATCTTTTTGCGAATCCGGCATTTAACTGATTGAGATTGAGGAAGTTGTCCTCAGCAAAATGTGCTGCACATAATTTTACATGTGGATCATAATTTTCGGGAACCGAGTTAAACATAATTTGTAACCATTAATCCCCAAGCACAGTGTCCCTGGGAAGCCCAAACAAAGATGATTGGACTCCGAGATGAAAATAACAGTGTTTTAAATACATGGCAAACACAAACGGAGCTCTTCCTCTTCTGCGTCGGAGCGCAACAAGGCCACGCCCCCTGTTTGTGAATTCATGTGGGCGGAGGTTAGTCAAAAAACTGTTTTAGTGACGTCATTACTGCAGGAACTAGAGGGATGTAGTCCAAACGGGTCATTTTTTGTAGGCGAATTCTGTTGCATAAAATATCTCGCTTGGCATTGAACTTTGACCTTTAGCATTTTACAGATATTATTTATACTCTAACAACAACATTACACACTAACTAAAGTTTAAAACATGGGATCATGAAGAAGGGGACCTGTAAAGATTTGTGTAATTATATCATCACTTGGTCGAGCTGGCCAGTCTAAGGTTCTGGTTTACAGGCGATCAGGACAGATTAATTACTTGTTATATGGTTAGCATAAAATACAACATTTGGTTTCATCTTGGAAAATTTATCTGACTGCAGGTTTAACCAGTGCACTATTGACTCACAAAATTGTTGTACTACCCTGTGCACATATAGTACAGTGGTGTATTAATCTGTCTGCCGGAAGGATTAGTAAGTGTCTGTATTTAAGAGGAAAGCTGTTTACTTCACCATATGTGAGAGATTTAATCTTTGAAATTTTAAGGATGGAGCACTTGCCAGATTTCAGACCAGATTGGTCTCAACTGGCCTGTTATGAATATTTGAACATAGGTTAAACTTTTCAGCAAGCTGTAAAAAATCAAGATCTATAATAACTGAAGTAAAAAATGTGAAGAAATCGTGAAGAAAAAACATAAGATAGGACAAGATTTTTCTCAATTGATTCTCCGAAACACCAACAAGAACAAATGGAGACTATTGCGGAGTTTCTTGCTTTTCTAGTAAAAACACCCTAGTAATTTCACGTTGAACATCCATGTTTCTTATTAAGTCTTTAAATGGTAAATTAATATATGAATTCAGAACAAATGCAATTTTTTATAACTTTATTAATTATGATCTCTTAGAAGTTAGAAAACAAGACAAAAAATTTAGAAAAAATATTAATTCATGCATTCATGTTTCTAATTTACAAAACGTTGCAAGTTATTACTTAGGAATGACACCTGTATTCCAAAAAAGAACAGTAATTTAAGCAATAAGCCATATTTACCTGTGACTGTAGGGTGTTAGAATTTCAGTTCTCTCCTCTCTGAAACAAGCATCCTCTGTGCCTTACCAGCAGCTACTTAAGATTTTTAAAATAGGGTTTAACCAATTGCTCAATGCAAACTCAAACACTGTGATTCAGACATAAATTGAATTACTAAATGCCCCTGGTTTTTGTTACAGTCAATTACCGTTAATACAGTCTGCAATCAAAAGTTTTTCTAAGGACGAATTAAAGTATGTGGGGCATGCTATCTGCATTAGTTTTTATTGCTGTAAACTCTTGCTAAATGTCATCTATTGTCTAGTTTTTTGGCTGTTTTTTTTTTTTTTTATAGACACAGTTGATCCTCAAATGAAAAATAACTACTTAAAATACTGTAAGAGCAACCATGAAGCAATTTTCTTTCAAAAGGTGTATAAAGTTTATGCACTACAGTATATTACTCTTTAAACTTAATATTAGCAGAAAACTGTACATAGAAAATAATTCATTCTGTAGAGTTTTACATCAATACACACTCATTAAGCCTTTGCAAAGCCCTGAACACAAACAGAAGCACAGTGTATTCCAGCATTCTTGTTTAGGTGCTCGATTTACCCCTCTGCTTTAACTGCAAACCAACATGTACCACAATAAGGCTGGACAAAGCAGTGAATTCAGCCATCACAACTTTCATCTCCCTATATTGCCTTTTCTGATCAATAACAGTTATGTTTATTATGTCTGAACTGAAAAGTAAATGTCACGTATCCCATGGGATAACCATCAATAAATCCTGCTGCCCCCTGTCACCTTTGGTGATATGGAAAAATTAGTTCAGAGTTCAATATAAAAGCATTAAACTCCTACTGCTACTCAGCTTGAGAGAGCTCAGAGACCCATTTTGTATATCTATAGTATTGTTTTATATGAAATAGTTCATTATTTACTTATCCTTATGTGGTGAAACTTTATGAATTTCTTTCTTCTGTGGAACACAAAATAAGATATTCTGAAGAATGTTATGCTTTTGTCCATACAGTGAAAGTCCATGGGGTCCAAAACAACATTGTACCACACTGACTCTCATCAGACAAAACCAAATCCAAAACCAAAATCAAAAATATATAATTTTGTGTACCAGAGGTTAATACAGATTTGAAATGATATGCATAAATACCAAATCTCCTGTAAACAGGGATGGGCAGTTCAGATACAGGTATTTCAAATATGAAATACAAAATACTATTTTGTATTTAAAAACCTTTGGGAAAAATAAAAATCAGATGTCTTTTCAAAATACATAAAATACTTTGTGCCAGTCAACTCATTTCGTTCATCGCCTTGTTTAAACAAATACCCTCCCCCCAACACTCACGTGAGCTGCAGCTATACAGCTCCACTCAGCACTTGTCATGGTCAACTGGACTGTTTGATCAAAGGTGCCTTAGAATGCATTGATGCAATATATTATATAATGTTCTATACTGTTTAAATATTGTTCTCTGATGTCCCCAGAGTATGTATGTGAAGTTTTATCTTAAAATACCCCACAGATAATGTTTTATAGTTTGTTTAAACTGCCTCTTTTAGGGTATGAGCCAAAATGTGCTGTTTTTTTGTGTTTGTTCGCTTTAAATGAAATTGAGCTGGTGTTCCCGCCTCCCTTTTGAGAGGAGTGAGGAGCTTCAAGAGCTCATGCTCATGGGCATACCGGTGATATGGTTTAACTGGTGGTGACGACAGTGTTACTGATCCACATGTTGCTTCCAAATGCAATTTTTTACTACCGCATTCCTCTTCATGATCATTCTGGTAGCACATGAAGGCATCGTTAGTTAAAACAGGCAGAGGCAATGGTAGCTTTAGCAACATTAGCCTTACAGAGAGCCAAGAAGCTCTTTTGGAAAACAAAATATGAAGCGTGATGCTTACTTTGTCTGGAGTCTGGACATCTGCGCATGAAACGTTGATATCGATCCCTCTTTCAGAAGCAATCTTTGCACAACTCCAGCTCTGAACTGACCCTCGAGTGTGAATCAGTCCGGTGTAAAATGTTAGCACAAACGTATAGGACTTTCTTGGAAAGTGAAATTTAAACACTGTGTCAAACAGTTTGTCAAACAGTTGTTTTGTGAAAATTTTGTGAATAAATAGTTTTATTTTATTAATTATTTATTTTTTTACATATAAACTGATTTTGGAGGATGCATGTGAAAATGTTTTGAGTACACTTTTTAAACCCACACAATTTTTGTTTATTTTTTTATCGTGTAAAATGCAGTAAACTTATGATTTGTGACATTAGAACAACCATATGAATATGATAACATATAAGACTAAATTAAATAATGCTTTCTTATGTGTTTTTTTTTGTTGTTGTTGTTGTTGTTGGTTTGTTTGTTTAAATTCATTAAACATTTTATTTTATCTAATGTTTGAATTTAAAATGGAACATTATACATTATTTTTGTTCTTGCATACTCGTTTTTAGACAAGTGCTTGGTGCTTAAGAAAAATGTGTCACATTAATACAATCTGGTGAAAAAAAAAAGATTGTGACCTTTGAGATCAACTTTCTCATTTGAATAAACTTTATAAACAGAAATAAAAAATGTAACATTAAATAAATATGCTTTTTGATAGTTTTGTATTTCCTACAGGGTAGGGGTAGGGAACATCTATTGTTGTATACATCAAATTGTACAAATTGTTTCTCAGTTGTACACATAGAAATGTGTATTTGTTTGTTTGTTGCTTGTTTTTCATCTAGATTAATGTAGGTACCAATATATTTCAGTCTATAGGGATACCTGCACTGGATGGCCAATTTTCACATTTATTTTCTGTATTTTCAAAATACAAAATACTGCATTTCTATTTAAATAATTTTTTTTCCACACAGTATTTTGTATTTTTATTTTTAAAACATTTTCATGTATTTATGCCCATCTCCGCCCGTAAATGTGTTCAGTAAAGGTCCTCAAGGTCAACGGAATCATTTTTCAGATATACTGGTGATATGCATCTTAACCACAAATCCCATCAGGCGCCATGACACTTTATCAATCCCTCAAACAGGAGACCATTAACATCAGAGCCCATTAAGTCACGCATTTGATCTACAGTATGACCATGCTTCCCAAAGCAAATCTAAACTCTTATATACAACAAAGCAAAATTGGTTTTAGATCAGACTTACCTGTAGGATTTAAGGAGAGCAGGAGCAGAGCTTCGCAGGTCAGGTCAGCTGTTGCCCTGGAGATTAGTGTAATCCAGATGGTGAACACCTGCAACGGTGGTAAAAAAAAAAAAAGGGAAATTTGTAGATGGAAAACAAAAGTGTGGCTTTAGCGTCCATCTGGACATCCAGCAAGAGACAGCATACAATAGAAAAGTAAAGCAGGTCAACATCTGTCTCATGCTAATGCAGGTCTGCCTGCCACATGGTTGTGCTTCTGAAGTCATACACTAGTACAGTATGTAGTGTGGAGCAGACTGAAATTTAAGTTGTTTTTCAGAGACATCAAACTTTACTTTCCTCCTGGTTTATTGGTTACCTGTAAAACCTTGCATGTATGTAAATATAACTTGCTTGATTACAAGTAAAGTCTACAGAAATGTTCTTTTTAATGTAGGGCTCTATGAAATTAGATTACTTCCCAGAAATGTGATTACTTAGTATTACTTCCCAAATTCTGTGTTTCCAGTTGATTTTTTTCTAGATTTTAAGTTACAAACAAACAGACACTAAGCAAATAAATAAAGAATTAAAAATGATGAAATTAATTGATAAAACGTTAAACGTTTAAGAAAAATGTTAAATAAATTTTGCATTACGTTAATTTATTTTTCTGAATATATGAAACAAAAAAACAAACAAATGCATTTTGTTGTCATTCTTATTACTTAGAGAGGTACTTTTTTCAATAATAATATATTTCTGTCATAATTTCTTCAAGTAAACGCAGTTTTATCATCAACACTATCATTTTTCAAACTTTTTTTATGATAAATATAGAATCAAATTTACTGCCCTGCACTAATTGTAGGTTTAAATGCAAAAAAGCTTTAAAAGCTTAAACAGTCATTTGTATGTTTGTTGTTATTAAAATTGTAATGTGAATTCTCTTTAGTCTCAGACCAGTTTTTCCAAAGTCAGACTAAACTGTAGAAGTTTTTTACTGTATTTATGTGCTAAATATATGTAATTCAGTTTTATATTTCACTATAATTTACTCAAAGAGATAGTTTTCATTCTCATAAACAATGTAGCACTCAATGTTTTATTGCACAATTATTTTATACTAAACTCTTTCCAACTTTTTAAAAAGATTTAAGCTCCAAGGTTTATAAGATCCAATACCCCTTGAGACCAGGGCTTTTGTTTCAACATTCATATCCAGGAAACAAGGGGGAAAAAAATAACAAGTGTGCCCTAATATCACACTGATTAAATGTTTCCCTCTAACAAAACTAAATCCATTTTATTTATTTTTTTCAAGCAAATTAATTACACATGTTTTACTAAACCACAGCATTAAGACTAATGGCTATTTGAACAGTAAGAGAGATGGAGAGGTTCTGCCTGTGCTTGATTTGCTGTTATGCGATTGCACAAGTAGGCCGTCTCTAATTCATAGCCTTGAATACAGAGGTGTCTAGGAAAGAATAGGAATGAATGAAATTATTTCAGCTTCCTAAAATAGACATGCACAGCAGTCTATGACTGAATCCAACACACTGCACTTCCATTCTCAGAAGTCAAGAGGCCTTCAGTCATAAAGTTTGCAAAGGCCTCACATATTCACATGAGCTCTAAAAGCTTTCAGGGCCTTCTTGATGATCCTTTCACACGCCATCATGAAAACATGAACATTTATACCACCACCATGGAAGCACTGGACGCATTATATCAGAGGAAAGCACCATTGTCACCCGGAGTGAGGTCTTTCAGCTAAGTGCTAAAATTTTTACTAGCTGTACAAAAATGACTGAAAGTTCCCAGTGGTGTGAGGTGAACAGCCTGCTGTCTACTGGTCCCTGACCTCCACCACACGAGGACAGGTTTAAAGAGCTCAGTGTTGACAGCGCTAAAGACCATCTGCAGCACATACTCAAGCTAGTGGGAGACAAACAGCATGGTTGAGGAGGGAAAAAAGGAAGAAATACTGCCCCTGGTGTGTTTTATGAGCTGGCAGACTAACACTCCTCTTGCTGCTCGGCTGCTGGCTCACTCACCAGTAATCTTTTTGAAGCTTTGAATTGCCTTTTCCTCAGGTCTTTCCAGAAACATCCCAAACGCCCATGCAATTTTTTTTTCCACCTCTCCCAACCCTTTGCTGTCTCTTTCACAGACTTCATCCAGGCTGGCTTGTTCCACAAAGGCACCAAAGGCTGGTTTTCTGTCGAGGGACAGTTGTGCCTTCAGACTTTCCTGTCACTTGGAACAGTTTCACTTCATCACCCTCAGTCACCAACACTGGAGGGGTATTGTATAACCCATGTGCTGGACAGGATTACCCATGAGGCTTCAACCCATATTGTACGCATACAACAGTTTGACCAACAGCTAGAGAGCTTTGAGCTAACATTACCAGCAGGGGAGTAAATAACTAAAAGTAGTGACGGTACTAATTTAACAAAATTTTTATTTAAAAAATTTAATATATATATAAAAATGTGTATAGTCTTTTAATATATTTCATACATTATCAGAGCTTAGTACACATAATTATTATATTTTTAGGCATTATTAGCCAAATTAATTAAGATTGTAGGCCTATTTATATGTTATACCCTATTTATTAATTTATCATAAATATATACATAATAAATAATCATATGTCATTTGGCATTTTAAAAAGTTAAAAAGTGCTAAATTATTTAGACAAAAATGGGACAAATAATAACATAATAATATAGTCCTAATATAAGCAAATGAATAAATAAATTATACAAATCCATCCCATCCTGGTAACAGCTGCAGAACTGTCAAAAAAGAGACTAATAATAATTAATAATTATAAATAATATAATTATTTGTTTCCCTTTTTTTTGGCATCGGCTATTTGCACTAAGTGTAAATAGCAATTAGATGCTATTTACACTGTTAAAATAGCAGGATTTTCTGCTATTTATACTACTTATTGCAAATAGTGGCAATTATCTGCACCTCAGAATTGTAATACATTACAAAACAGTCTGCAATAACTTATTGAGTGTAAATTATAATCTTAATTCAAATTAATAAATGGATGCCACCTTATTTTGGAAAAAAAAGCCCTCCCTACTCCTACCCTAACCCTACCCAATACTTTATTTTCAACATTTTGATTATTTACTTAATTTTCACTGAGAATAAATGCTTTGCTGATGTGATTTGAAATTTGAAAAGGTACAAAAAAGGTTTTTGGTTGATTGGTGGGGTTGTCATGAATGGGTGTCCCTTAGTTTGCTTGCTAAAGGTGCCAACCCTCCGGGTGAAGTCTCCACAAAGATGTAGATTGTCTACTGATATAAGGTACCTGATTGCACTTAAACAAGTAATCTAAATGGCCTGTATATGTGCACTATTTTAACCGAGCCCTCACTAACTGAGTTTAATGCCACAGTTATGTTAGAACGCATCTCATTCTTGTTTCTGCGGCGGCGTGTCGGGTGTGGTCCAGAGTTTAATTTTACTTTACTCCAAATGAAATTACCCGTTTTTTAAATACTAACTTCTTTGTTTATGTCCAATTTTCAGTGCTAAACTATTCTTTAAAATAAATCTACTTTTGATTTACTTTTGACTTAATTTTGCAGACCGTTTAGACTGATGTCGTTTCGATTCTTCTGTCAGGGCGTGCAGTCCTAATAACGATGTAGTTTTCCAAATATATATATGAAACAGCTGCAGAGAGTCTCTCTCTTGCCACCACCAGCCCATGCACGATAATATTGTGTATCGGCAATTTCACAGGCTGATGATATGACGATATGAAAAATTACCAAATCGCCAAACACCAATAGGCATGCCAATAAGCAACTAGTTAATGGTGAGAATCGGTCACTATATTAAAGTGTTACCCAGAATGCAAGCTATGACATAAAACAATAAAAGCAAAGAGATATTGACTTATTTACATACAGCATCTCAAAACTCATCAATCTGCACTTTATTTAATATCTTTGTTAAAAAAGACTTCCTTGTTCAACCAGTTTCACCACATTGACAATATTTGTTTCATTGATGAACTCGCACCAGCCAGAAGGAACAGACCTCAACCAGCAAATTCATTCATGCAGGTCTAAACTTATCTTTTCAACAACTCACAAAACCAAATACTTAAAGATTTTTGATCTCCTTTAAAAGTAAGAACAGTACAATACACACATTACTGTTCATTTTTAAAATACCCCCAGACTCTTGAGGCCCTTAAACACCTCTCTGATACTCCTCTTAAGAGACTGGGCAGAACAGACCTTCCTGTGGGGAAGTCGTGGCCTAGTGGTTAGAGAGTTTGACTCCTAACCCTAGGGTTGTAGGTTTGAATCTCGGGCCGGAAATACCTCAACTTAGGTGCTTTTGAGCAAGGCACTGAACCCCTGGGTGCCGCAGCATAAATGGTTGCCCACTGCTGTGTGTGTGCACTTTGGATGGGTTAAATGCAGAGCACAAATTCTGAGTATGGGTCGCCATACTTGGCTGTATGTCATGTCACTTTCTTTACTTTTTGTTTCTTTTTTTTTCACTTTCCTAGATGCTGTATATGTGTGACTACAAAATCCCACCACACACTTCAAATAAATGCCGCTCTCTCCAACCTTAGAGCCTTTACCTCATTTTGCCTGGTTCTGTCTCTCTTAAGGAACTCTTCAGATTGGCCTCGAAGGAACACTCTGCTGCAAAGCCAAACCAAGAGCTCCCCTATCACACATATACAGGGCCAGTCCCTGAAGAATGGTGGATGTGGAAAGCCTACTAACTGCCTGAGAGGAGCAAGAAAGCTATAGCAGAAACCCAGGTCATTTAACAAATCAAGAATGAACGCAATAGGGCACTGGGAAAATGGGCCTCATGGGATAAAAAGCTCTGCAGCTATCTGAAATGAACTGATAGCTGAGGGAATATATAACACCATGAGGTAATTAGATGATACTTAACAGCCATTACTTGAGGAGGCATAGGCTTCAATCTCCTGAAAAATACTGGGTCAGGATCTATGATCAGAAGACCACCTGAATAGAATAAATGCATGCTTTAACTGCCTAAAACATTTTCATATTTACCACCAACTCACCATGAACAAGGCTCAGGTACCCTTCTCTGACCAGAATTTTAACTCATTATACTGGATATCATCATGTCTAAACTGTTCTTGTATGTATGTATGTGTATGTATAACGCTTGAGCTTCTTATCACAAGTTTTTGGACAATAATCTTTTGCCAAAAAAGACCTTAGAGCAAATGATTTGCATTTACAATCTAAATTACAAAGGTCAGCATCAATTGAAGTCTTTGTGTGGTAAAATTTCATTATCAATCATGAAATATCATCTGCAAGTCATATGACAAATTGACTAAGCTTACATGTCCAATTTACTTTCTTTCCTTAAAGAGTTAGTTAAAACTAATGGCAGCAGATTTAAGTCATAATTACTGTTTTTCTAGGTTTAACACAGGAAATCTGAAACCTCTGGAACATCCTAAAACACAGAACTCTCTGGGGTATACCTTGGGAATGACTAAGCTGTTAGACGCTTGGTTAAAACAGAAATAAGATGTGTTGGAATTCCTTGTATGCTTTGGCACAGTAGATATAAACTATTTTATGAGGCAATGATATATGAAAGATGGCATTTAGGTAAATACTGTACCTAATAGCTTAACTATTGCTTTCCATCTTCCCCATTGTGACTTGCAAATAGGATGTAAAGGAAATGCAGTATTAACTCCCACCCCTAACGCTGATATGTATTCTAACAGAACTCTGTAACGCCGTGTCTACACCAGATGTGAAAGAAGCGACAAAATACAATAGAACCTATCAGGCTGTCGACACTGGATGCAGTTGTGGCACAACAAATTCCCAACATTAAACTGCTGCTGTGTTTCATTTATTACTTATTTATGAATTATTTTCAATGGGCGCGACACGACAACTGCGACACGACAACTGTTGCATCCGGTGAAGACACGGTGTAAGTCTGGCTCTTTAGAAGCCATTGTTAAGCAGGTTACAGCAGATCAAATTCTATCCAGCACTGCCTGCATGTTTCTCTGAGGCAGGTCTATTTTAGGCAGAGAATCAAGTCCGAGAGGATAAAATAGCCGAATTGTACACAGAACCATATCTGCTTCATTCCTTTTGATACTGTCTTGCCATCTTTTCCTGCACTTTTTCTCCTCTCTCTATTTCCACCCTCCAGTTGCTTTTGATGTTGAACTTTTTCGGATTAGATCCGACAGACTGAAGGCGCAGCTGGAGAGGAAAGGTCCAGATGTGCTGTTGTGTGCATTATGCCAAAGCCTTTCTAGGAACCAATAACCAGGCTAGGTCACATGTCTCAAGTGTTGAGGGCTATTTGACACAATCCATGTTTGCAAAAGCCTGGTTACAGAACTAAATATTTTGTTTATACAAAATGGATGCAATTCACAACAAAACTGAAATGTTACAGAGGCTTTGTAATGCAAAGAGAAATCATAAAAACAGTTTTAAAAGTGACAGTAAAGGCATTTGAAATGTTACAGAAAGATTTCTATTTCAGATAAATGCTATTTCTTTGACATTATATTCATCTAAGAAAAAATAAAAATATATAATATATATATATATATATATATATATATATATATATATATATATATATATATATATATATATATATATATATAACACTGTTTCTGCAAAAATATTAAGTAAATTGTTTATATTTGTTTTTTGTTATATATGTTTTTTTTACAACTGTTTTTAACATTGATAAGAAATGTTTCTTGAGCAGAAAATCTGATTTCTGAAGGATGTGACACTGAACACTGGAGTAATGATGCTGAAAATACAGCTCTGCATAACAGGAAAAAATTTAATATATATTTTAAATATTTTAAAATATATTAAGATAGAAAACATTTATTTAAAAAAATGTAATAATGTTTCACAATATTACTGTTTTTACTGTGTATTTGATCAAATAAATGCAGCCTTGGTGAGCATTTCTTAAATGAGACACCTTAAAATGACAAGTCATTCATTATTTTCTCACTCTCAAGTTGTTTCAAACCTTCTTAATTTTTTCTTCTTCTTCTGCTGATCATAAAATAAGATATTTTGAAGAATATGTGAAGAGTTCAGATACAAAATCCTTTAAATACTATCTGAATTTTTCTTCTAAAATGATCATATCTCTCAGGCTCCTACGTTTATGTTCTTGTTTCTCCTTTACTTTAATGGCAATGAAAAGAACCTATTCATTACCATAACATTGAAATTACTGAATCTACACACAGGAGCCTGATAAAAATGCTAAGTTTAGAAGAAATTTTCAAACAACACAGAGGCTTTTGCATCTGAACTCTTCATGTGCCACCAAAGAGTTGTTGGTCCCCATTTGTTGGTCTTCATTTATGAACAGCAGAAGAAAAAAAATCATACAGGTCTGGAAAAAATTTGATGTAGAATAAACCATGACAAAATTTTAATTTTGGGGGTGAAATATCCATTCAATGTTTAAAATAATAATAATAATAATAATAATAATAATAATAATAATAATAATAATAATAATAATAATAATAATAATAATAATAATATATTACTGATCCCAAACTTTTTGTACTGTACGTTTGTTCCAGGGCGCCAAGGTTACAATGAAACTAACCATTAAAATCTTTATGGCAAACCCTGGCACTGCTAATGAGAACACTATGATTTTATGTGTTTTGCTCTTCCAAGGTTCCCACATTTGTTAAGGCTGCTCTGTGCTTGCCCAAAATTCTGTGTAAAGACGCAGTGCTGCATATAAGCTAGCCAAAATTTCTTGCTCTGACCCACCTAGTATCAAAGTATCATCAGTTATCATAACTTTATCCCACCTCTGAGTAACACTGCACAGTCCATGTAAAGATACATATAAATATCACCTCAGAAGCACTTCTGTGCCACCACTGTAGTGTAAATTTGGTATGAAACTACTGTAGATATGAATAAAATTTTGATATTCATTCACTAAGCTAATATTTTTTTTTTTTTTAAAAGAGGTTACAATTGAGTTTAGACTTGTGGGTTGGGGTAGTAGCAACATATCTTTTGCTAAAATGTTCAGCTTTGCAATTTCATTCTAATCTTTCCAATTATTCAGAGGAGGCAAAAGCCCTTAAAATTAGCACATGTAATTTAATTAGTTTTGATGTAAATTATGTAAAGTTCAGTTCTAGTACATAATTTACATTTTCATATATTTGAAAAGATTCTGAAATACTGGATATTTGACAGTATCTTAAATGCAAAACATTTTACAAATAAACAACATTAGAGACGTACAAATATAAACCATTCATTTGAAGTTATTAGAATGTTATATTCAAGAGAAAATGTTATATTTTTATTGGGCCCTATCATACACCTGTCGCAATGCAATGCAAGGTGCAGCAAAAGTGTGTTTGCTAGTTTCAGTCCAGTGCAGTTTGCATTTCCTGTCCAGCGCCACGTCGTTTAATTAGCAAATGCATCTGCGCCCATTTGTGCGCCCATGGGAGAGCTGATCTAAAAAAGAGGTGTGTTCAGGTGCAGTGCTGGCGCATTGCTAATTTAAAGGAGCTGAAAATAGACTGCGCCATAGACCAACTCAAACCTGGTCTAAAGTCAATGGTGCAAATGTTGTTGTTATTTAGAGAGCACGTTGGCAGAAAATGGGCTTCTGGGCAGGTCCAGAGTGCATGTTGACTTTCTTTATTTTTTATTAGCAGCAAGATTTTTTTTTTCATCTTCTGACATCACTGTACCTTTTTCAGCATTGTAAAGCCGTTCATCTGATGCCAAAAGATGAGGACACAATCACTGCTATTTCATCCCACGCCTTCTTCACCTCGGGAAGCTTTGGTGGATTCCTGATTGTCCCGTAGATGATCTGCTCTTTGCGCTTTAACTTCCAGATCGGTTTCTTCACTTGAGAAGCATTCAGCTTTTCAGCCAATAAATTGCGCCATGTAAATAGTGATCTGCAACGGACCGTTTTTCCGTCGTTAAAATAGCGGATTTGGTGGATTTGCCATGCGCTTTACACTTTGCGTTTAGATCATTAAAATAGGGCCCATTGTATTTGCAATGCTTTTTTGTGTATTACTTTGTTTCGTAGCTACCTGTATTTTAGTATCTCTCATCTATATTTCATTAATAAATAACTATGCATTTTAATAAAATTAATAAAAAAATATGTATTTTATAAACTAAAAGTTTGCCATTATTTTCTGATAAATGAGTCCTGCTATGGAATCATTAAACTCAGCTCCCGAAGTTTCTCTAGTCTTCAGATGATATATATATCTCTCTAATGCTGTCAATACGTTAAAATAAAATAATTTACATTTCAGATGTCAGTATCATGGTATTGTTAGTTAGAGTGTCTTTCCAGTAAACTTTATGTGCAAATAACCACAAACACTAAGAAGGCATCTATTCCCATCTCAATGCAATATTAAAATGACTACTAATAAAGCATTTAATTTGTATATAAATAAATATTTCAATGCAGAGGTTTAATAGAACACATAATGCAAAACCATCTCACCGATCTTACTCATTTGAATTTCAGGCCCTGGATATTCTATTCATTTAACAGGAACGATAAAAACCATAAGAAGTGTGCTGATCCTGTTTTACAGTTGTCTGAAATTAGATATTATATTATGTGCTCAGTTCTTTAAGGTCAGCTAAGTAGACTGGCAGCGGTTCTCTGGCAGGAGTGTTGCTAATGTGTAATCCGCACCAAAGGGGGCGAGGCCATGTTGTGTTGCTTTAAGGCATAGAAAGAGAAAACTAGAGGTGCACTGTTTTCTAATGATTCTGATAATTCTGATAATTCTTACTATGTGTTTCCAGATCCCTACTAACACTACCACTCACAAACCACGCATCACACAATGCAGGCAGCCCAATCTCAACAACCTGCACACTTTGCCTATGTCTGCTAATACACTACTTTCTTTGTCTATTGGTCTCAGGAATTGCCAGTCTGCTGTAAACAAAGTAGATTTCATTACTTCTATTATTAGTCATTCAAAGCTTAATCTCATGGCCCTGACAGACACCTGGATCAAACCAGAGGACACTGCTACACCTGCAGCACTCTCCAATAATTTCTCATTTTCCCACTCTCCCCGTTTGACTAGAAGTGGTGGAGGTATATCTCTAATGATTGGAAATGAAATCTTTGACCATCTTTGGGTATCAACAGCTCCTTTGAATCTCATTCAGTAACTGTTACCTACCATCTTAAAATACATTTTGTTGTTGTCTTTCAACCCCCAGGACCAGTAACTTTTGGGATGAATTAGATGTGCTGCTCTCAACCATTCCTGAGGATGGTACTCCCCTAGTTATGCTTGGAGATTTCAAAATCCACCTATAGATAAACCTCTATATGTGGACTTCCACACTCTGCTTGCCTCTTTTGAGCTCACCCGAGTGTCAACTACCGCTACTCACAAATCAGGCAACCAACTGGACCTTATTTACACATGACACTGCTTCACTGATCCTGTACTGATTACTCCACTGCACACCTCGGATCACTTCCTCCTCACTCTTAAGTTCATAATGTGGCAAGAGTGGAATTGGAAAATAGGCCGCATGTCATTTCCACTACACTTTAATGGTGCTTTTGTGTCATTTTGGAGCTTGACAGCAGAACAAACTGAGTATATGTAGTGGATCATTGAGTGCTTTGGCAGAGTGTATGAGTCGAACAAGGCTTAACACACACAATCACATGCCAAGACAGCATCCCTACCAACAGCTGATTTAATTTATAGGGTTTTTTTCAAACAATTTTACACTCCTGATACAAAAAAATAAAATAAAAACAACAAATAAAAAAAAAATAATAATAACATTAAATTTAATCAAACACTTTGATTGTTAAAAATGCTGTCAGAGATTAATAAAGACATTTATTTACCGTCGTTACCCAATACTAAGCTCATGATTCATGAAACTTAGAGATAAAGAGGCAGAAGTGTTCACACTAAAGGGCTTGAAGGCAAATAGGCACATCCCTTATTAGAGTGAAAACACACTGACTGTACATCACAGCCATATGCTCACTAGCCAGGGTCAGTGCTTTTCCTCACGAGGATTATATTATGCTAACAATGAGACTTCAACGTTGCTAGTTAATGAAATGCGTCATCACTATCCCCTAAACTTAAAATGCTCAGCCCATCCTTCCAATCTACTGTTCTGAATCCAGCGAGTGACTCATGGGGGCTAATTTGGAAGGGTTAAAAAAAAACAACCCTCCCCATCTATTTTGGGCTAGCTAAAATGGCCAGGAAGATGGACGGGGTGGGTGTTCATTTTTTATTTATTTTTTTCACAGTGATGATGATGCATCTTCATCTGCCCACAGAAAGCATGCTCCTGTCTCTTCATCTGCTTTAATGACTGGTCTGGTTGGGCTCATGTGCACATGCCGTCGTGTGTGTGATTAGCTCGCTCTAATGCTGAATGCGTGCAAGTATGTGTTTGATTGGTGGAGGGAGAGAGTGTAGCTCCATTTAATTAAATAGACATTAATTAATGACCACTGCGACCCAAAACCATGAAGATAATAAATTACTTGCAGGGCAAAAATGAGCGCCATGACGATGACCTCAGTTTTTTGGTGCTTTTAAGTCTGCTAGCACCAATAATCACTAGTGTTTTGGGACTGCTTTATTACATTGTATTATTTGAAACACTCTAAAGAGCCTTAAAGGGACAGCACCCTTTGTCCTGTACTTTTCTGGTGGTTTTCAAATGCTAGTAGATATATATGGGGTTAGACAAAATAATGTGAACAACTGAAAAATAGACAATATTTCTGTATTGTTGTCATTATTTACTCACCCGCAAGTTGATCCAAACCTGTATTAGTGTCTTTCTTCTGCTGATCAGAAAAGAAGATATTTTGAAGAATGTTCAAAATGAACAGCTGATGGTAGCCACTGACTTCCATAGTACAACCATCAACCGTTTGGTTACCAAAATTATTCTCTATTTATATATATACTTTATTTATTCTTGTTCAACAGAAGAAAGAAATTCATACAAATTTGTAGCAACAGGATTTACATTTTTCGGTGAACTATACCTTTAAGGTGTTTTACCACCACTTGCCTTTAATACAGTTTACACACTTCTTAGAATAGATTCATACAACTTTTGAATAGACTCCAGTAGAACACTGTCTATCAAAACAGCTGCCAATTGCTTCAGATATGTTGGAGGAGGGTAACAGCTTCTCAGTCTTCTTTCTAAAACTGCCCACAGTGATTTAATAATATTTAAATCAGGGGATTTGTCTGGCCAGGACAGTTGTTGGAGTTCATCTTGATACTCCAAGTGTTCAGGTTTTATGATCATAGCACCATATTTCTTTGCCATTTTAGCATTGGTGTCTATGATTAACATTTTATCAGTTGCAGCTCTTTCATAGACGTTGGCATTATAAAGTTCTCTGTTGTTGGATTTTGTGGAAAAAGGGTTTCCAAGTGTTCAAGTGAAAATGATAAGGTTTGCTGTAGTATAGTTCTGTGTTGTTTGGAAACAGTCCTTCTTATTGTTTGGCAGTCCCTGTTACTCACTTTTGGTTTTAGCTCACTATGGTAATAAAGTCTTGCCATACTTTGTGTACACAGCCAACCAAAAAGACTACTGTTCTTAAAACACCAAACAATTGGGCTTTTAAGGTTGTGTGCTTTTTCGAGTTCTGACCAGTCACCCATTTCACCCGCGGCTTTATGCTAAACACAACTGTAAACAATAAACAACATGTAAACAATTATAAATAAATGTGAAAATATAAATAAAAGATGATTGCAATATATATATATATATATATATATATATATATATATATATATATATATATATATATATATATATATATATATATATATATATATATATATATATATATATATATATACACATATAATTACAATCAATAAGCAGAACTTTGAAATATATTCTTTGGGCAGCCAATTATCTATTCAGGTGTCAAGAACAATTAACTCCACCAACTCTATAAAAAAATAATAACTGAAGCTGTTTATAAAATAAAAAGATAAGGTGATAATTATCCCTGAAGATATGAAGTACTAATCATCTAGCACTATGGTCATTTTGATTCTGCGAATGAGTGCTTGAAGCTCAGCTTGTCACGTGAATTCACAGCTAAATTATGCCTGGCTGGTAATGGACATAGCAAATTATAAATCTAGCATCAAGCCCCATTATCATGGGACCAGACTGTTGGCAGATGATAGAGAACTTCATTATACCCAAATAACACCACAGGAACTCTGCTGATGTTCATATTGGAAACTATTAATGGAATTGCATGGCAGTGATCAGTGTTTCCTACAGGATTTAGTCTTGGCATTTATAATTGGGAAGGGTGGTATCAATGCCCTCTCCCCTCACATCAACCTACTGAGCTTAACATTTAACAAAAAAGGGCCATTTTATGAACAGTGACCGAGTCTGCTTACACTCAAAAGAAAGTTGCCTTGGTGACAGAAGCTTCCAGTGCACAGACAGGATGACAAGATATTACGCAAGGGAATGTGTAAAAAGGTATCTCATGTTAAATAAATAACTTATGTATAATTAATATAAGTATAGATACTTGGGTATTGCACATGGTTTAGTCATCAGATTCATATATATATATATATATATATATATATATATATATATATATATATATATATATATATATATATATATATATATATATATATATTTAAAAAAAAATTGTTAATTCATGAAAGAATCAAACGTTTGTCTTGAAAAAGTGGCTCACTGATTCATTAATCCGAATCATTTGGTTAGACTGCACAGTGCCACATAAACATTCAGACAAATAAAAACATTAAAGTTTATTGTAAATGTGTGTGTGTGTGTGTGTGTGTGTGTGCTCTTGTTTTTGTGACATATCAGGACACAACTCTGTATAATGACATGGGTATGCCACAGGTATTACAAGGAGAGGGTGAGGGTAACCCATGCCCCCATTTTTCAAAACGCTTATAAACCATACATGAGGTTTTTTTTTTTTTTTTTTTTTTTGAGAAAGTGTTTCACATCACCCAGTCCTTCTGTTTATCAGTTACAATTCATAAGCTAATGGCTGATTTTGTTGTGGCACAGGAGATTCAGTGACAGTGCAGGATGCAGTAAACAGATTAGCATGGCAGAATACTTTGGGGCTATATTTGGACAGTTAATGTCTGTGTACGATTCCTCAGCTCTGCCTGCATGAGGTCTAGATGATGGTGGGCCTGATTTGAGTCATCGTGCGCTGTGGCAGATTCCCCACTCCCACGGCACATCACACCCAAACTCATCCAGTTTAATGAACGATCACTGAATGATGAGAAATTAAGCAACTGGAACATTGAGCAGATTAACTATCTATATAATTATCTATCTATCTATCTATCTATCTATCTATCTATCTATCTATCTATCTATCTATCTATCTATCTATCTATCTATCTATCTATATATATATATATATATATATATATATATATATATATATATATATATATATATCACAAAACCAGAATTTTAATCACTGGGGTATATTTTTAGCAATAGCCAAAAAAACATTGTGTGGGTCAAAATTAAAGATTTTTTTTTGTATGCCAAAAATCATAGGATATTTAGTAAAGATCATGTTCCATGAATATATTTAGTAAATGTCCTACTGTAAATATATTAAAACTTAATTTTCAATTAGTAATAATAGCATAGCAAAGAAGTCATTTGGACAACGTTAAAGGCTATTTTCTCAGTATTTAGATTTTTTTACACCGTCAGATTCCAGATTTTCAAATAGTTGTACCTCGGCCAAATATTGTCCTAACAAACCATACATCAGTGGAAAGTTTATTTATTCAGCGTTTAGTTTTATTTATTTAGTTAGTTTTGTTGTCCGGGGTCACATATATGGTCTGGGGTTAAAAAGAGTACATTTTATTATTTATTAAGATTACCAGCTATTCCAATTAAAAAGGAAAAAAGAGACATCATGAGAAATAAGACTTCACTTCATCAGTCTACACTCATTTAAAATAATAAAGAATAATAAGATACTTTTATTAAATAGCTTATATGTATAATACATATGTATAATATATATATATATATATATATATATATATATATATATATATATATATATATATATATATATATACTGTAAATGTGAAGCTAAGATTCCATACAATTTGAAAATGTACTGGTCAAAAACATAAACTTGCCGTGCCTGGCTCTTAGTGTTTGCAATGACCTCACATACACTCACCTAAATGATTATTAGGAACACCTTTTCAATTGATCATTAATGCAATTATCTAATCAACCAATCACATGGCAGTTGCTTCAATGCATTTAGCGGTGTGGTCCTGGTCAAGACAATCTCCTGAACTCCAAACTGAATGTCAGAATGGGAAAGAAAGGTGATTTAAGCAATTTTGAGCGTGGCATGGTTGTTGATGCCAGACGGGCCGGTCTGAGTATTTCACAATCTGCTCAGTTACTGGGATTTTCACACACAACCGTTTCTAGGGTTTACAAAGAATGGTGTGAAAAGGGAAAAACATCCAGCAGCAGCCCTGTGGGTGAAAATGCCTTGTTGATGCTAGAGGTCAGAGGAGAATGGGCCAACTGATTCAAGCTGATAGAAGAGCAACTTTGACTGAGATAACCACTCGTTACAACCGAGGTATGCAGCAAAGCATTTGTGAAGACACAACACACACAACCTTGAGGCGAATGGGCTATCCCACACTACAAATAGGAAAAAGAGGCTACAATTTGCACAGGGTCACCAAAATTGAACAGTTGAAGACTGGAAAAATGTTGCCTGGTCTGATGAGTCTGGATTTCTGTTGACACATTCAGATGGTAGAGTAAGAATTTGGCGTAAACAGAATGAGAACATGGATCCATCATGCCGTGTTACCACTGTGCAGGCTGCTGGTGGTGGGGTAATGGTGTGGAGGATGTTTTCTTAGCACACTTTAGGCCCCTTAGTGCCAAATGGGCATCGTTTAATTGCCACGGCCTACCTGAGCATTGTTTCTGATCATGTCCATCCCTTTATGACCACCATGTACCCATCCTCTGATGGCTACTTCCAGCAGGATAATGCACCATGTCACAAAGCTCGAATCATTTCAAATTAGTTTCTTGAACATGACAATGAGTTCACTGTACTAAAATGGCCCCCACAGTCACCAGATCTCAACCCAATAGAGCATCTTTGGGATGTGGTGGAATGGGAGCTTCATAACCTGGATGTGCATGCCACAAATCTCCATCAACTGCAAGATGCTATCCTATCAATATGGGCCAACATTTCTATAGAATGCTTTCAGCACCTTGTTGAATCAATGCCACGTAGAATTAAGGCAGTTCTGAAGGCGAAAGGGGGTCAAACACAGTATTAGTATGGTGTTCCTAATAATCCTGCAGGTGAGTGTATGTGTCTGGTTTAACAGACACATTTTTCTAAACTGGATGAGTGCATTTACAACTCCACTGAAGAGACATTTCCATGAAGTGTATAAATCATTAGATTTTTTTATATGAAAAAATGAAGAAATAAAGAAATAAATAAGGTACTGAGAGATTATACTCTCCTGGCTGTGACACTCTGAGACTGTAAATTGGTTAACCATGGATAAAGTGGAAACCCCAGTCAAAAGTCCGTATAGCAGAAGCATGAGGGCCAATTTTCACTTCATCTACTTTCATCTCTTCAGCTGAGGTCCTCTACACTTAAAAGCTAAAACTGCCAAAATTCACCCTATGTTGAATTAGGATGATTTAAAATTAAGATCTGGAAAGTAGTTTAGCATTTCGTTTGAACTTGTTACTGAAGCTGCCACTGAATGTACTGTATAGACACATAACATAAGTAAATGTGCGGTAGGCAGTATTTTTTAGACTACCACACATAAAATATCCCTGACAGATATTACTCAAATCTGTCATCACATCGCACATGTGTATGTTGCAGCCATAGGCTCCATAAATACCAAAGAAAAATTAAAGAGTTAGGAAAGTGTGTGGGATTGAATATTTTTGCCTTGTTTTAAAGTGATTGGCTGGCAAGTCTTTGGAGAAAGAGTGTGATGCTGAAGTTATGAAAATCACTCACAATTTTTTTGCAATTTGTATTTTGCTCTTATTGCTTCAAATGTTTGTTCTATTTGACCGTAAGTGCCCTGCTAAGTGAACATCACTGGATATTCCCCCATGATCGAAGGGATCAGTCCAAAGGGAGTATACATGTCCGATTCAAAGGGTGTTAAAGTACAAGAGATGAGAATTTAAATTGTATTTATTTACAGAGGTATATTATGTCACATTTCACACCTCTCTAGTAAATTTTGTCTGTGTGTGAAGATGGTGCAGGCCATGGCATAGCACAAATCTGTGAATGAATGTTCAGAAGCGAAGTAAACTTCAAAAGATTTCCCATGCTCAGGGAGTAGGAAGCAAAGAACACAATGTAGGGACCATGTCAATCAGAACACAGTTCATGCATGGATCTTTCTTGAGTTGGTTATCTGAATCAGGTGTGTTAAATAAGAGTGACCTACAAAATATGCAAAACGTGGGAATTGAGAACCACTGTTCCAAGTAATCTGATAGCTCAAGGGTATCAAACTCAATTTCTGTTTCAGTTTAGATTGAACCCTAATTAAACACACCTGATCCCACTAATCAAGTCCTTGAGGCTTATTTGAAAACTATGTGTTGGAACAAAACTCTGCAGGGCTCTGGCCCTCCAGGAACTGAGTTTAGCACCCCTGTGATAGCTTTATGGGAGTAATGACATCAGTGATGCAAACATCTGGTTCTTCTGTCTCACAATTGATCCTACTAGAGCAAAGTTAGCTATGAATATACTAATCACTATAATGCAGATTTGGCAGATAAAAAAATGTGTTTCAGTAAATGACTGGTCAATTAAATTTTGTACTTAACAGACCTATTGACTAGCTTCTTATGGTGCATAAGTCACTTTAATTGTTGCTTTTATTCTTCTTTTGATATAGCACATGGATTGTCATTCACTATCAATCCTACCCACAATTTTCTTTAGTGGCTGAAAAAAAGACTGTACAGGTATAGAGCAGCATGAAAGTGAGCAAATGGTGACAATTTTCATTTTGGGGTGAATGATCCCTTTAATATAAGAATGATTGCTGTTATAGTACCGCTACAAGCCTAGCAGTAGCAATCATTTCAGGATGAGAGCTTTTTGTTCCTTCTTAGGCTCACAATTTTGCCTTTTTCTGTTATGTCGGTCCATTTACACTAAGGATACGGGAACAACAAGAGAATGCTTTCAATTGTCACATGTCTTTCTAGCAGCAGTAGACCGCATCATGCATAGTCTCTGTGGGCTATTTATCTGTGAATGGGGGGTAAAAGTTTGTTACAATCTTGTTACAATTCTGAGAAGGTCAACAACAAGATAAAATTATAACTGCCATTAAATTGTCAGAGTGGAGGTCAAACAGAGTACTGCCAACTATCTGTGGTTTAAGCACCATTCTAATTCAACCAAATGACTGACAATCTTCCAGAAAGCAAAGTCATGTTTGCAGACCAAGAAGTTTAGAAATCTGACATTCTTCTGAGAGTTTCTGAAATGAAAGAAGGTTAAAAAATAAAGCAGACCTCATTAACTCAAGAACAAACTAAAATGATGAGGATATGTCTGGTGCTGCCATAAAGTTCATGCCAGATCAGTGAACTGTGATTGAAATTGACTCCGAATGGCCAAGGTCTGGAGTGAGGAATGAGAGTCTATATTCATTTTTCCTTTTCTTCTCTCTTCATGACACAAACAATATATTAAGAGCTGAAATGAAAGAGCAAAACTAGTCTAGCCGAGTAAAAAACAGAAATGCACGTGTATAGCTATTTGTGATGACAGTGATGAATGGTTTAGGTATCTTTACTACAAGACATGAGCTCTGGGGCCTTGAAACACTTCAAATGGCTGCACTCTCCCAAACGCTGAAACGTACAGGGAAGGGAACTGCAAAATACAGTGAGCGAATCAGAGAGCGTGCTGTGAATCCATCTGGTTCATGTGTCATCCAGCGCTCCTGCTGATTGCTTTTGCAGGCGGAATGCAATAGGAGCCGAATCTTCCAATATGTAGGTCAGCTTGTTGCAAAGTCCTAAAATTGATCCGTGGAATCACCGCCGCCACTTAGTTGTGGGAGAACCTGATAGTAAGTGCTGAAAATTGAATCCTACCCTTTTCGCACTCAAACATTCTCCCCGGCTCAATGCAGGCCTATGGGGTTGGTCTGAGAGGAGGAAGCGATCCTCACAGGTGGTGAGGGTTAGATTAGCTCCTCTCCGATCACACGGCTCAGTCGCTCTGTGAGAAAATGATCCTCCCCCTTAAACCCACAGTTAAGACAAACTCCACCCGTGATGCTGTTGAACAGTTGCCCAGTCGCTACGCATCACGGATGCCATGGAAACTGAGATGACAGGGGGTGGGGTCTGGCTTGGACGTTCGCTGAAAGCTGCGCATATCAATTAAAGAAAGATGTGGGAAAAACATACTTTCATAACTGAGCCTGAAACCTTCTAATTTTTTTAACAAATGGAGACAGCTTATCTTTCATTCAGTGTTGACTGAGAAATTCACAACATCTGAATAAATATTGCATGAACTGTTTTAGTTTCTATTAATTTTATATGAGGCAATTTTTGCTACACTGTTAACAAAATGTGGGACTACATTTTATATATACTTGAGCCATAATTTTTGTCTAAATATAGTTCGAAACCCAGATTTTTGAGTTTGTCATTCTCTACTAATACGATGAAGGTTTTTTTTTTTTTAATAAAGATAAAAAATATAATATTGTAGTATTATTAATGTAAAAAATTATAGTTTATTAAATAAATTGTAAAAAAATTTTTATAAATATATGCCACCTGGTGTATCATATTAGTTGATAGCGTGCTCCTGTTCCTATAATTTAAAGATTTGTTTCTTATAATAATTGAAAATGAATGGCAGAACTTGACACATGCAGTCAACAATGCCTTTAAAAAATGTACTATATATATATATATATATATATATATATATATATATATATATATATATAAATATATATATATATATATATATATATATATTTATATATATAAACACAAACGAACATAAATGAGTGGAAAGTTTATTTTTTTCTGTAAATATAAAACTTTATGATAATAATAATCTTATGATAACTGAAAATGAATATCTTTCTTTAATGCCTTAAATCAATTTGTTCAAAGTGTGTTCTGTCACTGCATGTGTCTGCTGTTCTCCATCTGTATGAAGGAGTCTGTTTATGGCCATAATAGTATTTAAAAGGCTATCCTCTATTACCCTATTGTTTATTTACCCCATACAAATCTGTGTGTGTGTGTGTATATGTATTTGCTCAGGAGGCAATCCTTTCAAAGGACATGGGTGTTTTGCAAGTTAACGTGAATGTATTTGTGTGTGTGCGTACTGTGAATCTATGCTAGAGTGCATGGACAAATGCGTGACGTAACTCTCTGTGTGTGCTTCCAGACTTGGGATGCTTCGCGCTTATGTGGGACACAGATGAATGAATAACCATGTGTGGCATTTGGACAGAGTGTTCGGAGTGTGTTATAGTACATATTTGTGCATGTTTGCAGGGATGTCTACAGATACTAGTTGGAGAATAATCATGACAGTTGTGTAAAATCACTTCAGTCAGTGTGTGAACTCTAACATGACAGCTGGTCTGAGCATGACAAGCAACCAAGAGTACAGAAATGTCTTTCACATCAACTTGGCAAATTTAAGGCAAATCTGGCTATATTTTAATCTCAGATCAGAAACTTCAGCCCAGAGAAACTGACTCAGAAAAACTGGAAACTCAGAGCATATATATTATACATTACATATTTCTTCTCCTCTATATTTAAAACAACTATATAAAGGTTTTTTTTTTTTTTTTTTTTTTTTTTTTATGGCTGACATGTGCCTAATCTAGATCCTAACCTCAACCTAACCTGACCTGAACCTGGTTTCAAAAATAAACCCAACCATATCCTAAGCTCAACCCCATTCCAATCCAATGCCTCAAAATTCAACTCCATTAGCAAAGGCCTCTGCTAGGATTTAAAGTTTTCGCTTCATATAACCAGGTCCATTTTTTTTCAAGCTTTGTGGCAAAGCAAACAAAAGTTAAATATCCCATGGAATCTAAATTTAGCCAATGTCTATAAGCTGTAAAGCCATCTATATGCTAATGTGATGCTTAAAGATTACACAACTGACTTACAAATATACAGATTTTAATTTTTTCATGCTTCGTCTTTTGCCAAAACAGTAGATGGCATGTTGGACTAACAAAAAAAGAACAAAGAAAAATATTCTAAAACGTATAGTATGGTTTTTTTTTTTTGTTGTTGTTGTAGCAGTAGCTAAATTACATGAGACCGTTGATAACATAATTGACAGAACATGATGCTAGATAAATAAATAATAAGACAAAATACAATACAATAAAATAATAAACTAAGCTAAAATGTATAAATTAAACTACAAAATAAAATAATTAAAATATAAAATCAAATACAATCTAGAGCTTGTTTGCATGCTTCAACCCAGATTTAACATTGTGTACTGTACGCCTGACCTTGAGGCTGCACTGCTCGGCTCTACTTCCTGTGGGCCTGTTAATTGTGATAAATGGAGATGACACAGGCTGCAGTGTTAGAGCAAGGAGTCAATATATTTTATGCCAACGGTCCACGCAAGTATAACTGCGTAATTAATGAAAGATGCTTGGATGTAGCACCCCTCCACCTGCCTGCACACTTCGTACAATAATTGCACCAGAAAGAGAGAGAGAGAGAGAATGAGAGTGAGAGTACAATATTTGAGTTACATTTGCCAATTTGCTAAGGCATAAATAGGGGTGTTTTCTATTGCCCCAACAATTTGCATATGGGTGAAAGGGTGTGTGAATATGACCGTTACTAACAAGTAAGCATTTTTAATGCCCACACAAATAAACACGCTGGCTCAAGTATGCTTGGAAGAGAGGATGTTGCCATAGACTATATTCCACTGGGACTTACAATGGGGACCAAAGGACCACATTGAAAATCCGGGATCCAAAATCCAATTTAAACCCACAAATAAACACAAGGTTTACAGATTATAAATAGTAAAACAAAATAATAATAAAAATGGAGGTTGTGGCATAAACTAAAGACTCAATAAAGAGTCTGCACTTTTTTTTTTTTACTAGTGTTCCTTATTTCTATATGTTTATGCTCAATTATGACACCTCTAGTTCAAATGATTTGATGAAGGACATGAAACTTCTTGTAACTTCCTTTTACTCCAGATTTGTTTTCATGAATTTAAAGGTCATCAGTGCTTTTGAACTTACTAGCATTTCTGAATTATAAACACTGGCCCATATTTGTAGAGTAAAGTAACATTTGTAGTTGTGTCAGTGTTGACCATGCATAGGGGATGAGGTGCACCGTCAGCATAAAAGCCATTTTAAAAAGCACTTTACAAACTGCAGTATACTGTATGAAAATATACCACCTTGCTTGTTCAAGATGCTTGGACAATAGAAAAAGAAAAGCTTAAAATTACCCAGTCTATTAGACGGACACAAAGACTCTTAGATACTCAGTACACTTTGTCTTGACTTGCTGTCATGCATCTCAGGAACAAAGAATATATATCTTAATAATTAACTTATTAATATCTGATCTTCTAGCTTTCGGCTGTAATGATTATTAACTAGTGTGATGAATTAATGCTTATACTTTAATTCTAATTAAGGCTGTCAATTTAACACGTTTATTTAGTGGAATTAATTATAACAAAAATAACATGCTATAATTATCTAATTAATTGTGGCAAAATATTCCAGAATAACAAACCACTACAAGAAAAATAAATCAAAATGCAATGCAAGAAATGCTGAAAAAAAAAAAACATGTCAGAATAACAATAAATTTTATTTATATTGTGCCTTTCAATGATCACAATTTATTTTGTACTGTTCTTTGTTGCTCGTAGCTAAACTGATGTATGTTACCTTTATTCTTGCCAATAAAACTGAAAACTGAAATTGAAAAACGAATCAGAGGAAATAAATGCAATGGTAAACACAAGGAAAGGGAGAGAAAGATTTGATGAAAGACTGCTAATATTGTACTTTTTCATCTTCATCAAATCTTGGATTTGACACAGTTAAAGAGATCATATTTATATCTATTCAAACAGAAATTATATTCACAAAATAGAAAGAATAAAAGAATCCAAAAGCCAAATACTGTATGCTTTCAGCAGAGATCTAATTTAGTCATTTCAAAACAAACGGCTCTTGCTAATTTGCATGTCTAATCTGCTGAGAGAAAACATTTCCCACCAAAAAAGTAAAAAATAGAAGCAAACAAGAACGTCAGTCCCTTTCCTAATGTTGGAGCACTGCGATCAACCAATATGAAGGAAGAAATGTCTTCTGGGAACCCACTGAAAGCCTCTCTGATGTAAATGTGTTCTGATTTAAGTGAGACACAAGTTGTGAAAAATGCCAGATGGAAAAGGGAAAATCGATTGGAAAGGGATGAATGAGGTTTTGTCTTTTCTTATGCAACAGTTTTCAGGTACCAGCTGTTTGTAAAAAGCCAGTGACAGGCTAATTGAGTTATTTCACTCATTTAATTTAAAAAAGGATGAGGATCTAGGACAAAGGAAGGCAGAGTGATCACTCACTCAGCGAACAGAATATCTGTCTTACTCATGTAAAACCATAGCAAGCTGTGAGAGAATCCCACCATTCTCTGTAGCACATGTCGCATGAGTTCACAGAACGTCAAGCGGATCTAAAACGTGGAGGCAAGTCTGGCAAAAAAACACCAATTCAAATTTAAACATGCAGCCTGAAAGAGCTGGGGTTGCCGAGTCACAGTGAAAACGCATAGCAGTTTCCAGTCAGTTCCACTTCATACCAATGTGTCTTTTTTGTTTATGTACGAATGGCTAAAACTAATTCAAAGAAGTGCAATGGGAAATCAGGGATGGAACAATACGTTCAATTAATGAAATCCTCCAGATGTGGCTATAATACCTTGAACCTATCGTATTTCTGAAAAATCATCTTCATGTACCGGCTAATATTTAATTTGAAATGTCCAACAATTCTTCAAAATGTTTCTGCATTCCAGACTATGTCACTCAAAAAGGTTTGACTTTTTTTAAAGTCTGAAACTTATGCAACAAGTTAATATGAGTTCAATATGTTAATATAAGTTCAATATGCCCAATGTTTTGGATCCGACAGAAATGTTGCTCCACACAATTGTGAG
Source organism: Carassius auratus (assembly GCF_003368295.1). Classification (NCBI taxonomy): domain Eukaryota; kingdom Metazoa; phylum Chordata; class Actinopteri; order Cypriniformes; family Cyprinidae; genus Carassius; species Carassius auratus. The sequence goes on along the minus strand of NC_039245.1, from coordinate 11,658,478 downwards.
TAGAGGTTTTTTATTACGTGGTCACTGTTGCTTTGTCTGTTATTACAGATCTTTTGATATGTTCTGCGTATGTATGTGTTTCTAACCTAAATCACAGCAGCGTCCATCTGTGAAAGATGTAGCTGTCAAACATACACAACTGTTAGGCAATCATGGCTCTGGGTGTTTACTTCCGAGTTTACAATCCATCACATCTATTCAAACAGAGCGTTCCAATGAGGGACAAAACAGGACAGAAAACCCTATTACTTCTGAATTATATGATAATTTTTATATTAAAAATCTTAATAATATTACAAGTGTACCCCAGTGAACAGAACTAATTAAAAAGCAAAGGCAGTTTAAGCACTCCCAGGTTGCCAGTTCCACCTCTGCTTTGCTTTAAACACAGATATTTTTAATGACGCATGCAACATTTATACCGTACGCTCAGCTCTTACAGAGTACTTGCCATTCAGCCTTTAACAAATGTGCACTTCCTGTTCCCTCATCAAAAGCCCATCTCTGAAATCATGCACCGACCCCTTCATCAGAGATGTTCACTATAATGTAATACAGCTTTTGCACAAGCCTTGCCACTCTTTAAACACAATTTCATTCTCATTTTTTTCTTTGCCATACCTCTACTTCAGGCAGACGTCTGTGCTCCATGCCTAGACTAATTAAGTGAGTTTAAAGAACAAATGCATTTTGTGTGAGCTGTCCAGCTTTTAAAATGTCCAAAACCTTCCAACGTTTCCCTAATTACCTTATTAGTTAAAGCACAGTATTTAAGTGATTTATGATAACCCTCAATATGATTTTAAAATTGACTGCGACAGTCTGGGAGTGATAAAACCAAGTCTTTAAGTGAGATTGATATGCCAGCTCTTAACATTAAATCGGTTATGTCTTTCTTGGTGAGAGAGGCTACCATGAAGTCATTCCTTTCCCACTGAACTATTTAAACCAATGTTTCCAAACCTGATGGAAATTCTGACTCATTTCCATTAACCAGTTAATTTGAACAGTCTGTTCTGTTTTGCTTTTTAAATAAAAAAAAAAAAAAAAAAAAAAAAATATATATATATATATATAACCTCTTTCAGTATAAATTTTAGATAATAATGTAGGTAAACTTCAGTCAAACTTTTGGTTCACTCACTTACAAACATTCATGCCCTGTTCTTGAGTCATTATGAACTGGACATGTCTGTAAATTCCACCCCCCATCCCCGCCCCCCCCCCCCCCCCCCCCCCAAAAAAATCAACGTATCCAGCCCAAATTATAAATTAATATCGCGAACCGATTTACTTATTAATAAATACTAGATATCAATTTGAGTTCTACTTCATTATATATAATTATATGCAATTTATCATTTGTGTAAGACTATGTGCTTTCCTTAAAAAAGTTAAATATAATATTCATTATAAGATTGATATTGATCCAATCCATTGTTATTATTATTATTTCTGTTTTATCCATTTAAAATCAGTGGGATATATTTTTTCTACGTATGTTCTGGAACTAGCTTTAATAACCACTGGGACTTGGTTGGGAATTATTGATTTAAACTGTGGCCTGTTCTGGTAATGAGAAAATGACAAAATGCCATTAATGCAGCAGTAATGATGAAAGCTATGTGAACAATTGCTTCTAATCTCTGTTTTCATAACATTAATTTCATACTTGCTCCAAATCTCTCCCACAACACCCAAAGCGGAGAATCAAGAAATATTTAAACAACCAAATCAAGACCAAAATGATGCAAAGCTATTCAATTCTGAGTGACAGAGGAGCATAAGGTTGCATACAATAACCAACCCTAAATGGGAATTCTTGGCCGCAACTTGTTTTTAGAGTTTAAGAATTGCAGAGAGGATTTGAAAGGATACGTTCAGAAAAGGAACTCCCAAATGGCTTAACGTCATTATTATGAGCTACATTTCCAGGAGATGTGGCAGAAGAGCTAGCAGGTCTTTAGCACTGAATAAGCCACCATTTACATTGCATTAAAAAAACACATTAATTGCCTTGACTGGTTATTAGAAATTGTGCCTGTCATCAAAAGGAACAATGTGGCCCAACTCAAGGTTCAATTCTAAGTACTTAAGAACTTGTCCACTGCTCTGGGAATCCTCATCCATCTGCGTTTCTATTCAGTACATGTTTGATTAGTCATTCAAAGACACTGCGGCGCATGAACCATGCTAAATCATAGACATTATATTATACAAAATAATAGGCTGTACCTGCCTTTGCTAAGACACAGTGAGTGCTGAATGCATTTGGAAGAAACTTCTAAACAGTGTTGGGGAAAGTTACTTTTAAAAGTAATGCATTACAATATTGCGTTACTCCCTAAAAAAGTAACTAATTATGTTACCTAGTAACTTTTTAAGTAAAGTAATGCATTACATTACTTTTGTGTTACTTTAGCATTACTTTTTAAATATGAGCAGGGCTTGATTGTTTTTAATAGAAGAAGTTATATTTATAACAAATGTAAAAGAGTGTATTGAATAAACCACTTTAGGCTGAAGGAAAAGTAAATTCACATCTGTAGAGTAGAATGCAGGAGAGGAAGGTTGAACACTCTTTAGCAATAAATAAACAATGAAGCACAATTCAAGCCTAATTGTTAGTTTATCCAGAGTAATTTTTGTTTATTATTATGGTTGAACTGGATCATCAAAGGTCAGCAACAAAGACATTAGTTGATAAAATGGGATTAGAAACATTTGTGTTATTTAACACTTAATTATTGCAGGTTTACGTCATATTCTAAATATGCATTTCACTGTTTTAATTCCTTTTAATGAATACTCAATCTGTGTTATTGAGAGTGGGATGAATTAATGCACAATCAGATTTAGTCTAGAACCACAGTAACAAGATGTTCACACAGCGCACACAACGCCTCTGTACGTCTGATTTCTTTCAATATGGGGACAGGAGATTTGTCAGTCAATAAATGGTAAAACAAAATAACTGACGTTACTTCTATGAAAAAGTAACTCAGAAATTTTTCTTGTAAATGAAAAAGTAATGCGTTACATAACTAGTTAATTGAAAAAGGTAATTTGTTTACGTAACTCGCGTTACTAGTAATGCTTTACCCTAATGCTCCTAAACCTCAACAGTACCCTCAGAAAGGTTGTACCAACTTCTACACACTCAACGTTTCTCAAAAGACCACAAGCATGTCTTGACAATCAGCCTTTCTCCTTCAAAACAGAACACCTCTGGTTATAATTATACACGTACACCATTCAATATGTTCACTATTGTGTGAAAAAAGCCAAACAGCCACAATTGAATCAAGACAGCAAATAAATATGCAAACCAGACTGCGATAATAATAGCACAAAATAGACTGTGGCTCTTCTGCTTCTGACATTTAAAATTCTGACATCTTGAAGAGAAACCGATAAGCCCACTGCATGCATCTAAAATGTTGTTTGTCCGTATCTGAAACCTTTAGCTTGAAGCTGTTGGGTCTGTGGAGAGCAAGAAGCCTTTCCACTCCTTACATCTCTGTGATGAGTTCATTAGACCTGTGTGCTTATTGAACTGCACTGGGTCGACTGTAATTCGACAAGAGCTTCCTGTGCTTAACCAGGCTGAAGGAGTTGTGTGTACAGGTGAAATAATTTCTTCCTGTGGGGTACTATGAACACACAAACAAACAAACACAAGTCCTGTGGGGCAAATGACCTCAAAGACCCTTGTGTCCTGCTGGACAGGTTTAAAAGGACGCCTTCTGATCTATAGATGAAGGACAAACAATTGACTTGTAAACAACCGGTGGCATCATGATGGAAATATGCGATCAGAAGAGCTAGAGGGAGGAGTAGGAAATTCTAACAATCTCATTCATGGCTAAAGAGAGCAAGATTACACATTCATAAGATTTTCTGCCTCACAGATGACTCCATTTTCTTCTGGCCTCAATTTTAGTGTAATCATCAGCACAGCAAGTCAATCATCTCAGATCTGACCTTTTGACCTCTGTAGCTGCTAGCAAAAAGTTAGTCAGCCTTCAAAGCCAGGAATGAAACACGGGTATTGCATTTTTGAATACAAAATTTCCTCTGAGATCACAGCAACCACACTGATGTGCTGAGGCAACTAAAAAGAGTGAAATATAAGTCGATTAGCAGTTGTGCGGAATTCTAATTGCTTCTTTGCACCCCTGCCAGCCACATGGGACATTTCATAACACGGGCACTCATCACTCACTAAGTCTTCACTCAATCAAGTATTTCAAAGCTCAGGTATGATCAATCATCACTCAAATCATTTGCAGAGCACTATCCACAGTGCAGAAAGTGGTAAGACACATATTAATGGTAGCTGAAAGCGTGCATGTTTTGACTGTCACCGTTTCAGCACATTACTTCGTAATGGGGCCAAACTGGGCCACAGTCCAGAGCGGAGACTAATAAACTTGCTGCATACTTTTAAAAGGCTAAAAATAACAGTGTCTATTTACACTAAGTGCAAATAGCCCGCCTTGTTGGCAGAGGCTATTTACACTAGCTCCACCCATAAACGTATGATAGGGATGGTCAACAATATAAAAGATGGCAGATAATCATCGGCTTTAGTGGTGTAGATGGTAAAGCATGTACGGAAGTCATTTTTATGAGATCAACCCGGGTTCGAATCCGCCTTTTACCGAACTTTTTCTCACCGTTTTCAAATTTCGTATCACATACACTGTAAAAAAAAATCCCGTAAAAAAACGGTAAAATTCCGGCAGCTGGGGTGCCGGAAAAATACCGTAAAATAACAGGCACATTACATAACAGTAATTTTCCGTAATTCAAAAATACAGTTTTTTGCTGTAATTTTACATGAGATTTTCTGTATTTTCTTCACTTTTAATGTTCAATAAGATGTTTTACATGAATTTTGTGGAGACCGTTAAATTATCATGAAGTTATTTTTTAAATCAAAATTATTTAACACTGCTTTAATTTAAATAATCAGACATAGGTGCAAGATAGTGTTTTAATAATTTATTGCCCTATCTGCAAGAACATACCAATACATTTTGTTCAAAACTGCAATTTACTCTTAATATTCTATATTCAAGACTGCAACAATATACAAGTATAAAGATTATAGCACAAGTTCAATGATTTTCCAATAATCATAACTTCAACAATATTACAATTCATTTTGTTCATGGCCAAAACAGAATAAAAATATTTAAAAAAAATCATAAATGCAACAGCACACAGTAAAAACAATTTTGGTAAACACAACAATTTATACTAAAATTGTCCTTTAATTTAACTGAACCACCTGTGAAGAAATTATTCACCTCGACAACAGATATATGCTCTAATAGTGTAGAGATGATAGTAAAGTAACACTCTGACGCTCACAACTCAATCCTCAGACTGATCCTCAGTGCACTAATAACATCAGTCAGATGTGTATGTGTAGCTGTAGAGTTCAGGAAGCATCCGTTCTACACAGAACAGAAAGAGACGACTCCCAGACGAACGGCATCTTAACATCAGGGATCTCAACCATGTGCTGTCATATGAGTGTGTGTGTGTGTGTGTACAGACAGCAACAAATAATTCAACCACAAAAGAAAATTATCAGTATTTTAAGTCAATGGAAGATCTGACACTTAAAGTTTTTAATCCATCCATTCATAGTCTGCAATTTTGCTAATCAGTGAAAGAACCTTTGGACTGACTGCTGATTGCTTTCTTGATGTTGTCTTCTCCACTTTTGATCCCTTCTCGGGGTTCATCTTAAAAAGGCATCTGTTGAATGGAAAAAAAAATTACTTAGTAATATAACATGGACTGTAACATATGCTGTGAATATCTTAAAAATAAAAGTACAATAATAAGAACTTGCCAAGGGCCTGCTTGTGGTGGATTTTTGCTATAAAGACGTGAGAGGTTGTGTGTGAGGCAGACTGAGAGTGTTATGACTATGTAAGAGAGTGTGTTGTGTGGCGATGTGAGTGAGGATGCATTTAGGGCTTTACAATTAATCGCATGCAATTGTCAGATGCATCTGCAGATGAATCGCATTCGATTATGAACTTGATCATTCTCCATTTGAAAACAAGTGATGGATATGTACTACTAATCACAGGACCGGCTTTACTAATGAGACAGGCATTACAAATGCATGCAATTAATCATGCAGCCCTAGATGCATGTGTGACAATGTATGCATGAGGATGTGTGTGAGTGTGCGAGGGTGATGATGCATTTGTGGGAGTGTATGTGAAAATTTCTAAGTGTGTGTGTTTGTGTGAGAGAGTATGCTTGTGAGAGTGTGAGGATGCGTTTTTGAGAGTGTATGTGAAAGTGTTTGAGTGTGCGGATGCATGTGTGAGTGTGAGGATGTGTGTATGAGAATGTGTATGTGAGAGTGCGAGTGTAAGGATGCATTATGTTCACTGACAAGCTATGCAATATCACATTCATAATCACTTAGTATATGTGAAAGTGTGTGTGTGTGTGTGTGTGTGTTTGACTGCATGTGAGAGTGTGCTAGTGTGATGATGTGTGTGTGTGTGTACTTGTGTATGTGAGTGCATGTGTGTGACAGAGTATGCATGTGAGAGTGTGTGTATGTGAGTGTGCAAGTGTGAGTTTGCGTTTGAGAGTGTGTGTATGTGAGTGTGAGGATGTGTGTGAGAGTGTGTGTGTGTATGTATCTGAAAGTGAGTGTGAGGATGCCTGTGTGAGTGTGTATATGTGAGAGTGTGTGAGTGTGAAGATGCCTGTGTGAGTGTGAGGATGCCTGTGTGAGTGTGTATATGTGAGAGTGTGTGAGTGTGAGGATGCCTGTGTGAGTGTGTATATGTGAGAGTGTGAGTGTTAGGATGTGTGTGAGAGTGTGTATGTATCTGAGAGTGAGTGTGAGGATGCGTTTGAGAGAGTGTGTGTGTGAGTGTGAAAATGTGTGTGAGAGTGTGTGTGTATCTGAGAGTGAGTGTGAGGATGCGTTTGAGAGAGTGTGTGTGTGTGAGGATGTGTGTGAGAGAGTGTGTGTGTATGTATCTGAGAGTGAGTGTGAGGATGCCTGTGTGAGTGTGTTTATGTGAGAGTGTGTGAGTGTGAGGATGCGTTTGACAGAGTGTGTGTATGTGAGTGTGAGGATGCCTGTGTGTGTGTGTGTGAGTGTGAGGATGCCTGTGTGAGTGTGTATATGTGAGAGTGTGAGTGTGAGGATGTGTGTGAGAGTGTGTATGTATCTGAGAGTGAGTGTGAGGATGCGTTTGAGAGAGTGTGTGTGTATGTATCTGAGAGTGAGTGTGAGGATGCCTGTGTGAGTGTGTATATGTGAGTGTGTGAGTGTGAGGATGCGTTTGACAGAGTGTGTGTATGTGAGTGTGAGCATGTGTGTGAGAGTGTGTGTGTATCTGAGAGTGAGTGTGAGGATGCCTGTGTGAGTGTGTATATGTGAGAGTGTGCGAGTGTGAGTTTGCGTTTAAGAGTGTGTGTATGTGAGTGTGAGGATGCGTGTGTGTGTGTGAGTGTGAGGATGCCTGTGTGAGTGTGTATATGTGAGAGTGTGCGAGTGTGAGTTTGCGTTTGAGAGTGTGTGTATGTGAGTGTGAGGATGTATCTGAAAGTGAGTGTGAGGATGCCTGTGTGAGTGTGTATATGTGAGAGTGTGTGAGTATGAGGATGCGTTTGACAGAGTGTGTGTATGTGAGTGTGAGGATGTGTGTGAGAGTGTGTATGTATCTGAGAGTGAGTGTGAGGATGCGTTTGAGAGAGTGTGTGTGTGAGTGTGAGGATGTGTGTGAGAGTGTGTGTGTATGTATCTGAGAGTGAGTGTGAGGATGCCTGTGTGAGTGTGTGTATGTGAGAGTGTGAGGATGCCTGTGTGAGTGTGTGTATATGAGAGTGTGCGAGTGTGAGTTTGCGTTTAAGAGTGTGTGTATGTGAGTGTGAGGATGCGTGTGTGTGTGTGAGTGTGAGGATGCCTGTGTGAGTGTGTATATGTGAGAGTGTGCGAGTGTGAGTTTGCGTTTGAGAGTGTGTGTATGTGAGTGTGAGGATGTGTGTAAGAGTGTGTGTGTGTATGTATCTGAAAGTGAGTGTGAGGATGCCTGTGTGAGTGTGTATATGTGAGAGTGTGTGAGTGTGAGGATGCGTTTGACAGAGTGTGTGTATGTGAGTGTGAGGATGTGTGTGAGAGTGTGTATGTATCTGAGAGTGAGTGTGAGGATGCGTTTGAGAGAGTGTGTGTGTGAGTGTGAGGATGTGTGTGAGAGAGTGTGTGTGTATGTATCTGAGAGTGAGTGTGAGGATGCCTGTGTGAGTGTGTGTATGTGAGAGTGTGTGAGTGTGAGGATGCATTTGAGAGTGTGTGTATGTGAGTGTGAGGATGTGTGTGAGAGTGTGTGTGTATCTGAGAGTGAGTGTGAGGATGCCTGTGTGAGTGTGTATATGTGAGAGTGTGCGAGTGTGAGTTTGCATTTAAGAGTGTGTGTATGTGAGTGTGAGGATGCCTGTGTGTGTGTGTGTGAGTGTGAGGATGCCTGTGTGAGTGTGTATATGTGAGAGTGTGCGAGTGTGAGTTTGCGTTTGAGAGTGTGTGTATGTGAGTGTGAGGATGTGTGTGAGAGAGTGTGTGTGTATGTATCTGAGAGTGAGTGTGAGGATGCCTGTGTGAGTGTGTATATGTGAGAGTGTGAGTGTGAGGATGCCTGTGTGAGTGTGTGTATGTGAGAGTGTGAGGATGCCTGTGTGAGTGTGTGTATATGAGAGTGTGAGGATGCCTGTGTGAGTGTGTGTATATGAGAGTGTGAGGATGCCTGTGTGAGTGTGTATATGTGAGAGTGTGTGAGTGTGAGGATGCGTTTGAGAGAGTGTGAGGATGTGTGTGAGAGAGTGTGTGTGTATGTATCTGAGAGTGAGTGTGAGGATGCCTGTGTGAGTGTGTGTATGTGAGAGTGTGTGAGTGTGAGGATGCATTTGAGAGTGTGTGTATGTGAGTGTGAGGATGCCTGTGTGTGTGTGTGTGAGTGTGAGGATGCCTGTGTGAGTGTGTATATGTGAGAGTGTGCGAGTGTGAGTTTGCGTTTGAGAGTGTGTGTATGTGAGTCTGAGGATGTGTGTGAGAGTGTGTGTGTATGTATCTGAGAGTGAGTGTGAGGATGCCTGTGTGAGTGTGTGTATGTGAGAGTGTGAGGATGCCTGTGTGTCTATGAGGATGCGTTTGAGAGAGTGTGTGTATGTGAGTGTGAGGATGTGTGTGTATCTGAGAGTGAGTGTGAGGATGCGTTTGAGAGTGTGTGAGTGTGCCTGTGTGAGTGTGTATGTGAGAGTGTGTAAGTGTGCCTGTGTGAGTGTGTATGTGAGAGTGTGTGAGTGTGAGGATACGTTTGAGAGAGTGTGTGTATTTGAGTGTGAGGATGCGTGAGGATGTGTGTGAGAGTGTGTGTGTGTGAGGATGCCTGTGTGAGAGAGTGTGTGTGAGAGTGAGGATGTGTGTGAGAGAGTGTGTGTATGTATCTGAGAGTGAGTGTGAAGATGCCTGTGTGAGTGTGTATGTGAGAGTGTGAGGATGTGTGTGACAGTGTGTATATGTGAGGGTGTGAGGATGCATGTGTGACTGTATGCGAGTGTGTGAGAATGCATGTGAGAGAATGTGTATGTGATAGTGTGTGAGTGTAAGGATGTGTGTGTGTGTGTGTGAGAGTGTGAGGATGCATATGTAACTGTGTGTGTGTGTGTATGTAAGAATGTGTGAGTCAGTGCGTGTTGAAAAAAGTGTTTGTGTGAGTGTGTGTGTAAGGACACAAGTGTGAGTGTGATTGTATGAGTGTGTGTTTTTACCTTTGCACAAACTCTAGCGTTCCTCCTTGGTCTACTGGGTATGAAATGTTCAAACAGTAATATGAAGCAAACATCAACTTCAGAGCATCACAGAAGATGGTGATGTGGCCGTTAACGACGACTTGGTCAACAGAAAACATGAAGTTCTCTGCGGTCAAAGGTGAACTTCCTGTTGTTATGCATAAGAAAAAGAAGAGATCAGTAACACTGTGATAAACTTACTGCAAATATTAAATAGTTTTTCTTTAAAAATATTCAAACATACCACACACAATTATGCAGGGTGTACTCGGAAGTTTGGCACAGTCTACTTCAGATGGCAAGGTTGTTTGATCCACTTTATGGAACATCTGGTCCTCTCTCTCGCTGAAGTACTTGAGAAGTAGCTGAAGAAATCCAGCAGCGTTGATATCATCCACGTTCTTGCTTGATTTTTCCATTTCCCTGAAGATGGTCTGCATCTTTGCTGTCTTGTCAGTACATCTGAAGTATGAAACAACTCTAGCACACTTACTTGCTATAGTTTTGTCTTCAAAGTCTATCGCAGTTAGTTCTTTAAAGTGAGTCATCATGCCAGATGTTTCAAACAAATATGGCCATTCGTGCAACAGATCAGAGGTTTCAACCCCATTTATGATGTCTTTTCGCTGAGTAAAGAAGGTGGCCCTCATCATATTCTCAACAATTTTGGCATCATGGAACTGTTCTTTTTTCATTTTCTTCATTTCCTGCTTTACAGATATCTGGGTGTCAGGCGTTTCATTAGCTGGTAGCTGCACTGGTTGCCAGTTTTTACACCCGTAGCTATCTAGTCTCTTCTTTCTACACAAAGTATCTTCTTCACTGTTGCCAGCTGCTTGTCTCTTTAAAGAAAGTGATGTCTTTCCTCTCCTCACATTGTCCAGTCTGTTAATCAGCTGTTTGATGACTGAATCATACCCACTTCCAACAACTTCCCCTTCAATAATATCTTTGAATGCTTCAGGATAAGCCATGGCCATCTTCCGTGCAATCTCAGTGATGTGTTTTTTAACAGGTGTTGGACAAACTGTTAATATTTCACTCACTACCAGTCTTATGATTTCCAGTCTTTCATTTTTTCTTGGCCGCTTCCCTGCTTCCAGTTTTCTAAAGATCTCAGATGGGAACTTCTTCCAGGGAATTTGAAAATGATAATGCCAGCTATCAGGCAGTTGAGGTGTACCACTCACACTTAAACTAGATGTTGACACTGAGCTTGAAGTTGCTGAGCTGTAGGTACCTACAGAGTTTCAGAAGTTCACAAATAACATGGGCTGTTATGAAATGATGCAACATGCACTCTAAAGTTATCTATTTTTTCCTAAATGTATTAATGTTAAAATTACTTACAATACACTATGAAATGTCTGAGCTGGTAGAACCCTCAAATATTTAAATACATTTTTATATTGGTCTACTGCTAAATTATTACTTGAACAACAGTGTGTGAACATTATCTAAGTTTGGGTATATCATTGAAAAACACCCAACAAGTAAACTAAGGTGTGATGAATGTAATGTTTACCCTAGAATTGTTTATATTAAAATGTTGCAGTAAATATGTTCTCAAAAAATGTATCAAAATTTCTTGAAATACTAGGACTAGGTCTAAAATAGAGCTAAATGTCCATTTAATACATTTAGTGCACAATATACGCACCAGAAAAGGAGGTTTGATCAGGACTTTCACAGGCTTTATTCGAGGACAGTTGGTTGCTTGAAAAGCTACCAGTCACATCACTTTGACCTTAATAAAAAACATAGCATTAGACTTATGGTGTGTAATACATTTTGATAAGAGTAATACAAATCCAGTATAATGATGTACATGTAGAATATTTTCTTAATATGCTTATTTTCTTAATAGATTGGGTAAAACAAAAAATAAATTCTGTATTTAAATGCTAACCCATCCACAATGAAAGATCTTTTTAATTTAATATGAGTTTTTTTGTTTCTAAATTGAAAGCACTTACAAAGTCTAGAAAGGAGGTAAAGACATACCATAATTAAATCAATTTATGTGACTTCAGTGGATTTGTTTAACCATTGGAACCTAAGGATTACTTTGGAGGGCAATGGAGGGATAAAAAGCTCCCAGACTTATTTAACAATATCTCCATTTGTGTTTTGAAAATAAATGAAAGTCTTAAGGGTTTGAAATTAAAAAGGGTGAGTAATAAAAGAAAAAATTTAAAAGGATAGTACCGAAAATGGAAGTTATGGTATCCTTTACTCACCCTAATGTTGTTTCAATATATGTTTGAATAAATTAAGATATTTGGGAAAATATTTATAAACAAAAAACTATTGGCTTCAGTAGTATTTTTTCAGTTTGATTCTTTCATATATCTTCCTTTATGCTCAGTAGAACAAATAACTTTATACAGGTTTGCAACAATTTTATGGTAAGTAGATAATGACAATTTTCCCTTTAAATTTTGTGTTGAACAAATTCTTTCATATGATAATTATGTTATATACAACCTCAAACACATACTTGCTGATTTGAAGCATGACAAGAGTTTCCTTGTTTCCACTGGCCTCAGGATATGGAGAAGGTCACTCTCCTGGATATAGTTCATGTCCTCACAATTCTGCACTCCTAATTCGTTCAGTGCTTCCAGTAACTGTTCAAGTTTGCTCATTTTTGGTAGAGCTGATTTAATTAAAGAGGCAAGAGCATTCTCTCCATCCATGACACTAAAGAGAGACAAGACAAACAACTAGTCAAGTGCAAATAGAAAAAGCTGCTTTACTCTAACCCATATAGTCACATCTAGCTAAAGATAAATTTTGTTTCTTGTCAACTCTTAGGGACTCTTATAACCATTGTTTATATGAAGGCATGTTTAATGCAGCTTCACATGAGGTATTGTGCTGTGATGGTCAAAACTCTTAAGAAGCTCAATTAATGTAGAAGTATTTATTTAAAAAAAAAAAAAAAAAAAAAAAAAAAAAAAAAACACTGTGGATGACGCGTCTAACAGGGATGCCTTGTCCTGTTCCAAGAAATGTACCTATCAATATGTTCAGCTCCAACCCAAACACGAAACTGCTTTAGTTTGCACACTGACATGTCTTCATAAATTTGGCTAAACCGCTGTAGTCTACTCAATTACTTTATTGATGTCTTTCTGGAAAATTATAGTCCAATGGATGAATAGAAACCTCTCAGGGTTGGATCTGAACCATGCAGATAGGTAGATCTCCTGGAATAAGACTGGACACTCTTGGTGTATATTCACCTTTACATTATCTTTACTCTGTGTCAACAATGCTATGTTTCAGTGAAATTACTTTTGACCCCAAAAGCTTATATGCAGGCAATGGATAATAGTCCAATTTGAGCTCTGCTTTCCAGTACTGCATGCTGTGCCTTGCATCCTTCACTTTATATAATCCAAACTCTGGCAAGTAGGACACATCATGAGGAGTAACAAGAAAGTACACATGCTTCTCTTCCTTCACCAACATGAGCTCAATTTGACCGAATTCAAATCGCCTCACCTTGGCTCAGAGACAGAAAGAACCCCTTTTTATACAGAGTCCCTTTCCACTTCAACTCTGTAGATGCCACAATATTCGGCTCCCTGTCTAAGGCTGTTCCTACAGCAGTGCGCACTTCATTGCTGTACAGTTCTAAATGGAAAGGAGTGGAGTTCTTGACCTCCAATAAGGGTGCAAAAAATGAGCCTGAATGAAGGTATGCTTGCAGGAGCTGGTGGTTCCTGGCAAGTGTCTGACATACGTTTTTGAAATTTTGTGTTCTTCGTGCACATCTTTTAAAGTAGGAATGTTTGCTTTCAAACCGCATTGTCCACAACCGCACTAGTGGGCCAAATTTCAGGATCAATGCAGGGTAATGAGTGAGGAAGTGATGTTTTGGTTTCAGCTTGTGTGCAGGAAACATTTCTTTCCTTGCCTCTAGATAGTCACGGATCTGAACATTGAGGAAAGCAATCTGAGGTTCTGATATTGTGGGGGCACAAATCAACTCCACTACCTCTTTCAGCTGGACAACAAGTTGCCAAACTGGATCCTCTGTATCTGCGATCTTCTCACCAATTATAATTGGTAGAAGCCTCAGCAAACACCAGTTTTCTGTTGCCTGGCCACCTAATTTTACACCCTTTTCAGAAACTTCAGAGGGTGTAGAATTACTGTCAGATCCTTGGTAAGTAAACTGCCTGATTCTACGATTCAGTTCTGAATATGTGAAGAATTTCTTCACCTTGACAAGGTAGTTGATGTAAATGGCAAGATCGGATGCCACTACACCCTCAAACAAATCATGGCCAATGCAGGGTGGCAAGCCTGGCTGGCAAACATGGAAAAAAGCCAGAGAATTAAAGATGGAGTCAAACTTCAAACCTCTGACTTCATGTGCATCATCATTCCGCAGCTCTTCAACAGTGTCAATGTAGTCTTGAACTCTGCGGATCGGAGCATGGTGCTCCAAATTGTCCAGGTCACTTCTTGTCACATGACAGTATCTGCAGAAATATTTAGATGTACTAAAGTTTTCTGTGAAACCACCGATATTATGAGAACCCAAATTATCGCCTGTGATGCAAAAGACTGTTGCCTTTACATTGTTTCCATGTATGGTCAATCCATTTGTTTCCAGCTCCCTAAGATCAGATATCAGTGGAGAGAACACCTTTTCATGGCCAAAATTTTTGAAATCAGCTTGTCGGCACAACAGCAAAAGCTGCATGTTGTCAATGGTGGAACGATGAAACGGATCAAAGTTTGCTAGAGTAAAGTACACCCCAAGCATCTTGTGTTTTTTTTTTTGCAGATCCAAGGGGATTAACTAACTCGAATGCATCCTGATAAAGGATCAATTTTAAAGTGATGCCTGGCTCAGAAAATAATGGATTGGATTTGAATACCGATCCATCACACACATCATTTAAAATAAGAGGTGTACTCTCATTCTCAGATGTACAACATTCTTCCCACACTGCAGGATCTTTCAGTAGAGCTGTTAATGTGTCTTTTATGGGAATATACTGTGCATGCCGCTCCTTTCTGTTTTCATCAGTCCCCAAAAAAATGCATTTTGGATGCACATAGGAAAAATTTTCCTCAAAGTACTGTTTTCTTTTGTACTCTGTTGAAAAAGCAGAGCTGCATGACCCATGAACATCCATGTCATCTAGAGTTTTTACAACATCTTCAATTTCTGCCTCAGAGAGTTTAGTTTTTGCTTGAAGAGATGCTTTGAGTTGATTCTTTGTGTACTGCTGGCACAATCCACTGAGCTTATTGATCTCTTCTACGATTAACTGTACTGTGGAGGAAGGGATCAGCTGCTTCGCCTGCAACTTCATGTAAAACATGGACAGATTTCTCATGTATAAATTTTTCATTTGTTCTGTGTCCAGTATATCCTCCTCAGGTCCATCATCATCTGCCACTTCATCTAAGTGGCTTTCAGCAACAGAGAATTGAGACCCACTAGGAAATGAGGGAAGACAGTATGCACCAGAGACATTCAAAGCTGTCGAGTATTTGTGCTTTCTAGATAGGTGGGACGTGAAAGATGATTTCACTGAAAATGAGCGATCACAATTTTTGAAGGGACAATGCACCTCCTCTCTTTTTGAAATGTGAAATTTCAGGTGACCCAAAAGATCTGAAAGGTCAGTCAACTGTTTCTGACAGTTAGTAAATTGACATGAAAAGGGCCCCTGAAGAGACCCGCACTGTGATGCAGAAGATAACTGCCGATGATGACGGTAAACATGACTTTTAAATGCATTGTAATTTCTGAACCGTAACTTGCAACCTGCTATGCAACAAGCTAATAGGTAATGTGCCTCATTTCTGTGTAGCCCTTGATGTTGTACGTAACCTTTTAGAGTTTTCACAGAAACACCACAACTATTGCAAGTGTAATCTGTCAACATCTTTGCACTGTGCAACTCTCACCCTTTCACGCTGACCTTGATTTTAGCCGCTCACAGAAGTTATCTGTAAGAAGAAAAAAAAGCATGTAAATATATGAAATTTTA
The DNA here is from genome assembly GCF_003368295.1 of Carassius auratus. Taxonomy (NCBI): domain Eukaryota; kingdom Metazoa; phylum Chordata; class Actinopteri; order Cypriniformes; family Cyprinidae; genus Carassius; species Carassius auratus. Next base: position 11,642,615 of record NC_039245.1, on the reverse strand, counting down.
GCCAATCTACAAAAATACAAAGAAAAATATTGACAAATGTATTATATCTATAGTTCTGAACCCTGTCTGTGTCACCTGTGAATTCCTATCAGCGAGTCCCTATCAATAATCCCTATCAGCTTCAATAACAGTGCTTTAATATAGAAGGTTGATTAAAAGTGTCTTAAAACAGAAGCTGCTCGAAGAGGGAAAAGTGCCTAAGAACATAACATTACTAACGCTTCATATCGCCCTCGGAGGAGTTCAGTCACTTTAAGCGCTTGTTCTCATGAATCTGATTTTGAATTCAGAATTTTCATCCAATCTCGCCTAGGAAAATGAAATATTTTGAGCTTTTAGACGACGCCTACGATTATGAATCGTAACTTAACAGTTAAAGACTTAATTTTCCTCAAAGCCATCCAGTTTTCCCTCAGGGACAATATAGCTTAACAAAACCTACATGTAGCGCCTGCCGCGGCGCAAGTGCAACCCTCCCTCTCAATTAGTAAATAACGGAAATGAGCGGAGAAGGAGTACACCGTTTCTAAATTTGGACCAGCGACCAGAAGATCAGATTCGCTCAAGAGACTGTGTCAGCAACAAGGGTAGAAGGAAATGACAACAACACTGGCTGCATTAGAAACAGGTAAAGTGTATTAAAGGGAATGCAATAATAAAAGGGAAAAAATATATATATAATAATAATAATAATAAAAGTCAGAGTTTCAATACATCATCAAAATCAACAAACAAAATGATTAAATAAATAAAAATAACAGAATATTGTAACCCAAAAAAAGGGGTAATAGAGAATAAAATAAATTAAAAGAATGAAATAGTAAATGTATCCTTCTTATAACCCTTATATATTTAAATGTCTATTTTTCTATTTATTTATTCTTCTATTTTATTGTTTGTCTATTTATTTTTTGACTATTTAAACTCAACCTAATAAAGTTAAATGACCCTTATTTTGCTAATATGGAATATAGATACATAAAATAGTATAAAAATGTATATTTCACCTATTTATTTGTGTTCTAATTGGCTTATTTAATATAGATAATAACTTTGAATTTGACTGTAAATACAATTCTTCCAAATTACCCTTTTCACTCTTGTTCTTCAGAAAAACAAAACAACAAAATTAAAAAAAAACAAAAAAACAAATCATTTCACAGTGGAATGAGTAAAAATAGAGAGAAGGAAAAAAAAACAATGGATCAACCTTGCTTACAATAACAGTCCCAATGTGGATTAGGGTTTTCACCAAACTTTAGCTCTAGTTCAGTGCTGCTTACACGAGATCCGTCTTCCGCAATTGAGTTCTGAGCAACACAGTTCAGTCAGAAAAAAAACGAAGGAAAGCGTGTGCACAATCCTACCAATCTCTCAATTCACGTAGTTCGATCCTTATTTGGGCATGGCTCGCCAGTTCCTGCTCACAGGCTTTTTTTAGTGCAATGCAGGAACAGTTCAAGTTCAAAGTCTTCATCAACGATCGTCTGGTTCCAGAAAATGTGCTGCACCCGACTCAAAAGATGATTGAAGATAGAAGATAGCAGGAAGACAGATAGAAGGACAGGAAAAAAAAACCCAACCTTGCAAAAGACAAGGCCAAAAATACAATTAGACACTGGGTTCAAGATATACATCACCACAGCAGTTAATCTGCGAATAAACAACATTTGAACACATTTAACTCCATGCTCGTTTAACATTAACACATTTAAATGTGCATAGACATGCTAAGAGCATGTTTCAAATGGCGCGCTTAGGCCTCATCTGCCCGTATCGCATGTGCGTCACAATCAGCCATTTTTCATAGCCGAATACACGACAAAAACCCATCAAAATTACACTTGTAAACTGCTTGAAGCAACTTTTAAATCTGAACATTAGTTATTTAATGCATTTACCCGATATTCCTCCCGTTTTAAACAGAGGATTAGCTTACATACATCTTATGTAAAATAATGCACATAATACAACAGCATTTGATGGTTAAAAACAATTTACAGAAAATTTATACAAAGCAACCTCTATAATTGAGGATTTAATAATTTTACTCACCAAGAGAAATCTTATTTTCTAAATATGAAGGTTTCAGATAGGCGACACTCCAACCTCTGCGAGTTTCTCTCTCCTGGTAACAGTTTGCACCAGCATCAATAGTGATAAACGGCTGATGGTGTTCAATTCACATCTCTTTCCTCAAAATCTGTTATTTTTCTTAACACGAATGCACAATTATATATTCTAATTTTTGTTTTCTTCTCTTTTTCTCAAATGTTATGAAAATAAAGTGCTGATTTACATATTTATGAGAGTTATGGTATTTTTTTTCTTATTAATAAAAAATTAATAAAAAATTAATAAAAAATTAATATTTTACATTAACAGGGCTCTTAGTAACCTGGGTTACATCCTCCCCTCCTGAATTCATGCACGTCCCGCTGCATCCACAAATTTTTGGGGTTGAGTTAAAACTACAGGCGCAGTATCAGCAGAAGCCACATTCGCCTCTAAAGAAGTGCTGAATGCGGCACTTAGACCTTGCAACAGAGATTGAATCACCACGGTAAGTGGATTTCCCAATTGGGGATACTCAAGTCTTTTTGCAGGCTGTCTTTCTCTTTGTGAACGCCTGGGAATCACTCCGTGCTCAAACTCAGTGTCATTCACTTGTTCACTCTGGTCACCTTCAGCATCCATAATTTCCCTCGGAACTGGACTCCCTCTACTCCTGTTCTCACCTTCACAATCTGCTTCCATTACTGTCTCCTGGGCAGGCAACTCATCCACCGACTTGGAACAGAGATCCAACCCTGTATCGATGGGACCTAACTCTAGCTCATCAGAAGACATTCCTACTTTTCCTGATTCAGGTAAACTTTCCTCTACAGGTTCCTCTAAGATCTCCCCTGATAACCTACAGGTAGGTACATTCTCTCCAACAGGTTCACCAACAGGTAAGTCAATTTGGACGTTCTGGGGTCTTGGGCAAGGTAATGACTCAGGATTCACTAAAACTCGAGTTTCAAAATTTAGCCTATCACTAAACAGAGGACTAAGAAACTGATCATCCTCCGACCCAGAGTTCTCACACACAGACTCTGACTCTGGTAACTCATTATTTGCACAAGCTCTAGTCCTAGGCCTGCAAACTCTTTGCTTAGGCTGCCGCTCATGTTGATCAGGCTGCAAAAATCCACAGGGCAATAACAAATCACGATGTAACGTCCTGAGAGGACCACTCTGCCCCACCGGCCGGACAGTGTACACCGGTAATTCTCCTGCTCTTTTGACTACTACTTGGACACCTTGCTCCCACTTGTCAGCGAGCTTATGCTTCCCTCGCAACCTAACGTTGCGCACAAGAACTCTGTCACCCTCCTCTAAAGTAGAAGCAACTACGCGTTCATCAAACCTTCTTTTGTTACGCTCTGCTAATTTAGCAGCATTTTTTCTAGCTATCTCGTAGCTCTCTCGTAACCGGTCTTTCAGGTCTTTCACGTACTGAGAGTGGGACTTCGCAGGAGATTCTATTGGCAAGCCGAAAGCCAAATCCACTGGCAAGCGAGGCAGCCGCCCAAACATGAGCTCATAAGGAGCATACCCAGTTGTATCATTGCGTGTACAATTGTATGCATGCACTAAGGGCTTTACAAACTCCTTCCACTTATACTTTTTCTCGTTCTCCAAAGTTCCCAGCATTTGGAGAAGCGTCCGGTTAAAACGTTCTACCGGTTTACCTCTAGGATGATAGGGCGTGGTACGAATCTTATGTATACCCGCAACATGACACAATTCCTTAATTGTGTGGGATTCGAAATCGGGACCTTGGTCACTATGTAGCTTCTCAGGAAACCCATAGTGTACCAAGAAATTTTCCCACAGACACTTTGCGACCGTGCGAGCTGTTTGGTTCTGAGTCGGTATCGCCACGGCGTACTTCGTGAAATGGTCGGTGATAACCAATATATTTTTGGTATTGCTATGGTCTGGCTCTAATGACAAAAAGTCCATACAGACCAACTCCAAAGGCCTACTGGTTTGAATATTGACCAGTGGAGCGGCTCTGTCTGGAGGCGTTTTTCTGCGCACGCAGCGTTCACAGGTTTTGATCTTTTTTTCAACCGCTTGGGACATTTTGGGCCAGAAGAACCTGGACCTCACTAAGTCCAGGGTCCTCTCAATACCCAAGTGCCCCATGTCATCGTGGAGGCTGCGCAACACTATCTCCCTAAGCCTGGCTGGTAGCACTAACTGATAACGAAGAGCCCCTTGTTCTTGCTTCCTCCTATACAGCACCCCATTCCTAAGTTCAAGACGACTCCACTCCCTCAACCACAATACCATATCAGGTGGTTGATCCCTCAGGGTACCTGGCCTAGACCCATTCTTCATCCATTCCATTACAACCTCAAGCTCTGGATCTTTCCCTTGCCATTCTGCTAACGTGGCCTCTGAGATGTTAGAGAGATCAGGAAGACCATGCTCAACCTCGTGTTGAAATTCATTCGGCAAAGCATCAACACTATGAGTGAGGGACTCGACCAACGTAACTGGAGAGTGTGCCAAGTCAGGGCTTTCGGGCAAACCAATCACCTGATGCCTCTCACAAATGGCATTCACCACATCCGCCATGAGAACCTCAGACCCAGTTTCAGGCTCCACCAGGTGGTGGAGTGTAAACTGCTTGATCCTCTCTCTTTCCTTCTGAGAGACGAGATCATCCAAAGGCTCACCATGCGGACGCCGGGAAAGCCCATCCGCGTCTTGGTTTTGACTCCCTGCCCTGTATTGGAGCTTAAAAGTGTACGTTGACAAACTAGACAACCAGCGGTAACTGGTAGCATCAAGCTTTGCAGTAGTCAAAACATACGTCAGGGGGTTACTGTCGGTTACAACAGTGAAATCTACACCATACAAATAGTCGCTGAATTTGGCTGTGACTGCCCACTTTAATGCCAAAAATTCAAGCTTATGTGCGGGGTATCTCGCTTCACTCTTTGTCAGTCCCCTACTGGCGAATGCTATTACCCGCATCTGCCCGTCCTGCTCCTGGTACAATGCTGCACCGAGCCCCGTAGTACTGGCATCGGTGTGAAGCATATACGGAAGCTTGGGGTCAGCAAAACCAAGGACGGGAGCGGATGTCAACTTAGAAATGATGTCATCAAAAGCATTCTGACATGCAATGGTCCACCTATCACCGAACTGCTCTTTGGTATTGAAGTACTCACCCCCTTCTCGTTTCCCACTGCGGCCCCTACGAAGTGGAGGGTACCCCTCAGTGAGTCCCGTGAGAGGTTTGACTATCTTCGAGTAGTCACACACAAACCTTCTGTAGTACCCTGCAAATCCTAAGAACGCTCTCAGTTCTTTCAAATTTGTGGGCCTCGGCCAAGTCTTAAGAGCTTCAATCTTAGCCGGGTCAGTCTTTACCCCATCTCTCGAGACAACATGCCCTAAATACTTGACTGATGTCTGAAAGAAACGACATTTTTCAGGCGACAACTTCAACCCGAATTCTTTAAGCCGATTTAGGACTTGTACTAACCGCGACTCGTGTTCTTCCAAGGTCTCTGAAAACACTATCAGGTCGTCAATAAAGACCAGTACCTGTTTCCGGTGAAGATCACCCATGCACCGCTCCATTAATCTTTGGAACGTACTTGGCGCATTCGTGATTCCTTGGGGCATTCTATTGAATTCCCAGAATCCAAGAGGGCATAAGAAAGCAGTCTTGCACTTATCAGCCTCATCCATCTCAATCTGGTAAAATCCAGACTTTAAATCAAGCACAGAGAACCACTTTGAGCCTGTAAGTACAGAAAAGACTTCTTCCAGATTGGGCAGAGCGTATGCGTCTTTGATCGTCTGGGAATTCAACTTCCGAAAGTCGATACAGAGCCGTACCGAGCCGTCTTTCTTTCGGACTACCACTATGGGCGAAGAAAAGGGGGACTCAGACTCACGAATAACTCCAGCAGTCATTAGTTCCTGAAGATGCTTTCGAACAGCATCAATGTCCTGTGGGTGAATCGGACGTGCCCTATGCTTGAAGGGTGTCTCATCAGTTAGTCTGATTTGATGTTTCACTTGACTTGTACGGCCATAATCAAGATCATGTAAAGAAAAGACTGCAGGCATGGAATTTAACAGGTTTGTTATCCGTTCCCTCCAGTTTGAAGACAAGGGAGAGTCTCCAAAATCAAAGGTAAGATTGGCATGGGTAGGTGCTGGTGACTCAATCTTGCTTGAATTCTGAGCTGGTTTCTCTACGACCCTCTGTATAGCATGGATCTCAGCCAAGACGGCTTTAGGGGGGATAGTTAAGTCTGTCTGAGTACTATTCTTAAGCAGAACTGACAGCTGAGAGGGGCGTTTAGAAGGCAATGTGTGCACACAGCTCGCGACCATGAGGCCGCTTGGAAATGGAGCTGATGGTGGCTCAAGAATTACCCACTTTTCCATACAGGGTTCCCGAAGCTGGACATATCCATTCAGAACTATTGTGCTCCCGGCAGGCACAACTTCATGGAGATTGCCTACCAGCTTCACTTGTCCTAATGCTCCACTGCTAGTTTGCTTCCACCTTGCCTCAAGGACTTTAAGCACGGCCTGATATCCGTGGAGACTCGAACAAGGGTTACTCTCACTTTCCTTAATGCAATGGCTGTAAAGCACATCCAGGGAGTTGGTCCCAACAAGAACTTGCGACAGACTCTTTAGATCTGGAACTATTAAAGCTAACGTGGGGACCTCGACTTCAACACCAATGAACTCTCTAGGAAACTTTAAAGTCAGTTCAGTGTACCCCAAGTATGGGACAACTTGCCCATTGGCTCCCTCCACTTCCAACAAATTTTCTAATGACTTCAGCGGGTAATCAGACAAATGTGCCTCATAGAATGACTGGGGAACTGTAGTGACCTGAGACCCTGTGTCTAGGAGACAATCTACTTCCTTTCCATCAATAATGATCTGCGCAGTGCACTTAACCCCTACTAACCCCTTCGGCAGGCTTTTTGGCGGTGACTTATGATGACTGTTCATAACAGGCTCTTGCCTGTAACATTTAGGGCGGATACTTTTACAACTCGCCTCTGTATGCCCTGCTACAGAGACTTTTCTTAGTTTAAAGGCGAAGGGGAATGATCATGCAGCGAGTCCCAATGAGCCAGCTGCTCCCTCAACTTACGCCTCTTTTCCTCAACCCTTGCAGGGTTCGCAGGTTTATCACAAGCAACGGCTAAATGCCCATCTTCGCCGCATCTGAAACAATATCCAGGGCGAGGCCGATTGGTCATTGGTTGGAACCTTCTGGCACTTCTACCAATGTCTGTCTCAAACGAATTATGAGACGGGAAAGCTCGAGGACTAGCATTCTCACGGGAGTAGTCTCTATAACTCTTTTGAGTAATATTCTGAGCCTGCAGTTCAGCAACTTGTTGTCGCAGCTTAACGATTTCAGAGTCATCTGAATTTTCGCGCCTTACTTCTTGGGCCATGGATGCTTTAAGAGTGGTTACCTGAGTGCGCAAATCTTCCACTACCCTCCTCAAAGTGCTCAGCTCCATCTTCTCAGAAGACCCACTCGGCTGCTTATGGCCGGTTGTTTGACCTAAATTAGCAAGTTGAGCCTGGACCTCTGCAAGTTGTTTCTTTATGAGGTCCGTTTCAGAAGCACCAGAATTTGGTGTTTCATGTGAATAAGCGGATACTTGCTGAGTGGCAGCTCGTGGTCTCGGGTAGGTATTAGGAGCTTTTGACAGCCCAAGATAATTTCTCATCCGCTCTTCTTTGGAGGCATGCTTACCCTCCTCTGTTCGGATTAATACAACCAACTCAGCAAAGGTGGGTGGGTGAACTTCCCTCCTTCCTAACTGAAGGCTGGCTATGAGACCATTGTCCCAGCACCCTCTCATGAACTGTTTCAAGAGGCAACGATCGTGATCTCTCTCCGCAATGCCTCCCCTCCTAATCGTTGTACTCAAAATAACTTGTAACCGATGCAAAAAATCTGATGACTTTTCTCCCTGATTCTGTAAGGTGCCCATGAACTTGGCTAACAGTTCATCACCATCCTCCACAGAACCATAGACTGACTCCAGCAGCTCAAGATATACTGCTGGCAAAGCTGGAGGTCGCACGTGCTTCACCACGTCTGCGGCTGGAGGCAACAAGCTATCTAAGATCCTCCGCGCTCTATGTAAGTCTGAAACCGACGGGTCACTTAACAGGAGATCTACACTTGCTCGCCAAGTATCAAAATCGGGCTCGTTCGGAGGGCGCGGGCTCCTCCCTGAGAAAACCCTAAGTCGAACTGAGGCCTGTTGTGCCATTGCGGCATCAGCAGTCTTCACTATGTGCTCTACTACCATTCTTTGAATACCCGGTGGGTCAGCAATGCTCGCAGGAAAAGTAGGGTTAGTAGTCACGGTAACACAATCAACATTTTCTGGATTTGGGAAGGCCATAGGGGTCTCCCGTCTCTTGGTTGGGTCTTTTGATTCTGGGGTTCGCATTTCTAATGTTTCAGCAGAGGTAGACAAGGGCATCGGAGAACAACACACAGGTTCTGGAACGATTGCTTCCACACTCTGAGAATCAAAGCTTGCATTCTGTGCGCTTACTGGAGTACGGTTAGCGGAGTGGGCTTCCTGAAGCTTTTCCAACTCCCCCTGAAGCACATCTAAGAAAGGTTTCCCACTTCCCCTAGCAAGGGCCTTCAACGTTTCAAGATACTCTTCAGTGACCGTACCACTAGCTGTCTGCTTACAGACGCTAGCCAGAGCTCGTACTTGAAATGTAACACTCGGGTTCGAGAGACTTCCCAGGGTTAAGGGTAACAATGGTGTTAAGTTCAACATGGAAGTGCTGTGAGCATATTCCACAATACCATGGTGATGGAACTCAGAAGTTTGGTCATCGATTATCAAATTACGTCTAATTGACCCATACTTTTGCAAGAATGTCTCTAGCTCGCTATCTGTCTCAGTTAACGTGAGGCCTTTGACTATGACTGCACTTTCCACGTTCACGTTTTCTCTCTCTATGATTTCCATTATAAAGTCAGCACTTTTTTTCGTAATAAATGTTCTCGTTTTCTGCCTTTCCTACTATTGTCCTTGTTGCTAAGCAACAGTCTCCTGGCTGGCTCGCCAACTTTCTGTAGCGCCTGCCGCGGCGCAAGTGCAACCCTCCTTCTCAATTAGTAAATAACGGAAATGAGCGGAGGAGGAGTACACCGTTTCTAAATTTGGACCAGCGACCAGAAGATCAGATTCGCTCAAGAGACTGTGTCAGCAACAAGGGTAGAAGGAAATGACAACAACACTGGCTGCATTAGAAACAGGTAAAGTGTATTAAAGGGAATGCAATAATAAAAGGGAAAAAATATATATATAATAATAATAATAATAAAAGTCAGAGTTTCAATACATCATCAAAATCAACAAACAAAATGATTAAATAAATAAAAATAACAGAATATTGTAACCCAAAAAAAAGGGGTAATAGAGAATAAAATAAATTAAAAGAATGAAATAGTAAATGTATCCTTCTTATAACCCTTATATATTTAAATGTCTATTTTTCTATTTATTTATTCTTCTATTTTATTGTTTGTCTATTTATTTTTTGACTATTTAAACTCAACCTAATAAAGTTAAATGACCCTTATTTTGCTAATATGGAATATAGATACATAAAATAGTATAAAAATGTATATTTCACCTATTTATTTGTGTTCTAATTGGCTTATTTAATATAGATAATAACTTTGAATTTGACTGTAAATACAATTCTTCCAAATTACCCTTTTCACTCTTGTTCTTCAGAAAAACAAAACAACAAAATTAAAAAAAAAACAAAAAAACAAATCATTTCACAGTGGAATGAGTAAAAATAGAGAGAAGGAAAAAAAAACAATGGATCAACCTTGCTTACAATAACAGTCCCAATGTGGATTAGGGTTTTCACCAAACTTTAGCTCTAGTTCAGTGCTGCTTACACGAGATCCGTCTTCCGCAATTGAGTTCTGAGCAACACAGTTCAGTCAGAAAAAAAACGAAGGAAAGCGTGTGCACAATCCTACCAATCTCTCAATTCACGTAGTTCGATCCTTATTTGGGCATGGCTCGCCAGTTCCTGCTCACAGGCTTTTTTTAGTGCAATGCAGGAACAGTTCAAGTTCAAAGTCTTCATCAACGATCGTCTGGTTCCAGAAAATGTGCTGCACCCGACTCAAAAGATGATTGAAGATAGAAGATAGCAGGAAGACAGATAGAAGGACAGGAAAAAAAAACCCAACCTTGCAAAAGACAAGGCCAAAAATACAATTAGACACTGGGTTCAAGATATACATCACCACAGCAGTTAATCTGCGAATAAACAACATTTGAACACATTTAACTCCATGCTCGTTTAACATTAACACATTTAAATGTGCATAGACATGCTAAGAGCATGTTTCAAATGGCGCGCTTAGGCCTCATCTGCCCGTATCACATGTGCGTCACAATCAGCCATTTTTCATAGCCGAATACACGACAAAAACCCATCAAAATTACACTTGTAAACTGCTTGAAGCAACTTTTAAACCTGAACATTAGTTATTTAATGCATTTACCCGATATTCCTCCCGTTTTAAACAGAGGATTAGCTTACATACATCTTATGTAAAATAATGCACATAATACAACAGCATTTGATGGTTAAAAACAATTTACAGAAAATGTATACAAAGCAACCTCTATAATTGAGGATTTAATAATTTTACTCACCAAGAGAAATCTTATTTTCTAAATATGAAGGTTTCAGATAGGCGACACTCCAACCTCTGCGAGTTTCTCTCTCCTGGTAACAGTTTGCACCAGCATCAATAGTGATAAACGGCTGATGGTGTTCAATTCACATCTCTTCCCTCAAAATCTGTTATTTTTCTTAACACGAATGCACAATTATATATTCTAATTTTTGTTTTCTTCTCTTTTTCAGGACCGTGTCGCAGCTGCTGTTTCTCACTCTCGCATCGCGCGTTCTCTCTCGCACTCCCGCGCACAGCTCCTATCATAGGGCGGGGCTCACTCTTCGCTCTCCTCATTGGACCAATTTTAACTTCGTTTTATTTGAATAATAAAAAAAAATGTTTCTAAAATGGTTTTCTCTTTTTTTTTTATGCATTTCCTATTTCAAAATGTTATGAAAATAAAGTGCTGATTTACATATTTATGAGAGTTATGGTATTTTTTTTCTTTAATATTTTACATTAACAGGGCTCTTAGTAACCTGGGTTACATACAACTACAAAAAGTATGTGGTAAGATTCGGATAAATTCTAGCAAAAAAAGAATAATAATAAAAAAATAAAATAAAAAACGACACAATACCCAACGTTATATTTGAAACTTTTGAAGATTTTAAATGACTATGGGCACTGGTCAAAGCGCCAAAGTTTGAAACGCTGGTTTAAATATTCAAAAGGGTAAACATTCTAAATGCTAGAACTCCGATATAGTAAAAATAACATATAATAATGACAAAAATGATAAAACATGAACTTTACCTGCTTATTTTCGCCTCACATCGAAGATTGACCGTTGCGTGAAACTGAAGGTCGAGTGATTCATTTGGCGCGCGCAGCAGCCCCACTGCGTGCTTAGATGAGAATGTATCCTTGCGCTAGGCCGGGAATTCCTTCAGTTCGAATATTTAATATATATATATATATATATATATATATATATATATATATATATATATATATATATATATATATATATATATATACATATATATATATTACATTTAAATATCAGCTTATTATATTATTATATCACATTATGAAACGATACTGTGAGAATAAATGCATAAAACACTAAACTGAGCAGAACTACTTTGACAAGCGGAAGAAGATGTGTTCAGTCAGTTGACAGAAGTATGGAAATACGATTCTTTGATCGAATTGATTCCTTTGGGAAGTAAGTTTTCAACAACTATGAGTTGTATAACTATAAGTTTCATAAACTATGAAAACACGTTAAGAAGATGACAAATCCTAGGTTAACGAGTTATTGAGACTCTGCTTAGAATAAGCTGACAAAAGAAAAACCTGTGTTGGCTTGAGACAAATAATGGAAATTCAAGGCGTAATTTGAGAGTGTGATGACATGCCTGCACTGCCTTTTGCCAGGATCCATACTTTTGCAATCAATTTGGAAACATCTCACACCACAGACGTAGATTTACATTTCAACAGGGACAGTTTGGTTCGTTTGTGTTAAAAACGCGACAATCCAGCGTTGCAATGTCCTTTTTTTTTTTTTTTTTTTATAAAGATTAAATAAAAAATAGGCCTTCGGCTACATATAAATGTGCTGATCTGTTTATTTATAAAGAAATGTCTTCATTAAGACATGCTTTATTACAGTAAATAGTACTAAATACAGTACCTCCTGATAAGCTCAGTGAACCTTTGTACAGCTGTTATATATATTTTCTAATAAATATGAAATTATATTATTAATGTCACACACACAAATACAAATATATATAGCACACTGATTTTGGTGTGTTATGTGGAAAAAATCATCAAAAAATATTTTTGGGCCATTATGCACATTTACATGTTTTTCATTTTACATGGGATATGTACATTTACAGTCTTTTTCTGTAATTTTACAATTTTAAACTGTATTTCAAAATTACGTGAAAAAACTGTAAAATAAAACAGTAAAATTCCGTAAATTAACAGTTTTTTTTTACAGTGTAGGAAAGGAATTTCTTTTAAATTAAAATGAAGGAAATAATCAAAAGGGTGAAAACAAAGTATCGGGTAGGGTTAGGGTAGGAGTTAAAATTGTCCACATTTTATTTATTAAACTGCAAAATAAATGTGTAAAATGGATGGTTTTGTTTATTTGAATTGAACATATCTTTCCAGTGTTACAGGTTATTAATGGGTTAAAAGATCAAAGTTAAAAATTACAGTATTTTATAATAAATTTACAATACATTTTAAATTAAACGTTTTTAATTAACAATACATTTTATATTAAATTCAAAGCATATTACTGGCTACTGATTTGGATTACTATTTCAGTTTACACTGTAATTCTACAGCAGAATACTGCTAAATTGCAGTAATCTAATGGCATTTACTTCAAGGCTAAATCAGTAATTCTACAGGAACATACTGCCAAATCACAGTATGGAATAAATACTCTGAGTTCACCGTATACAGCTGTCAATTTACAATTATTTAGTGTAAAAATTATAAAGTAATTTACTGTGAAAGTAATGTAACTAGTTTACAGATATTTACTGTGAATTTACATAAAGTAAATGACTGTGAAAGTCATGCAACTAGTAGCCAGTAATTTACTGTGTATTTACGGTCAAATCTTTAACAGTGCTTTACTTCGTGCAAATAGCCGCTGCCTAAAAATAAAGGCTCTTTTTTTATTTTCCTTTCAGTGATGTCATTTTATATTATTTAGAATATATGATATGTTTGTGATGCATTGCAAAGCTTCCATCATAAGCTAGAATAATTCTTTGAAAATGTCTTGTGGCTCAGCTGAGGACTGGCAAATGATTGTGTCCTGTCCGTGCTTGTATTTACTGTCTACAGAATTCAATAGCACACCCACACACTGCTGACTCACATTGACAATGATCTTCCCCGTCGAAGGATAGTCATTAATTACCTCCACCATTTCCCTTAAGATCTCAGTGTCAAATGATAGTTTAATGACAAGTGTTAATCCACTATTTAAACAACATTAAATAAATAAACATGTTTCTGATGGAAAAAAAAGTCTAATAAAAATAAACAAAACACAACTAGTGTGGAAAAGTTTCAGCGGCTAAAATGTACACTGTAAAAAAATAATTTTACTTAAACTTGTGGTAAAATAAATAAGTAAATAAAATAAAATAAAAACTGGCAGCTCTGTAAAAAAAAACACTATAAAAATGCCAGTCTTGAGTCCATACTTGAGACCATACTCACCAAGCACAAGTGATGCAAAGGAATGCCACACAATGTACTTGCATAAAAAATAGCTTCTATAGTAACTGTCACCAGTACCAACAAACTGACAAGAGCACAATGTTACCCACACAAACAAAATACCATTAGGTTTATACACACAATGCTAAACTAATGCTTTAGATAAGATAAAGCAACATAAAATTGCAACATAAAACACTCCAGTGCACATTTATCAGAAGAAGAGTGCACAGTTTCTTTCTAAATAAATAAATAAATAAAATAAATTATCTATATTTTACCATACACTTCTTTTCAGGTAATGTATAAGTTACCCTTCTTAAAAAATATATAATAAAATAATAATAATAAAATAATAATAATAATAATAATAATAATAATAATAATAATAATAATCCGCATTCGTATCCGTTTTAAGCTGTTTTTTTTTTTCGTGTGCCTATTAAGGTAATTTACAATCTTACTGCACTGTAGCATTATTTTTCATTATTTTCTCTGTTAAAATTACTAACATTTTAACAGTTAAGCTACTATACGCTTTCATGGTGTAATAGTCGTACCTGTGGATGGAGGATGCGACTCATTGCTCCTGTGTTTTTCTACAGAAACCTTCAAACAGCACAGCGCTCCTTTACTCCAGGTGCAGCTGTCCGAATGCTCTGCTTCGGGGTGACAGTTCTGTTTGAAAAACAACAGATATGCACCCCAAGGATGGCCAGGGCAGCACCTACAACTGAAAATAAACGGGGGAATTTTGCGCGCATTTGAGTCGATGCCTCATGCCCAGTTTCCAGATGAGTTATTATTAATACAGGCGATATATCCTTATTATTTAGGGATTCAAATTTACACCATGTCCTCGGTAAATATTCTTCTGTCCGGTTTGATTTCTTAATGTCCCCGGAGGCAGGTGTAAACGGTTTATTCAGACCCGATAGTAGTCACGCGCAACACTCAGTGTTCCCTGTCTATGATAAGCGTTTCGACCTGCTCCCCTGCAGCTGGAACTCAACTTTTCCGAGAGTGCTGTCACTATTTGCTCCGTTTCTTTCCCAAATTGATTCGTTCCTTGTAAACACAGCAGATCCTCTTCACGTTGCCTCCTCACACCGAGAGTGACCCTCTGTTTGTTTCCCATCGGTCAACATATCCTACGTTCACATGGAGCCCCTGCATGACAGCGAGGAGGCGTCACAGAGCGCGGATAAGGGAAATAGATGTTCGGATTTTGCGCGCGAGCGGCTAATGTTATCCAGCGAGCAGAATGTGACGACAATTGTAAAGAGTAAAAAGAGCGGAGTTCGCCGGTGTAAACTAATCCGTGCGGTTCCCACGCGGGTTACTCTTCTTCATCCTATCCAACCGGTTCACTCTCTCGCGTGCGCACAGCAGCAGGCTCAACGCTGAACAGCCTTCATAATGAATCAGTTCTATTCGAAAATGAGCTATACCCTACTCACATTTCGAAGTGCACAGGGCGCATCACTGACTTAATTCAACACCATGCTGTATGGTCCATACATACACAAGATCTACCGACGCCTAGCACTTTATATTCCACCAAAGATGTAATTAATGGACATAAAACGTTCTGAATAATATCGCGTTACTGACGTTTGAGTCAAATACAGATCAAATTGTGTAAGCTATGTCGTGCGGTGCTCAAATAACTAATAATAATTATAATAATAATAACAATAAAATAAACAAAGAATCATAATAATATGTAAATGATATCATTTGTATTTTGGTTTCATTGCATTACATTTACATTTAGTCATTTAGCAGACGCTTTTATCCAAAGTATCTTACAAATGAGTAAGCAATCAAACCTTACAAAAAAGCAATAGCAACAATATTTAAGTGCAAATGACATGGTTAGCCTAACGCATACACGTAGCAAGGTTCTATCTATCTATCTATCTATCTATCTATCTATCTATCTATCTATCTATCTATCTATCTATCTATATATATATATATATATATATATATATATATATATATATATATATATATATATATATATATTCCTACTGACACACTACAGCAAAACATACAAATAACTGACATAAAACCTTTTTTGTTGTTGTTGAAAATACTTGTGGCCTACGACTTTTGCACAGTAGGTACTGCATATATATATATACACACACACACACACACACACATACATACATACAAACAAAGAAAAACAAGTACATAGAATAGAAAAAAAAATAGAAAGCTATTGTTTTTTTATATAAAAAAAAGAAGATAGATAATGTAGAATTAAAATAGAATAGAAAGTGCTAGAGTTAGAGGGTCAAATAAAGATGGAACAGGTGTGTTTTCAGTCATTCTTGAAGATGGCTAAGGACTCAGCAGCTTGGATTGAATTGGGCAGTACATTCCACCAAGAGGGAACAGTCAATGAAAAAGTCAGTGAAAGTCATTTTGTGCCTCTTTGAGATGGCACAAGAACACAACGTTCACTTGCAGAACAAAAGCTTCTGGAGGGCACATAACTCTAAAGTAATGAATTTAGGTAAAGGGGTGCAGAGCCAGTGGTGGTTTTATAGGCATACAATAATGCCTTGAATTTTATGCGAGCATCTACTGGTAGCCAGTGCAAATTGATGAACATAGGTGTGATGTGCATTCTTTTCGGCTCATTAAAGATTAATCTTGCAGTGGCATTTTGAATTAATTGTACAGGTTTGATAGAAGTGGCTGAAAGACCTGCCAAGAGAGCATTGCAATAGTCCAGCCTGGATAGAACAAAGGATTGAACAATGTGTTGTGCAGCATGTTCTGAAAGTAAGGGAAAATGCGTAAGCAATTTTACAGACACCTATCATGATTTATAAAAAAATAAACTTTGCGTAAATATGTATGCATGCTGTAGGGACATTATAAACTATGCGTACAAACTCTTTTTCCTAGAGTGAGAAAAGTAAAGAAGTAAACAACAAGTTTAAACTCTGTTTTCATGTCGATATACACATTAACATTAAATACTCCACTCATATTAATGGAGATAAACACTGAAATTACATAATTTTATCAACAATAGGTTACATAATTTCCCGTAGTATACTATGTTTTAATGAAACCTTGAAGTCTTGAAGAATAGGTGCACAATAATTCATCTTTAAATTGAACTACAGATCACATGTTATGACAAATATTTAACGAGAACAATGATTTTTACTTCGATATTATGGCAGACACTGCTGGATTCAGAGGTCGAACGGTCCATTGTCTGGTATAGGAGTATGCATGTAAATGATATGCAGATGAGGTTATGCATAGTAAAACTAGGCATTGAAAGCTCCATATATGGTTATTTTGGGGAGGAGACGAGGTGGACATGCACGTATGCACAATCTTCCCCTGACTGTGATTTATAAAGGGCTTTATATAAAGGGATTTTTGTGCAGGTTCTGTCAAACTTTTGTGCATATGCAAAATCTAGCTTTTGTGCCTATGCACACTTTTAGGATGAAATCTACAGAGAGTTTTATAAATGAGACATCCCTGATCTTCCTAATGTTGTATAAAATGAATCTGCAGGTCCGTGCAGTTTTATCAATGTAGTCTGAGAAATTCAGTTTATCATCAATTACTGGTACAAGAACTGAGCCCTGAGGCACTCAAGTAGTTAGATGTTGCAACTTGGACATCTAACCTCTCCGAGATACTTTGAATGACTTATCTGAGAGATAAGACCAAAACCACTGGCTTGAGGTTCCTGAGATGACATTTTCCAATAGGATTGACAGGAGAAACTGGTGGTTCACCGTATAAAAAGCTGCAGACATATCCAGCAAGATAAGTATAAAAGATTTGGAAGCCACTCTTGCCAGTCTTGGGGCTTCAACAACTGAGAGCAAGACAGCCTCTGTCAAATGTCTACTTTTGAAGCCAAATAGTTTGCTGTCCAGAAGGTTGTTCTATGTGAGAAAGGCAGAGACTTGGTTGAACGCATCTCATTCAAGTGTTTTTGGAATGAAAGGTAGAAGGGAAACCAGTCTGAAGTTCTCTAAAAGAGTTGGGTTAAGAGTGGGTTTAAGAAGATGGGGTTATACAAGCCTGTTTAAATGCTGAAGATAAAACACCAGTGTGAAGGGATGTTTTAACAATGTGAGCGAGTGCATGTACAATGGCAGGAGAAATGGCTTGAAGGAGATGAGATGGAATAGGATCAAGCGGACAGTAGTAGGATGTTTAGTAGTAGTATTAGGTTCCCCAGGTAATCCCTAGCCCTTATTAAATGTAAAATAGTTTATTTAATTTCTTAAAAATAATCATGAGGGTTCACCAAGAAGGATCAAGTGAAAGGCAAAAATTACAGAAGAAGTAAAATTTTTGTTCTAAAATATGCGTAAGTAAATACATTTTGCACCTTAATAGAATATGTTAGTTGATCTATAATGGGCGATGGCCAAAATAGCATAACAGTAAAAAAAATGTCTTTTAAATCTACAACACATGGGTGTCGTGCTATAAAATATATTTAATAGGCTACGACCTTCTTTGTATTTAATGTGAATTAAAAAATATATATATTGTAAGTTACTAATTATAACTCTTTCAATGTAAAGAAAGAGAGGAAAGAGCATTTACATTATCAAAAAACATTATAATTGCCTTCAGTCTAGCCAGAGTTCAAGCACTCATTAAATTCCCATTAAAAATTCCCATTAAAATCACTGAAGCGGTTTACACTGTGAAATGAATATCTTGCTTACATTCATACGCACATATGTACTTTGCTGTTTATGATGAGAGAATTCTCCTGAGAGCAGAATTCAGTCAGCGAGTGCGCACAGTGATCAAAACAGAGGCATTCCAGCGATGACTCTGATTGGTCATTGCATTCATAAACTCAACAGAATCATGTGTGACTGGTTATAATGTGCAGCGCTATTAAAGCATGTCTGTCTCTTCTGGCTCTGCACCAGACAGTGAACGCAGAGTTGAATTTAGCAGCTGGTGATGTTTTACTTTTTTCCATCACTGGCACCCACAGGACAAACAGCGCATTGAAGTCAAAATTGTTTAGTGTGATACAATTCCAAATTTAGGGGGACAAATTTGTTGACATGGGGTCTCTACTTTTAAAGAAGTCATCGGATGCAAAATTCACTTTTGTTGTTGTTTGAACATAAATGTAAGTTGGAAGTGTGTGTAAACATCCATTCTATAAAGATAAAAATCCACCCAGTGTTTTTTTTTTTTAATCCCTATTTTAAAATCCCCTTTCTCAAATCAGGCTGTTCTGAGATTCCTGTCAGAATGACGTAGTTCTGCACAGGCCCCTCCCATGATAGTTGATAGACAAGGCCATCTTACCTTAGACCTGCCCTGAGTGAGCTGTGAGCTGACCACCATTGTGTCAAGGGGAAGATTAATTAAGCAATTGAGGTGTTTTGTTGTTGGATGTAATAATGAAAATAGCACTTGTCATTTACATCTGAGCCACTGAAGACGTAGAGGATTAATGTTACTTTCATTTTGAAGGGAATGCGCTGATCCCCGATCTGCCTAAATGAGTCTACGTATGTTTGCGCAAATCATTTGTGCTCAAGCTTCATCTACAGAAGAAGTGAGTATAAGGGATTTTTTTATGAATCTTTGCAAATTGGCCTTCTAATATGTGCTAATAAGCAAGTTTTGTGGCTAAAGTAAACAGTACTGCTGGTCACTCCACAGAAGAGAGGGGCAGGGTCAGCAAAGCTCATTAGCATTAAAGCAACAAGGACTAGAATGGCTTGTTAAAAAATGAGCTCATTTGACGGGGAAAAAAATGTTTTTTCATTGAGAAATTTTAAGCAAAGTATGTTATAGACTGTTCATTAAGACTCATTCAAAGAATCATATCAACTTATATCACATGGGCATCCGATGACCACTTTAAATTAAGACATATCAAAAACATATTCTCAGATATATAATCCATATGAAACCAATGTGAGGTCCAGACTTTCCCGTCTGAGCTAATTATATGTTATGTGATCACATTAGAGGTCTTCACAGTGCATCCGAGACCTGTCGACCCGGACCCGACCCGGGACCCGTACGGGTATATTTTAAATGATCAGCCGGGTCCGGGTCGGGTCTGAATCTATTACCTCGGGTCTCGGGTCTGTTTAACATTGTGTGTAATACCTGTGCGATCAGACTCGGAGAACAAACACTGCCGTGATCAAACACTGCTTGTGGTTTTTGTAACTTGCAACCTGTAAAATTAGGAAAAGAAAAGATTTAGCCAAAAAAAGTGATCTCTCTCTCTCTCTCGCCTTAAGAAGCAGAGCGCGCAGACTCAGAGTAAATGCAATGCTTGCAGACTTGACACATTAATATTTAATATATTTCAAATCAGCAACACAATCTGAGGTGAACTGTCACATGAATGTTTTCTATGACGCTCAAATTGCGTTAAACATATTTTAGGTTGATCCAGCTAGCACGCATGTACAGTCTCAAGCGCGTTTCATGTTTCTATGGCAACCAGTGAGGGACACTTCGACCGCAAAACCGCGCTTTACATTTCCTCCCATTTTTATAATAACTTAAATTAACCGTTTAATCTTAAAGTTTTAGAGATTCAGAATCAACACAGAGCAGAGAGCACAGATATGATAGCAAATAAATAACGTCATCAGCCATGGCACTGAATGAGGGATCGTTATTATAGTTCAAAAGGGCAAACAGTCAAAGTTATTATGCGATTTAACTCGAGTCAGAATGTACATGTGCACAGTTGCATTTGTCATCCGTCACCGTGACATCAAGTGGACTTTTGAAGCTGAAATTGTCACAGTCTTGTCTTTCTGTCACTGTCTTCTGTGAGTGTTGTGTTTATTTGGTGCCATGTGCTTTCTCCTGTCCTTTTCTGACCCCGCCCACCTTGTCACCTCATTACTGTTTAGTTGCTCCACCTGTGTTTCTCCCTTGCTCCCGGACTCATTACCTGGTTCACTCTGCACACCTGTTCAATTACTCACACACACAGGTGTTCCCCATTTGTTCACTATATAGTTTTGTCTCACACACCACTCTGCCTGCCTGGATTATTGAATGTCAGTTGTATCACGTATCCCTGCATCTTGGACCCTGACCTTGTTCTTTCCACGGCGCCGTCTCTACCGCACCATGACAGAAATAATGAGTGAATTAAGATTGGACTTGGAATAACGATAGGAATAACATGGATAACTTTCTTGTCAGAGGATTGTAATGCATCACAGGCAGTCAGGTACAAGGAAGAGAGACTACTGCTCCTTAAATTAGGTAAGACAAAAAGCTGTATTGTTCGCAACAGGTTAATTGACTTGTAACAGCAACTTAAGGTGGAAAATGTGACAGTCGGGTCCAGTCGAGTCTGTTTCTTCCCGGTTGGTCAAGGTCCAGCTTTCAAATAATAGACGGGTCCGGGTCGGGTCCAGGTAGGCATTTCTCGGATCTACATGGGCCGGGGCCAGCTTTTGAAATATTAAACGGGTCCGGGTCAGTTCGGTCTAGTACATTACGGGTCTCTTTCGGGTTTGGGCATGAATTTTTGGACCAGTGAAGACCTCTAGATCACACCCATGTGCAGCGTGCAACATTCATACGGTAATCATCCACGTGAGACGTGCGAACATGTAAACTCCCATATCACCTGTGTAAACAAAGTCGGGAGATTCATCAAGTCCAACTAGGCTCCTTTAAAATTTTGAACGAAGACGAGCTATAAGGAATCAACCTCAGATGAAGAACACGATGTGATGCGTGGCTTGATCTAGTGGAGGATACCACTCTGATAAGTCCTTTATTCTTACTTGTATAGCTTTTATTAAAACATACACTTGTATGCATTTTCCTAGTTTGAATTTTCCCAAACTATAATGCCAAACTAAAATAGGTGAAATTGAATGCAACATTTTGAAATATCATTTGGTCCCACTTTATATTGTGTCCCTAATACATATGTACTTACATAGTAACTAGATGTGTAAGTAGTATTTAACCCCAGTTTAAGTACACATTGTTAAATAGTATCTACAGCTCCAATGTCTCTGTAACTTTGGCCACATACACACGTTGCAAAGTTTCAGGAATGACATCTGCATTTTTATGTGGGATTCTCTCTCGAAGTAGCAGTGTTTGACATGTTGATTACCATAGCAATAGACCAGACAAAATATGTGAAAATGTGCATTAATACTAGAGCACCCTCATTAATTTCAGAAGCACCCTCAGTGATTATGTCTGGAACCTGGTTGATACACTTTTGTTGTATAACTTACTATATGTGAAGCTGGACCACAAAACCTTAAGTGTCAATTTAAAAAAAAAATCTAAATCTGAAAGCTGAATAAATAATGTTTCCATTGATTGCTATGATAGGACATTATTTGTCAACTATTTGAAAATCTGTTATCTGAGGGTGCAGAAAATCTAAATATTGAGAAAATTGCCTTTAAAGTTGTCCAAATGAAACTCTTAGCAATGCATATTACTAATAAAAAAGGTAAGAAATAAACAAAATATATTCATGGGACATGATCTTTACTTAATATCCTAATGATTTTTGGCATAAAAAGTATTTTTGGATATTGCTACAAATATACCCCAGCGACTTAAGACTGGTTTTGTAGTCCAGGGTCACATATACAAAAACAACAAAATACAAATGCACTAAATAAAATAATTTAATAAACACATATTTACAATATAAGCACTTAAATTAAATTAAAATAAGTATTAATAAAATAAATAACTAGAAAAGGCTGACTATATTCAGCTTGCTTCCATTTAGTGAGAAAAGCCTACTCTTCGCCTGAATAAAAAAAAAAAAAAAGACAACGTTGGAGCGTGTACACGCAACAGATCAGATTGAGAGCAGAGCAGACTCATAAAAAAGAACAATGCATATTTAAAAGT
This sequence comes from Carassius auratus, assembly GCF_003368295.1. NCBI lineage: Eukaryota > Metazoa > Chordata > Actinopteri > Cypriniformes > Cyprinidae > Carassius > Carassius auratus. The sequence goes on along the minus strand of NC_039245.1, from coordinate 11,619,694 downwards.
ACACGTCCAGTTTTGTGTGAGTGAAGGAAATCTTCTTGCGAGTTGAGATTTGTGCTCCTGCATTAGGCCTATATGCTACATTATGCAGTTTCAACACTGTCATTAAGATCATGCTATAAAAGCCACGTAAAATTAAGTATACACTCTCATGTATTTCCAGACACTGTACTCTTTCTAGATATTTTTTTTCCCTCAGTGTCACAGGAAGCCCTGGACAGAGGTGTTGAAAAGAAAGCTGACCGGGTTTTTTTTTTTAAAGTAGGGGCTCTGATCTTTATTTTGGTTTATTCTACGGGGCCGTTGAATGCTTGAATCTGATTGGCTGACAAACGTTCTGAGGTGTGCAATTATTTTCTGTGAAACACGTGGTGAACATAGTTCCGGGCAGCTCTCTTTACCACATTACAGTTCCATATCACTTTGCATAGTTAACCGTAATAACAGTCACGCAGTTCGCACAAAAAGCTGTTGTCAGTGCTGCCCTGATGATTTTATCAGTTAGCCTATATGGTCTAGCAACATAAAGGCTAAACATGATATTTCTCACTAGTGAGGTAATAACAGCACTGTTTAGAGATGCAAAAAGGCAAGCCTAATTCACACAAGCTCTCTCTCTCTTTCTCTCTCTCTTTCTCTCTCTCTCTCTCTCTCTCTCTCTCTCTCTCTCTCTCTATGTTTGTGTGTTTATGTCTCTCTAGCTCTCTTTCTAATAACTTAATTAATAACTGTATTAGAATGTTATCATGGCTCAAGCCTCCATTACCAGCTTTAAAATGACATTCTGGAACTACTTGTAGCAAAAGTGGCACTGGATGAGATGCAGAAGAAATAATCCTACACACAATAGCGATTTAAGTATTAAAAAAACGGTGTGGCTCCACTTCGCGTCATGGCCGCATCACTACCTCGGGTGTGCATTGTTTTTGTAATAATTCAACGGCCCGTCGTCACTTATTGCTTCCGTATTGCATATTCAAATATTCATACAGCAAAATATACTGGAGGAAGTTTAGTGAAAATCATAAAAAATCCCTGGCGGTGGCTGGCAACTTTAAAAAAAAAAAAGAAATGCTGGTGGGGAAAGAGTTCAATTATTTTTAAAATATAATATTGTCTGCTGTCTATACATCTCATCATGATTTCAGATTATTTTCTTCCACAATTTCACAGAGAAGTATTCATGATGAATCCATTTATTATCACAACACCTGCTGTGGCATACGTCTCATTTTACTTTATGGCATGCTGTCAGTTCACCTGTGACATATTGACATCTGCTTTGATGGCACACGGTGCACTTTTCTATATGGCGTACATGACTCATTCATATCGTCACTTATCATAACTGGGACATTTTGAACAGCGACAAGATGGTAAGGGTGATCTTGTCTTCCCAAAGGGAATTGGCTTTTTAGACAGAACTGAATTTAAAAGCTCTAAAAGAAAGAGGAATATACATTAATAAAGTATGCGCTTATGCACTTGACAAGATCAGATTCTGTTTTCCTTTTAGGCTTGGAAATGGAGATGAGAGTTCTTCTCTTTTTTTAATAGGCTGGGGAGTGATTCTCCTTATATCCATTACATTTATCATTAATTTAGGAAATTAATTGACCTGTGCACAGGTAATCATTTGAGTACACTCTTAATATGTTCAAAGAAAACTTCCCCTGGAAGTTCATTTTCAGTCTAAACATAACATTAGGGAACATAACAGGGCATTTTTATGGTTCCAGTGTCTGTTATGTTTACATCACTGCTAATTTCAGAGACAAGAAAGAGGATGACATAATTAACTCTCTTCATTAAATTCAAAGGTCAAGTGCATGAAAGTAATATTGTATATCCTCAGACGTCTGGCTGAACATTTGAGTCATTCTGGCTACACACACACACACACACACACACACACTTTAACTACCCTTTGTTTCTTATTTGTTTAATACTGCTTAAAGGGGAAAAATCGATTATTGTTTACTTACCCTTATGTAACTCCAGAAAGTGTTATTTTAGTATGATTGAGATACTATTATAAATAAATAATATATAATAAATATATAATATATTATATATATATTTTTTATGTTTTATTATATTTGTTTAAATGCTCATGGTTTTATTATAATGTTTATATTTAAATTGTAGTATATGTTTCAGTAATTTTTTTGTGTTTTTGTTATTTTTAGTATTTTCTGTCTATATAGTTTTTATTCATTTTATTTCATTATTTTAGTATATCAAGTTAAAATAAATTAAAATGATTGCAGCAAATTGTTGCAGCTACAGTAGCTGATATAAGTTTTTTTTTTTTTTCAGTTATCTTTTTTTTTTTTTTTTTTAAGTAGCATTATTTTTAATACCATTTTGTTGTTTTCAGTGTCACTTTTAGCCATAATAACCTTGGGTCCAATCCTGTGTATCTTTATATCAATGTCAAAGTATGACAATTTTTTTTTTTTTTTTTTTTTCACACATCTACCCACTGTACTGGACACCATGCAGAACTGTAATGTTATGGAAGCCAATGGCAATTAGCAGTTAAAACAAATATATTGAGGACAGTTGCATCACTATTTCATTTTAAATCATTTTAGAAATAGCAGTAGAGCTGAATTAAAAATTCTCTGCTCTGCCTCTTTTATAATCCATATTAAATTTATGTTGTCATAAATTAAAAACTCAATGACTCATGTGTATGTATCAGGGATTTTCAAATCTGGACCTCCAGATCCACTTTCCTGCAGAGTTTAGCTCTAACCCTAATCGAACACACCTGAGTATGCTAATCAAGTTGCACAAAGTAAAGATCATGCGATCACAAGTATCTAATCTTTATCTGAGATAAAAATTATGCAAAGTTTAAGTTAGAACTTCCGCCATCCTATTCGGAAAGCTGTTCCACGGCAGATTTTCTGAAATAGAAATAAGAAATAGACTGTGACTCATGTGTCATGAGGATATGCTCAGTTGTCCCAGTTTTATCATTCTGCCTGAGAATGATATCTGTAGGTCTCTGAGTGGAGCTACAGTATAATGACAGGCTCCAAACAGTTGCGCCTCTCCAGAGAAGTTAATGACCAGAATGTTGTCTAACTTGCTTATCTCGTTCCGCAGAGGTCTTTGACAGCATTTCAGACCTCAGCCAGTTCTCTCTGTTTGGAAGACACTATCTGCCACAAATGCTAGTAAACACCTATTTGTGACCAATTTCAGCCGCATAATAATGAAAAGTGTAAAATTTAAATAAATTTATATACCTTTACTGTTGAAGTCAACAGCTGGATTACAAATATTTACAATTCAGGCATGGTTAACTCTGACAACACAATAAACACTAAGTAAAAAAATAAATAAAATGTTTCTCCGATTTAGAACCTGCTCAACTTGAACTACAGTGCTGCTCATTATAATTCTCTGTTTTATTATATGTTTTCTAAATACTTCATGTTTAATCCTATTCCTGAGCCCATGTGGATGCAAGTTTAATCTTTTTTGCATTCATCACTCTAATATCATAAGTGTATGTGAACTTAAATAAAAATAAAATAATAATAAAAAATAAAAAAATAATTATAAATATGGTGCCTAAATATTTGTGAATGGTGCCTTTAAAGAAATGGCAAGACCTAAAAGTACAAAATTAGAAATTATTTTGATCAGGCTTTTTCCATCTAAAATATGGCAAGTTAATTTAGTTAATGAAAGATTTCAAAGACAGGTAATCCCGCAAAATAAGGTTATACCATTGTGCATTTGGGTTACTTTTGATTTCAAGTTTTTATCTCTAAATATCTCCTATATGGAAGTAAGTTATTAAATAGTGTTTTTTTTTCTTTCTTTTTTTTTAATCCACTGAGTTTGGCTTTATTGTTCTATTTCTCATGCCCTGACATTAAGCATATCTTCAGGATACCATGCATCTAATCTATCATTAAAAAAAATGCTTATTTCAGACTGCAGGAGGAAGCAAGACAGAGAATATTTACACAATAAACTGTGCAATGAATAATTGCCTCTCTCACACAGTTTAGTCTCCAGTTTCTGCTGATTTATTCAGTGTTGTGTGACTTGATAACTATGGTTTTATCCACCATAACAAGTTGAGAGGTCTACAGAAATGCTCACACACAACAAGCCCTTGACCCACATCCCAGCCCCAAGAGATTATTGACTGTCTGAGTGACTTGTCCTGTCTCTCATACACTGAGCCTGGAAAAAACGTGAGTGAGCAGTCATTTTTCATTCATCAACAATAGATTCAAATGCTGTCCTCTATACGGTTTTCATTAAAGCTCTATACTCAATGCAGCCAATTCTACAAAAGTTCTGCATTGGACAGCATTGTGGAGCTTTTTAATAGTAGGGACCGCAACAAATGCACCCGATGCAAATGCATTGCACCTGACATGAAGTGCTGAGCTCTGCGACACATGAGTCAAGGTTACAGCTGATGCAGATAGAGACCAGATGCAGCCTTTCTGTTCTGCAGGATATTTTCATGTCCTAATCATATACTTTTGAAAGATTATTATTTTAGTTTTTTTTTATTATCACAATAATCACAATTGATTATCACAAGTGAACATACTGTAGTACATTTTTTTGAAATTTACTTTGGTTAAAGGAACCAAAAAAGGGGAAATTCAGGATATGCATTCATTTTATCCTTACTGTAATCAAAATATTTCTAAATATATTAAACAGTTTTCAGTATTTAATAGGACATAATTAAAAGGAAGAGCAGTAGTTAATCAGATAGTTAGCCATCAAATGAAAAGTACCCCATGATTTTCTCACCCTCAAGCCGTCCTAGATGTATTTGACTTTCTTCTTTCAGACCAATACAATCAATTTTATATTTAAAAAAGTAATTGGCTCTTTAGGAGTCCTTTAATAACTCCCCTGAGCCATTTGTGACACTTTTTTTATGATGGACGGACACAGTTTATTATAATTAAATTGGATTATTGAAAATCAACACCCATTCACTAAGAGTGCCATCCATGGCTTGTTGAACTTAGCAAGCGTAACTAAGGGAGGCAGGTCTTTGCGAAGGGCCAACTGGTTCAGTTAATTCAATGTTTTAAAAAGGTTTGTGTCTCCCATCACTGCTTAATACAGCATCTAGGTACAAAAACAACAAATATCATGATTATCATCAATATCAGTATACCGTGTAACTACTTTGGTTGAGGATGGATAATGGTATTGGGCTGTATTTCAGAGGTTGGATTACTTCCAGTGAAGGGAAATCTTACTGTTTCAGCATACCAAGACATTTTGGACAATGCTATGCTTCCAACTTTGTGGGAACAGTTTGAGGAAAGCCCTTTTCTATTCCAGCATGACTGTACCTGAGAACATTCAATAAAGACATGGGTGGATGAGTATGGAGTGGGAGAACTTGACTGGCCCACACAGAGTCCCCATCCCCATCAAACTCCTCTGAGATGAACTGGAACAGAGATTGTGAGCCAGGTCTTCTCGTCCAACACCAGTGCATGACAACAGAAATGCTCTACTGAATGAAATTGGAAAAAAATAACAACAACAACAACAACATAGAAACAATCCAAAATCTTGTGTAAAAGCCATCCAAGAAGGTGCAAATTAAATGTTATTAAACTCCCTGTTACAAAGCATCATAGTACACATCTGCACACATCAAAATTCTGTACACATCAAAATTTCAAAAGTAATCAGAAAAGAAAAGAAAAGCAAAGAAGAGAAGAGAAAAATACCTTCATATTACACACCTTATAGCATCCAGTGTAGACAGACTTTAGCTGTTTTGCAATTGCCTAAGTAAACAAATTGTAACTAACCTATATATATGCTTTCAAAACAGGGATATTCAATTGTTTTCTTTTTAAATGTATCATTGCTCAAAGGGTATTTCATGGAACTATCCAGAGCATTCCAGCAGACATACATTCAAATGGTTTCAGCTATAATGTACTGAACATGTATTGAACAGTCTAACAATGTGGCTCAGAGCCTGCTGTCTTCCTCTATGTCCTGGGAATATAGAAAATCTTATAGCCATTAGTACTTCCTGTCTATTAATAATTCACCATCACCCAAGGACCATCCACGATGAGCTCAAGTCAGTTAATTTATCTCTCAAGTTCTGAATGCCACAGTACAATACAACCTTTTCAGACAGGCCAGAAAAAAAATCCTCTATTTTTAGGTCCATGTCACTGGATACCGCTGAGTGCTTGGTAATGAGGTGTTTTGTGTGTATTCTTCATGCAATCGTCTACGCTGCCCCCACTGGTTGTCCTTCAGTGACTCCCTGATCGTTATGCTGCTGCGGCACATAGGGATGATCTTTATTATCCATTATGATGTATTTATTTTATACCAGTCTTTCTTTCAGCTTCAAATTGATCGTTGTGTTTTTCTTTGTAGCACACATGTATGTATTGTGTCCTTTACTGTCAGCCAAACAAATCGTCTCTTGTTAAAGACTGTGATAGCAGACTCCTGAGGTCAGTGAGCTGGGTGGGTGAACATTGAAGATGATGTGACTCGCACGCTTTCATTTCACACTGAAATGAGCCTGTTGTCCACATAACAAAATATACTCTGCTTCGGCTCCATCGATTTCAGTCGCTCAAGGTCAGCACTAATTGAGCATACCGGCTCTCAGACAACAGAATTGACTTGGTTAGAGTGACATACATATAATGATAATAAAATAATAATAATTACACTGTTCGTATTTGCTACTTGCTTATCTATTATTGAGAAGAATAAATATATAAATAAAAACATTAATATTTTATCTGAAAAATGCAATAGAACATTTTGTTTAATAAAAATATATAAAATAATATTTCATTGTAGTGAATAAATACAAAATAACAGCAAAAAGAAATTAATATCAGTGTTAGAAGCATCTTATATTTGTTACTACTGACTGCCGTTATAATAATAATCAGTAGTAAGAAATACAATTAATGCATTATTTTGCAGTTCAGCTAGCAAAGTTTAGCGTAGTCTATTCAAAGAAGCAATCAACCAAAAAGCTAACAAAAGTGTGGCATGTGTCATACTTTGTCTAAAAGATTTTGTAGACATGAAGATACTGAGAAAGGAAGAGTCAAAACACATGGCATTTTTGTTTAAAAATACAATGGAAGTTTAAGAGCTGCAAAATGTAGGTCACAATGCATTGTCCAAAGAGCTGAACAAGACCTGAAATGCACATAAATATTTAAAATTCTGAGAAAGAGTGAGCGCATTCTATGTCACATACAGTTCATTTATTAGCACAGATATGAATATTTAATCATGCCCCATGGAAATCCTTGAAGGCTTTGCTCTTGGAAACAATGACACTAAATATTCCCTTTTCAAATCTGAGCCTAATACGCTATGACAATTTTGAAATTCCATCTAGCATATACCTTTCTGTCATTTGATGGCTAGTGGGAATTCTTGTTTTGTCATCCAAAGTACAATGTCTGAGCCTGAGCTCTTGAGTTTGATGTGTCATGAACCAGTCTTGGAGAAGATATTGAGATGTCAGAAGTTACTCATGAGCTACACTCAAGCTACATTTTAAAATAAAGTAGCTAGTTTCACTAAAAAAAAGTTACATATGAGGAGACAATCTTTCAAAAATATTCAGGATATTAATTAACCACATAAAACTTATTTCTGCAAAAATATATTATGTTGCTTCTTGCACAACACTGTAAAAGTGAATTTCCCAGTGAGTGGCATTTACAGAATGCTCAGTTTAATTCAAATCAGATGAGTGTGAGTCTGGCAACGTTTTTGTAATTCTTCTTGTTTCATCATGGCTCACATTTCACAGGACTCATAATCAAATGCTCAACATTGTAAAACAAATGCTGTACCAGGTGAGCTACCAAGAAAGTTTACTTAATCAGAAAAATCATAAACATTGTTTTCTGATCTCATAGTTGATAAAATCAAAACAAAAAGTGAAAAAGACTACCCTCAAACTTCCTCTCAAGACATAAGAATATCTGAATTCTTTGAATTACTGAGAATAACTGTGTCAGTCGTACACCAAGGCTTCTTCAGTAAGTTGAGGTTGTCAGAAAATGCTGATCTTGGACAAGTTTCTACATTTATGACCCAGATTATAGTTACAGATGTAGATGTAAAATCTGATCCTACTGGCAGAGAGCTGCTTTTACCTCAAGAGAAATCTGGTTGTTCAATCAACCTTACAGTCAGTCCTTACTTATCAGCCAGATGCCCTCAATGCAAGGTCATGTGACTGTCTGGCATTTGGGGCTCCTATTAGGACTGACAGCACAAAGAATGACATGGGCCTATTTTTTGAGGGGGTGCCAGTGGCAATCCAGGATCACTTGTTGACCCTGGTAAGGAAAGATATGACCTAAAGAAATAAAAAAAAAAAAGTAAACTATCAAGTATGTGTGTCATATAAGATCTGCTGTTTTTTTCCTTTGCTTAATGCTTGATCAAACAGTTGCATGTTATCATGATATCTTGTTATATATAATTAGCAGTTAGTGCTATGTTAAACTTGTAGGCTAAGTCATTAGCTTGTCATTCATAGGCTTACTGAAAACACATAAATTAAATGTTTTAAATGTTTCAAATTTCACATTTGTAGTTTTAGAATTAAAATGTGATCGGTACACTACTACTTATAAACAAGTAGTTGGTAAGATTTTTAAAAATGTTTTTAAAGTCTCACCAAGGTTTTCAAAATGCAGTAAAAGTAAAAACGGTAATATTGTGATGTAGTATTAGAATCAATAACTGTTTTATTTTTCAGCATATTTTAAAATGTAATTTATTAATGTGATGGCAAAGCTGAATTTTTAGAAACCATTACTAAAAAGTCACATGATCTTTCAGAAAACATTTGAATATGCTGATCTGGTGCTTAGTAGCATTTCCTATTATTGTCAATGCTGGAAACACTTTTTTCAGGGTTCTTTGTTGAATAGAAAGCTCAGATTTTTTGAACATTATACATCTCTTTACTGTCACGGACCAATTTAATGCATCATTGCTGAAAATGACTCTAAATGGTACTGTAAAAACGTATTTATTTATTTATTTATAATGGTTTGGTAAAGTAGCATGGCCCATTTTATTTGCTGGTAGATGCCAGAACACCACCACCTGGTTCTAAAAAATAACGGCCTTTCTACATTAATGGTTTACTTTGAAAAAATACTTTACAATTTATCTTTAATATTTCCATCACTGGAAAAACGTGCCTCTACATACCTAATAAATTCAATTAATTGCAGTTTCCAGTTGAACTGGTTCCAACTTTTATTCTGCTTCACACAAGTTATATTTATAGGGGAGATTATCGATTAAAGCTGCGGTAGGGAACTTTTGACGCTCTAGCGGTTAATAAACAGAACTGCTTGCGTCTTGCGGAAGAACATCGTAGCCGGAACTACTTCTCTCTGTTTATGTCTATGAAGAATCACAAAGGTACTGGGTTACTCCGCCGCGGTACCCCCGAAGCAATCTAAAATAGTCAGAATATAAACACTTATTATAGGTGCACCCTAGTGATTCAGGACAAGCTAAAAACACTATTTGGAAAATGGATTCATGGTGTACTCGCTTATTATATAAATTCTTCTACATTTTGAACACAAACAAAGTTACGGACCGCAGCTCTGATTGGTTGTTTCTTACCGGGAGCGATGTATTCATGCAAATGGCAATAGGACCACTGGGAGGAGCCAGAGGAGCTTGATTTTTTCACAGATTATCTGTCTCATATTCTATTGTCAGGACATAATGACAGGTTTAACAAATATGTAAAAAATATATTTTTTTACAAAAGTTACCTACTGGAGCTTTAATAAACCATTATTTTCATGTGGTTCTTTGCACAATACTATGTTATGAACTATATATATATATATATTAGGGGTGTAACGATACGCGTATTCGTATTGAACCGTTCGGTACGACGCTTTCGGTTCGGTACGCGGTACGCATTATGTATACCGAACGGTTCGTTGGAGTAATTAATTATATTTGAAAAAAAAAAAAAAGAGAGAGAGAGAAATATAATGATATGCGTTCAACAAGGTAGCCCAATAACCCAAACAACGTAACAGGCAACGCCCCTGACACTCCCGAAGAAGAAAAAAACACCATCTTATATGTTTATGTTAGGCTACTCAGCAGGCGCTCGCTCACTCAGTACGCGCTGAAGGCTCGTTGCAAAATAGCCAATGCGTTTAACAGACTAGAAATGAGAAGATCCCCCAATAACCAACAGGTCTGGTGTTTGGGTGCACTTTGGATTCCCTTTAAGCTATAATGGTGATGGCAAGAGAGTGGTGGATAAAAAAACAACGGTATGTCGCATCTGCAACATGACAGGGTACACCAGCGGGAATAAAAAAAAAAAAAAAATCTGGGATATATGCGTCAGTACTATCTGGGAAAAGACGAAAAAAAGGAGAAACATGCACGCAGCAAACTATCCCTGCAGCATTTAGAGACTATAGCTTACAGGGAATCCAACCCAAACACCAGACCTGTTGGTTATTTTAGGATCTTATATTTCTGGTCTGTTAAAGGCATTCGACATTTTGCAACGAGCCTTCAGCGCGTGCTGAGTGAGCGAGCGCCTTAGGGGCCGTTCACATATCGTGCCTAAAAACGCATGGAAAACGCTAAGCACGTCTTTCTCCTTTCCAAAGCGCTTGGGCAGAAGCGCTCATGAGGCGTCTGTCTTTGCTAAGCAACAATGACGTGCTCTCTCCATGAGACGCGGAAATTTCAGCGAAGGATAAATGGATTTGCAGCTCTAAAAATCGCTTGCAGTAGCTCTGCTACTAAATTTATTTCAAAATTGCAATCCATATACAACTATGATCAGCTGATCCTTCATCTTGGCTGAGCTCTCAACGTTGTTACGGGAAAGGATGAAGCTGATTGGTTAGTTCTTGTCACATGACCCGCGGTGCGCTTGCGGCATTCTGAAAAGTTGAGATGTTTTTACATTTTGCTGTATCTAAAACGTATCGAACCGAACCGAACCGAACCGTGACATCAGTGTATCGTATCGAACCGAACCGTGAATTTTGTGAACCGTTACACCCCTAATATATATATATATATATATATATATATATATATATATATATATATACACTCTTATGACTAATAGTTCTAGAGTAATTAGTTGCATGGTATTTAGCTCAGCAACAATTTTTTTATCATGTACTTCCAGGGAATCCTGTTATAGCCAATACTACTGAGATGAATGGTAATGCTAACAGCTAACTATTTCCAGGTATTATAGACCTTTTGGAGTCAGATATGATTTTAAGATGACAAATTCAGACCAATCTGAAAACAACAGCACAGTGTTTTGAAGCACATGTCCTTAACCGCTAGTCTACAATCAAAATATTATGTGAGGAATAATACAAATGAATGTTGAGTCCATGGTCGAATGCTAATCAACATGTATTTTGCATCATACTTTGCTCACGTAAGCAACCTTTGCGTGTTTTTCTCTTGTTGTCAATGATCACTTAACATTCTGTTGCATGAGAGGAATATAGACCTATTTGTTCAGAAACAGTATTTCCGACAGTATTTCAGTGGCACTTCAAAATGAGACATGGACATGTGTGAAAATGAACTGGCAGTAGCCTGCAATTAAGTTGATAAAAGGTAATACACAAATGCCCCTTTAAATGCCATTCAATACATTTCATTCGATTGTTCCTCATGCACTGTAGCTCAGAATTTTGACAAGGTCTGAAACATGACGTACATGCCCTTTAAAAAGATGTTTAATGTGCCTGCAACATGTTTAAATGCTAATTTCTGTGTAACATTATAATCAGCTTAGGCAATTCAACAGATGACACTATATTGGGTGTGTGTGTGTGTGTGTGTGTGTGTGTGTATGGACCAATTTACACATCATGTTAGATACCCTTTCTTGCTGGCCTTTTAATTCTCAGTTGTTATCTATAATTAGACGTTAAACTCAGGACACTGAATCTTAAAGGGATAGTTCTTCAAAAGACAAAATATCCCACTGAGCAAAGACACGTCCAAAAGACGTCGGATTAACGTCTTTGTCATACGTTCAGAAGACGTCCACTGAGAAGCCAGAATGAAAGTTTTTGCAACGTCTTTTTTAGACGTCTGTTCAGCGTTCAGTATTAACGTCCAAGTGACATACATAGTGAACGTTCAGTAGACGTCCACTGAGAAGCCAGAATGAAAGTTTTTGCGACGTCTTTTTTAGACGTCTGTTCAGCGTTCAGTATTAACGTCCAAGTGACATACATAGTGAACGTTCAGTAGACGTCCACTGAGAAGCCAGAATGAAAGTTTTTGCGACGTCTTTTTTAGACGTCTGTTCAGCGTTCAGTATTAACGTCCAAGTGACATACATAGTGAACGTTCAGTAGACGTCCACTGAGAAGCCAGAATGAAAGTTTTTGCGACGTCTTTTTTAGACGTCTGTTCAGCGTTCAGTATTAACGTCCAAGTGACATACATAGTGAACGTTCAGTAGACGTCCACTGAGAAGCCAGAATGAAAGTTTTTGCGACGTCTTTTTTAGACGTCTGTTCAGCGTTCAGTATTAACGTCCAAGTGACATACATAGTGAACGTTCAGTAGACGTCCACTGAGAAGCCAGAATGAAAGTTTTTGCGACGTCTTTTTTAGACGTCTGTTCAGCGTTCAGTATTAACGTCCAAGTGACATACATAGTGAACGTTCAGTAGACGTCCACTGAGAAGCCAGAATGAAAGTTTTTGCGACGTCTTTTTTAGACGTCTGTTCAGCGTTCAGTATTAACGTCCAAGTGACATACATAGTGAACGTTCAGTAGACGTCCACTGAGAAGCCAGAATGAAAGTTTTTGCGACGTCTTTTTTAGACGTCTGTTCAGCGTTCAGTATTAACGTCCAAGTGACATACATAGTGAACGTTCAGTAGACGTCCACTGAGAAGCCAGAATTAAAGTTTTTACGACGTCTTTTTTAGACGTCTGTTCAGCGTTCAGTATTAGACATATAAACATATAAGTGAGCAAAGACATTTTATTAGCCTTATTTACAATTGGAAATACATTAATTTACTCTATTAAAAAAATGACAGAAAAAAATGACAAGAGATTACTTTTTAACCATCTTTAATGAGTTTTTCAGCAATATTAACAAGCTGATAAAACAAAGTTCTAATAGTTAAATTTAACGCAAGTAAAAAAAAAAATATCAGAAAAATTATAAAAACAAACAAACAAATCCCCCAAGACTAATATATTTTACCTGAAATCAGCATAGAGGAAGGGGGTATAAAGTCTTTTAAATGGCAAATAAACACAAATGCCAAAAGTCCTTAATTAGTTTCCACCCCTGTATGTCCTCCACCTCCCTTCCTCCCTGGTGCATGTTTAAGATGCTCTGCTGCATGATGTTTTATTGTAGCCTCTGTAGCATCTTTGTCCCATTTCATCACTGCAGCTGCAAGATTTGAACAAAAACAAAAATTACAAATATGTTAAGAAAACCAGTGTACATTGCAATTGTACATTTAATTGCAGTTTGTTTGTTCATTAAGTATTTTTTATGTGAAAACATTATCACAAAAATGTGGAAAGAAAACAAAGGCATTTACAGGCAACTTATTAATATGTTTAAGTGGGTAAATACAGAAATATAAGCATTATTTGCAGACAAAATATTTTGTATACTTCTCAGAGATATTCATAAATTTAAATGTATAACAGGGTTTTAAATTAACATTAACATCCATCCAGCTGGAAAAAATGTGTCAGGTAAAGATGTCAAATCACTATGGAGGACAAACACTAAAAATAAAATGGTAAATTAAAATGGAGTATTTATTTTCAACTAAATAATACAAACACAAAACTGTAAATAAATGAATTGCTTCAAATAGACAAATGAAAGTGAAAGATTACCATCCTGAAACAATCACGTCAAAATCTATGGTCGTGGCATCTACCTTGTGTCATAAAGTGAGAGATATTAAAATACGTCTGTCATGGTATTGTGACAAAAGGTAGCCTACGATAATTTTCTGACAGTGTCAGAAATTCAGCCTGATCACACAATGTGTTTGCTGCTACAAACCAGGTATACTGACCAGCTAATAAAAAGCTAAATTAAAAATCATGTTGATCAACGCGACATGATACTAAAACTTAAAACTGCTTTCCTCAAACTATTTTGCAGGGTGTGATTTGAAATAACATTATAAAATTGCAGTCTGTAAAAGTCTTTTAAGGCCGTGACACACCAAGCCACCTTCGGCAGTGTCTGGACAACAGCAGCTATCAATATTCATCATTTAAAAGGAGAAACTGAAACAAAAATATACAAGATACACAGATATATGAAATAAAAAACAAAGCAGCGCTTGCTTAGCATTTTGACTTTCACTTATGCAGATAACTTTCTTCCTTATAAGCGGCTCATGTTGTTGTGAAAATATTTGCATATTGGAATTCACGTAACATTAGAACAGTCCAATCAGAGTTTACTCTCTCACCGATTGTCCCAATGTCGATTCAACATGTTGAACCAGACAAACTACCAGTGATGTGAGCACACCAAACAAACTAGCCCAAAAAAATGAATGCCAATGGCCTGATGTCGGCTTGGCTACAGGCAGGTGAGATTTTTTTTTAAGGGTTGGAGCTAAACTCCGCAGGACAGCCGCACTCAGGACTGATGTTGCCTACCCTTGAACACACACACACACTGTGAGCACACACCCGGAGCAGTGGGCAGCCATTTATGCTGTGGTGCCCGGGGAGCAGTTGGGGGATCGATGCCTTGCTCAAGGGCACCTAAGTCGTGGTATTGAAGGTGGAGAGAGAGCTGTACATGCACTCCCCCCACCCACAATTCCGTCCGGCCCGAGACTCAAACTCACAACCCTTCGATTGGGAGTCCAACCCTCTAACCATAATCCACGACTTCCCCCCATTTATTACAATATCACAATTTAACATAAATAATTCTTAAATATTTAAGACATTGTTGTAATGGTTGTAACTGTATAGTGACGCACACTATATAGAGGTTTGTCCAAGCATTGCAGTAATTTCACATTTAATAGAATTCAATCAAATTGCTTTAAAACAAATTTTTGTGTCTGTCCTGTGCACTGTATATCATTTCTCCATTGCA
Source organism: Carassius auratus (assembly GCF_003368295.1). NCBI lineage: Eukaryota > Metazoa > Chordata > Actinopteri > Cypriniformes > Cyprinidae > Carassius > Carassius auratus. The sequence goes on along the minus strand of NC_039245.1, from coordinate 11,604,506 downwards.
GCTTATAGGAAACACTGCTCATCCCGGCTCAATTAGTAGACTCCGACTCAACGAAGGGGGACTAGAACACAAAACTAATAACATTAATATCAAGTGGCCATGGCTGATTAATACTTTCTAATGCATCATATAGCTTTCTGCTTGACCCGCTGTCTCCAATATTCTCATTCAAGCAAAAAAAAAAATCATTTAATAAAATTCTATCAAGAGACTACAGTGATATTTGCAACATTTTTAGAAAAAGATTAGGTAGTGAATATGAGCGAGTTGGTGTTAAACTTAAATGACATGGGGAAAATGCTGAGTACCATTAATTGCTTCATAGGTTTTAGTCATCTCCAGAGGCAGTTTCTGCTTCTTTCCTTTCCCCTTCATATTGAATTTGGCCATCAACCGGTTGGTAAAGAGCCTAAAGAAACAAATGCACCAATTAAAAATTACATGTGTGTTACAATCTACAGCTATAGCATGGGTGAGTGTGCTAAGAGTGGAATCTAAGGATGTGGTTTTGGACACTGTAGTTTTCTGATATCGATTAAACAAACCTCTGGGAGGTGACCATTTGATAGCTCCAATGACATGCTTTCCCTTCATCTGTCCCTAAACCTGTCAAACCCCATCCTCTTTAATTTCCACATCAGGTTTCTATGTAGTGATTGCATTTCAGATAATTAAAGTCTGTTTGAACTGGAATTCGCTCCTGACTTCATTTTAGTACAGTGACATATTTCCAACTGAAACAGATTAAATAGCAGGGATGGTTTTACTGTAGTGCTCTCATCGTGGTTAAAAAGGGGGTGAAATGCTTTTTCTTTCATACTGAGTTTTTTACACTGTTAAAGAGTTGGATTCCCATGCTAAACATGGACAAAGTTTCAAAAATTAAGTTGTACATTTGAAGGAGTATTTTTGTTCCAAAAAAACTCCTTCCGGTTTGTCACAAGTTTGGGAAAGTTTTTTTCGAGTATGGCTCTGTGTGACGTTAGATGGAGCGGAATTTCCTTATATGGGTCCTGAGGCACTTCTGCCGGAAGAGCGCGCGCTCCCGTATAGCAGAGCACTGAGAGCACAACAGACTTCACTGATCAGAGCCAGAGCGGCGCCAAATGTCACAAAAGAAGTGTGTTTTTGGTTGCCAGGGCAAGACAACCCTGCACAGATTACAAAAAGAGAAACAGCATTAAGGGACCAGTGGATGGAGTTTATTTTTACAGAGCATCAACGGAGTTGTGCAAGTGTTTGTGTTTGTTCCCTGCATTTCGAAGATGCTTGTTTTACAAACAAGGTCCAGTCTGAACACGGATTTGCACATTGTTTATTTCTTAAGGATGATGCAATCCCAACGAAAAAGGGTCACGATCGTGTGTTGGAACCGCATGCAGTGAGTAAAACTGCTTCAAATATCTCTGCCTCCTTTGTTAGTGCGTCCCCTCCCATCGGAGACCCGGGTTCGAGCCCCGCTCGGAGCGAGTCGTTGCTGCTACTGCTCTCGTTCAGTTTCAGCCTCTGGATCTGATTCTGGATCATAAATAAACGGCTGAATCTGACTGTTAGCCATGGTTTGTTTTGGTTGGTTTTCCCCTCACGGTAATGTCACAGCTTCCAAACGCTCTCAACGCAAAAGCCTACTGGCGCTCGTGATTCTTTAGCTCCGCCCCCACACGTCACGCCTCCAGGCGCTCGTGTTTTTCCCGGAAAAATCAGTACAGACTATCTTTCTCTTATGAATATAATAAAACAAACTATTTTTCAGGGAAATCACAATTACGATTTTATCATGATTCTTTGTTGTGTTGGTTTTACTATTTTGCTAGTTTTCTGAGTACAGCCAAACTAATTTCCCTATTTTAAAAACAAAGCCTTACAAGGTAACACAGTATAAAATAAAAAACCTTAGTCAGACATTTAGGCCAAAATGGGCAAAGATAAAAACTTTTTCATTATGTTGTCTTTGTTATTAAAAAATAAGAACAACATTAAAAATACACATAATATACAAATAAAACAAGCAGTGCTTTGTTTTTAGGTACAGTAGGTGTATTTAGCAGTAGCATTTAAGAAATTGAACCAAGAAATATAAAACATTATACACACTTCATTGTGTAACACTTGATTCTTATTAAAGCAACTGTATTAAAGTTCTTCAGTAAATATGTTTTGTGTTTTGTTAACATTAAAGGGATAGGTCACCCAAAAAATTATCATCCTCACATAATTTTCCCTCTCTCAAGTTGTTTAAAACCTAAATGAGTTTATTTTTTTCTGTTGAACATGAGAGTTATTTTGAAGAATCTGGGTAACTAAACAGTTGCTGGTCCTTCGTGAATTCCTTAGTATTTATTTCCTGCTGTCAAAGTCAATGTGGAACAGCAACTGTTTGGTTACCCACATTCTCCAAAAAAAAAAAAAAACTTATTTTATGTTCAGCACAAGAAAGAAATAGATGCAGATTTTGAACAAAATGAGAGTATAGTATAAGCAAAGATAGATATGTCACATCTCTGTCGACTGGCAAACAATAAATGTAACATGTTTGGCAAGTTCTATATGTAGGGATACTGTTGAAAATACCTGTCAAGAATTCTATGGACACAATCCCTTACATCTTTCCCTCCAATTCTTGCAAGTTGCAACACCTTTAAAGAGAAGGGGTAATATTCCTGTCATAGAAAACATTAGACAATAACACGCTTCACTGATAAATTACTGATAAATTACTTCATTTCCAGAGTGTGTCTTGCAGATCATACCAGGGACTCAAAGGCTTGCTTGTCCTTGAGGCGTTCCTCCTCTCTCGCAAAGTCCTCCATTGTCTCCAGCTGCTGTATATGGGTGGATGAAAGGGGAGGCTCGCTTCTTCCCAGCCTTCTGACCTCCATGTGGATTTCCACCAATTTAGTCAAAACTTTTTTCTGAAACTCTGAAATCAAAATTATGCTATTGTTATCCTTAAACAGATGTGTAAGTTAAATCTGCTAATGCTATATGTCCTGTTTAATTCAATATTTGTGATTTTGATACCAGTTCCAACTTAAGAACTTACTTGCCATATCCATTGGAAATCTTACGTCCGTTTCCCTACGAGGCCCTGTACGTCTTGATTCAATGGCAGAGGACCTGTTACTGTGCTCTGAGAAAGACCCCAAAGAGGATTTTAAGATTTTTGTTTGATCAATTTCATCATCTGAAAGATAAAATTTGTCCAATATTACTCTGTTGTTCGTAATAGTGGATATAGCTCTTGTAGGAAGTTTTGTGCCCATATTATTTATTAATTTTGGATGACTCAAGCAACCCAGGTGTGCAATTCCTGCCTCTGCTGTACTCAGCAGTCAGTCAAGCTCAATCGTTGCAAAAACACAACTGTTATAATCAGTGAAGCTAAACTGTATGTTGAATAAATCTCTTACCCCTAATTTACATTGCACACGTAGTGGCACATTACAGCTCTGACAGGCCACGAGCTGATCGCAGCCAGTAGAGTCAATGCTTGTGTTTATACCAGCTGCTCCTTGCTGCTTCACATAAGATAGCCACCTAGTGAATTTTTGTTGGATAATAATAATAATAATAATATTTGCTAATATTTTGCTTTCGTCGAAGGCCATCAACAACAGGTGATATGACATTATACTATTACCTATGTTCAACCATGAGGTTCAGAATGTTAAACAACCAGTTGTTGAAAATAAGCCCCGAAATATCTCATAACACTGCCACTACTTTAGATCATTTATGTTCTTGATTCTGTGAACCGCATAAACATTTCAAAGAATACTGTCCTTGGACAAATCGCTGTGCCCTGAGTGCTTACCTTGTCCCATTTGGTTGCTGTCCCTGGACTGGTCGCTGTGCCTGGACTGCTTCTTGTGTCGGTACCGTTTGCTGTGCTGGGACCCGACACTCTGCTGGGATACATCACTGTGCTGGGATATATCACTGTGGCTGGACTGATGACTGGACCCAGCACCCCTCAACTGGCTGGCTCGGTTTATGTTTGAACGTCCAGGGTCTAAAAAATTAAACACCGAGTTAATTTATAGTTAAATGCAGGTTCATGGAAATACAGAAGTCATACAGAAAAATGCTTGAGATTTAACTGAATTCCAATACAATACAGAAAATTCTGAGTATCGGCAGCAATACTAATTCATTACATTACATTTATGCATTTTAACAGACGCTTTTTTTCAATGGACTTACAGTGCATTCAGGCTATCAGTTTTTACCTATCTTGATCCAATACCAGCATACTTTTTTTTTTTCAGTGTAGAATTTCAATATTTCTATGTGTTGACATGATCATCACTCTTTTGTGTGTTATACACAATCTGCAAAATATTCAGTGATGGCCAAAATGATTAGAACACTAGTATTTCCAGCCACTGAAAAATGGTTTGAAGTCAGCTATTTCCATCTTTTGCTGTAGTGTGTCTAGGAACTATCAGTTTTCATTTACAAACATTCATTTTGCCACTAACTGTAATAATGCAGTGAGGTGTTTGTGCTCCACACAGAGATGTGATCTGATCATCATCAGTCTGTCTGGAGTGACATGAAGAAACAGAACAAACTGAGACAGTCTCAATCCAGAAGAACTGTGTCTCCAGGACACTTCAACAGACCACACTTTCAATCAGTTTTTCTTAATTAGTAAATGTAGGGTGACCAGACGTGCCATTTTTCCAGGACACATCCTGGCCAGGATTTCTGTAATGTCTAAAATATCCAGGGTTTGGCTTTGGTTTCCTGTTTTCATACTTAATGAAGATAATGATCGTTTGACCAATGACATGCAGACATTGTACGTAATAGACCAATCGTGGTGTGTGAGAAGGTGGGATCTACAGAGAACAGTCAAAGCGATGCAAACACGTGTACATATTAGTGTTGGACTTTGAAGCAGCACTGAGCAGAACGATTTGTGCATGAAATCAAAGTACCGTGAGAGCGATTCAAAAGCACAAGAAGCCGTATGCTCTCTAGAGCTCTCATGGTACTTTGTCATACAACAATTGGCCTGTGCAGTGCAAACAAAGCTTAAACCTGAATATTTTAGGCAATATAGAAATCCTGGCCAGGAGGTTTCCTGGGAAAATGGCAAGTTTGGTCACGCCTAAATAAAATGCCATTTTATAGTAGGAGATGAATCATGTAGACAACAGGTTAAGTAAAAATATTAACAAGCAATAGCCCATAAATATAGCGGGATGCTCCTCTTTAAAGTTGTTTTTCTAGCTGACTGGTGAGCTTATGGACACGAATGGTTATTTGAGGTCAGTGTATTATTATATTGCAATGCTGCAAAGCTTTACACGTTTTCCGCAGTTTGAAACACTGAATGAGCTTTTACACAAGACATTAAAGTAAGTACTGTAGACTCTAGCATCAAAATATCGGCTATTTTATAAGAATGTTCATTAAAAATCCATTTAAAGAGAAACATAGAATGGGTTCACTTGCTGCTTTAAGGTGCTAAAGCAATCACCCATGCCGCATTAAAGAGTGCCAAAACCATATTTATTGTTTAAATTTAATTATAAATTTTCCATAATTTTAAACTACTTTATTAAAAAGTAACAAGGCACAAAGCTTTTTGTGATTACTAGATGACAAGTACAAATTAAATAATATGAAGTTCACGCATTAAGACAGCATACAGAATAAGATCTTAATAAGAAAGAAGCAATATTAGTAATTATTTTAAAAGATAATTACTAACGATATTGCCAATATCCAAACAGCTGATAGAATTACCTGCTGTAGTTTGTACGCAAAAGTTGTGCATGAAATAGACACTTATTTTTGTACTTTCGTACTTTCTCTCTCTGTTGCGCTGTACAACGGAGCTATAGGTTTATCAACTGTGCTGCTGTGCTACAGAGATGAGGACTGTTTGAAACTCCTTTTCCCACTAAAAATGAGATGCGATCATCTCAGTTTAACACGTGAAAATAACAAAAGTTGTGACCGCAAAACAAACATGAAAGAAATTTTAAGTTCAAATTTTTCATATTCAAAAACATTCACATTTTAATTCATAATATGTAAATATATATAGTCGCCAGTGACCTCAGCAAAAACACTCTGTACTAATCACATTAATATTTTTGGTCGCAAATGTGACCGTTTTTCGCAGTCTGGAGCCATGTGATTGTTACCTGATCCGGCAGAAAATGCCAGTATCGGATTGGTGCATCCCTAGTTTGTGGTTGATAAAATGAATTGGTATTTGGACAAATCGCTGTGCCCTGAGTGCTTGCCTTGTCCCATCTGGTTGCTGTCCCTGGACTGGTCGCTGTGCCTGGACTGCTTCTTGTGTCGGTACCGTTTGCTGTGCTGGGACCCGACACTCTGCTGGGATACATCACTCTGCTGGGATACATCACTGTGGCTGGACTGATGACTGGACCCAGCACCCCTCAACTGGCTGGCTCGGTTTATGTTTGAACGTCCAGGGTCTAAAAAATGTAACAAAAAAATAAAAAGCTTCAACTGTATTCATCCACAATGTGGTTGATTAAATTATTTTTGGTTGATAAAATGAGTTGGTATTTGAGGTGACTGGTTTAATATTACGATTACTAACTGCCTGTGGACCTGTCCCTGGACCCAACACCTGTCTGTTGAGACCTGGCTAAATTAGAGGGTCCAGAGTCTGAAAATTAGCAAATGTACATTATCAACAATGATTTCATAACCACTATCATGTTATAATTATGTAAGAAAGAAATCTGAAAGAAATTAGTATATTTAAGTAATGGATACTAAGTACCAGTGGACTTTTTGTTAAATCCAGCAGACTCCATCTGGATGGACTTTGTCACCTTTGTTGGTGGAATGGGAAAGGAGGGCACCTTGATAATGGCATCTAGACAGATGCAGTATATAAATTAAATGGAAGCATTAGTTGTAAAAATAACGAGCTTTGACTTTTTAATCTTATAACTTTGCAATTCTGTAAGAAACTACTTAGGAGTGCCATGTCAGCAGTTTAGAAAAAACGTTACCTGTCATGTTATTTTCTTCCTCATCCAAATCGTCAGATTCTGTAATTGTACACATTTATATTTTTTTTTACATGCACTAATTATCAGTTAAAAAAGTGACCTGAAACTTGAGGGCCCCATATTAATTTAGTGTTTAGACGTTGATTCTCAATACAGATCCAACAATTATCATAGAAGCATACCAAGAACATAGTCATCAAAGTTGCGTTTAGTTTTTTTCCTTGGTCCTGCTTCCTCATCTTGCTCATCTTCCTCCTCGACATGACTCGTCATGTCATAATCATCGCATTCCCGAATGTTAACTGTAAAGTTAAAATCATAGACAATACAATTACAATAAAAACGACTTTACTATCACTTCGACTACGGGTTTGACTAGATTGACCCAAGTTTGACTTGATTTTTCTCATTTGGCTGACTTACAATTTTTATTTTGACAAAGAATCTAATTAGATTAACAAAAACTTACCGGAGGTCATTTTACGCTTCACCAAGGTGAACGTCATCCAGTCATCCTGAGGGGAGTGCCGATTGAGGTAAGCTGCCTTTTCCCCCTTTTTTGGCCATCTAATGATTTTTTTTTCAGCATCAATCCAGTTGTCTGGCGCAGTTCCCTCCACTTCTTTACCATGCTCCACCCACACAGCTCTGGCATACATGATCTGGGAAGTAAAACACATACATAAAGTGTTAGCATGTTTTCACCCTACAATTTTTTTTTTAAACTACTACAAAAAACAAACACACACAAATGCCACCAGAAATAAATAATACATATTGGATTGTCAATACTCATCATCAGTATGCTTACTTATACTGTGTACTTATAGGTACACTCAGTGATTTCTGAGAAACGCTGTCGTTATTTGAAATCACTATTACAAATATGCACATTAGCCAGAAGGATCACACAGCTCTGAACAAATGAACAAACAAGTGAATATGACATCAGACACACTGTATATTCATGTTTCTCTGTCCTTACTGAGCTGAGCTTTCTCTTTCCCTCATCATGAGTCTACTCCTTACTGCTGATTGGCTGTGTTTTGTGAATGGTGTGCTCCAATATTATACATTAAACACATCTATGTAGAGCAGTGGTGGCCAACGTCAGTCTTGGAGAGCCACACACCTTGTCCAAATACCCACACTTGCGGTCTTTGCACCTGATCACTTGAATACTTATATGACATATTTACTGTATTTGGCCCAAGTGTTCCAAGTGAGGATGAAAAAAACTAATGTATGTACAACATTTTATTACCTGATGGGACACATTTTTATTTCTGATGCTTCTAATTAAGTGATAAAAAAAGCAGTTGCAAATGATGTTCAAAATAAACATAGGCTACATAGTTTTTTTTTTTTTTATTACCAAATTATTTGTAATATCAAAATATTATTAATATTAACTTATTTTCGAAAGGTTTCCATGACCTCTTGCAATTTTGGCGACAAGTTTCTTGATTTATTTCCAAAACATGATGCATGATGGGATACACTAACCCTTAAATACCGTGCTGGAGTGGTATTAAAAATAGTGTAATTTAGTATTGCGTTAATGGCACTGCGCTTAGGCATTTTTAAGATCTGGAAAGTCTTGCACACTTCATTCCTGTCGCGCATACATGCTCTAAAGTGGCCAAGACTGCAAGTGTGGGTATTTGTACAAGGCAACAGTCTTAAAGAGTAAGCTCCAACCCTAATCAAACACACCTAAACAAGCTAATCAAGGTCTAAATCCCCGTTCACACGCCAGCGACTTTTTCGCTGCTTGTCGCTGGCAATCAAGGTCGCTACTGGGCATTCCCACTACTGGTTGCTTAGTTACCCCATTACACTCCATTGCAGCAGATGAATCACATGCTCTCCACTGACTTCACTCCCATTGGTTGTCGCTCCCAAAATCTGCTGCTTATTTGCATAAAGTTTAAGAATTCTGAACATCTGTCGCTTGACTCGCATTGCTTGACACACCCATATTCCTTCGTCAATTGTCACTGTCGCCCGTGTTACTGGAAGTCCCCAGCTCACCATTGAAAATAAAAGGCGTTATTTCGCTCTGTAGCTGTTGGTGTGAACGAGGCTTTAGAGTTACCTCAACGCTATAGGCAGGTGAGTTTTATCAAGGTTGGAACAAAACTCTACAGGACTGTGGCTCTCCAGGACCAAATTTGGCCATCCCTTTCAAAGAGGTTAATTAAGATAAAACCTGCCAACCTTCAAATTCTGTGTTCTATACCATGGAGGAGAGGTATGAGGACAGAACCACCATCTTCATGAGGGAGGTAGGCCACCTTGCGGAACAGATCAGTTTCAAGCAGTTGTCGTCTTTTCATCCTGTCCTGCCCATTTTTTGTGTACACTATATTGAGAAGTTTGGAGTTGCATGGCTTCTCAAACAATGGGGATGTGTAACGCTGGTGCAGGACATCACATACCACAATGCCATCTCCTCTTCTTTCTCTGATGAAAGCAAATTTTTCATCCCGCAAGAGAAAACAATTATCCTTTTCCTTTGTAGAAAGAAACATTGGAGGTCGTGCTTCAGGCTGTGTTTTTGCGTTTGCATATTCAATCTCTGACAATCGCCTGGTCACCTGTGCTAGGGGATTTTTTCCACTCCGCACATGTTTCTTGATTTGTTGGAGATGGTTTTCAAGAGGAAAACCAGAAATTTCATTCAATGAGCAATTAAAGTGACTCACATCCTCATGAAGGTGAATAAGTCCATGTACATTGTAAACTGAAAAATATTTGCCGTACAGGTCAGCACAGCGCATGACAAAGTGTGAAATGAGTTCATGGGCATACTGAAGGTATGCATTGCGAGTGCTCTCATCTGACTCCAACATAATTGACATGGCTACCGTCAAGGACAGGAAATGGTAGTATCTTTCGGGAGATAACACAGACTTTAGCACAACTGGTCCAGTATACAACAAAAATTGCCGAAATTCTGTGGCCTTCCACCTGTCCAGCTCTTCCAAACCTCGGGGCTGCCGAGCAAATTCACTAGGCATCTTTCCTCGCAGTCTGTTTAGCTTTTGTGATATTTCTTTCCTTTGCCTTACAGATAATCGGCAAACTGTTGGGCCTCGAGTCAAGAATATAAGCATCCGTCGAACAACTCCCAAGTTGACCATATGCATATAGTCTAAGACAAAAGAGCTAACACAAGACAGTCCTGCAGGAATGAACGGGCTGACACCAGTTTGATGGTTCTTGTAAGCTACTGCACTGAAAGCTTCGTCTGTTCGCAAGGTGCATCCCTGTTCATTGAATACCACTCTTTTAGTGATGTAAGAACCTTTGGTGATGCACCTTTCACAACTGTGATAGGCATTATGATTCTTAATGCGCTTCAGATAAGCTCTTGCTGGTGCGTCGCAGATCAGTGCTTTAACATGAACAGTGTAGGTCTTCTCTTCATGAATTAGCCCATTCTCTGTGAGATGTTTACACTCCATCAAAAAGTCATCAAGATATTCCTCAAGAGGATATGGTTTGTTGTCCCCACAAAAGAGAGCAACCATAAATGGCTCAAAGTTGTGAAACTTTGCCAATATTGGCCAGAACTGGACTTTGCTACTTTTAAAGAGTGGGACACCATCAATATTGATGCTGAGGTTTACTGAATCGTAATCATGTCTGTAAGATGTTGTCTGACTTAGTAAACGACAAATTCCCTTTTCTAACCCATAATAAATGTATTGCCCACTACATTTTGTTTCAGATCCTATGGCTCGTGGTGTAGCAAGGAGTGTCCTTGCATCCTTCGGTAGCAGGTGTCCTTGCTTTCTTAATATTGCCAATAATTCATTTAAGGATCTTTGTGTGGTTTTGTTTTTTGTAGACCATTGTCTTAAGTTCTCTTCTAAATCAGGAAAATCTAATTCAGCATCATCATTTAGAATTTCTTTTTCTGATTCAGAAGACACGTACTCCACATCAGTGTCAAAGTCTGATTCATCTGTTGTCAAACTGTCAGTTGCCGAATTAATACTTTCGATATTGCTTGTAGTGTCTGCCTGGTTATGTAATCCACAGGCTGATCTATCAGTCACTGATCTCTGACATTCATGGTCATCATCAGTGTCAGAATGCAGAAACCGGTCCATTTCTGCCTTCCTTTTTCGCCATGCTTTTAGATAAGCCATCTGTAATACAGTTTGATCCTGAGTCAGATTCTGAACTGTGCTTTCTTCGAAAAAAAAAATTGGTATGCCAGTCCTCAAAGCTCTAACTTTATGTATGAATATAATTTCATTCAAAGAGTCATGCACTAGTCAAGGTTTATGAGATGTAGACAGATTTAATTGATTTAAATTATATAAATGTAATTTTATTTTTTTCAGCTTAAAACACAAAAATGTCATCGATCCTTTTTGATGATGAATGATGAAGATGGGTACAGTATGTGCTCAAACCAAACTAGTTCCAATTACATTCGATTTGGTTGCAGTTTATTAACAAAATGCACACAATTATTATTATTTTTATTTATTTTTTGCAATTTAAGTTGCAATTAGATGTCATCCGATTACACCCATTTGGTGACACTTGATCCACATTTATGTAGTGTAACTTGCCCAGTGTAACTTGCTTATATATATATATATATATATATATATATATATATATATATATATATATATATATATGGTTTTCTGCTTGAACATAAACTTACCTTATTTAGCCTTCAGTTGTGCTTCAACCTGAAAGAGATCAAGAAGAATATTCGTTACAAATCGATTATATAAAATTTTATCTTCATTGAATCACATGAGAATTACTCCGATGTGTCGCTCTGAAATGAAATATATAGATCAGATTCATTTCAAGATTACTGACACCGCTAACGTTAGCGTTTTATATTTTAAATGTTGCACTCCACCACTGGCGCCAAAGCCTGAATGCGCCTTAAAATGTCCTAATAATATGCATACAAATTCATTAAACGATCCAGATATTATTCAGTCGCAAAGTATCATGGAAGGTTAACCCCAAATGGTTATTACCATATGCAGAGTAAAAATATTGTTTTAAAACATGCTGTCACGAAGACATCAGGCTGGGGTATTTGCTTGTGTTAATGTGATGGGCCTGGCATGCGCGGGCAAAATGACCTACTTTTTAAAAAGTATTTTCAGATATCGACATCTGATGTCATCTAAACTTAACTGGAAAACACACGAAATGTATTGGTTTTACTTACCTTATTGCTTTTTATTTGAATTGGATTCAAATTCACGGCAATGTCAGCGATGCCACATCTCAATCGTTCTTCTGCAGGATAAACGTTCAGTTGAAGTTACGTGTGACGTCACTGCCGTGGCGATTATGAATCCATTTCGATACGCTGCTAAGCAGAAGATGCTGTATATTTAATTTGGCACTGCTATAAATCTTTGTTTTTTTTTTTTTTTTTTTTTTTTTTTTTTTTGGCGGGGGTCGAAATATATGTTATTTTATTGTTGATAATGTTGACGAAAACATACCCACACTTTTTAAAAATATTTTATTTGTATTTTCTTTTAATGGCCAAATTTCCTATCCATGAATGTACATTTTCATTAAAAAAAAAAATGTTTTATAGCATTTCAAAAAATTAAAAAATATTATATTGCCCTCGAAAGAAACAGGCTTTTCGAGATGTGCAAGCTGCTGAGAGTCCAACGAAATAAAATATTTACCAATTCTGTGTAAAGTATATGTGTGTGTGTGTGTGTGTGTGTGTGTGTGTGTGTGTGTGTGTGTGTGTGTGTGTGTGCGTGCGTGTGTGTGTGTGTGTGTTCTTGTTTTTGTGACATATCGGACACATTTAAGAAAAGGGTGACTTATGAGGACATAATTTTTCAAAACACTTTTTTGTTTAGTTTTTTTGGAATATAAAAATGCACTTTCCTGTGAAGGTCAGGGTTAGGTGTAGGGTTAGGGACAATATACAGTTTGTACAGTATAAAAACCATTACGTCTATGGGATGAACACACTTTTCACCAAAACCAATGTGTGTGTGTGTGTGTGTGTGTGTGTGTGTATATATATATATATATATATATATATATATATATATATATATATATATATATATATATATATATATATATATATGTATATATATATATATATATATATATATATATATATATATATATATATATATATAATTATTATTATTATTGATATTGTTATTATTATTTACATTTTGTAAGCTTAACGTGCAAATACAAATCTTGCGACTGATGGAAAGTTAAAGTTAACACCCATTTTATGGGCATTCATTTATATAATTTTTGCTTTATGTGACACATAAACAATAAGATTTCAAACAACCATTCTTAAAAAATTTAAGATAGACTAAAATGTATCTTGACCTTCAAACATATTTAATGCTGGAATGATGAAATTTGCTTTAAATTTGACTGTATTAAAACACCAAAATTTTATTATTTGCAATTTTGGGAAAATACTGGGTATATGTGGCCCAAGGTATGTTTACAGATACAATGAATTTGTTGTAAGCTTCCACAGTGCAAAAGAATGACAGTGGCAAGACAAGACACAGATAATAAAAATAATAAAAATAAGTAAATAGAAAATTGCAATACATACAAAAAATATTTTAAACCAAAAAAGAAAGAAAGAAAGAAATAATACACGATATACAAACAATTAAGATATGTGTACAGGTTAGTAAAAATGCAAGGAAATGTAAATAATGTGTGCTAAATAAATAAATGTATATATAGTGTTGTGTATTACACATTTATTGTAAAGTTAACAGATGGATTGCTTGAGGAAAGAAACTTTTACATTGTCTGGTCGTTCTGGTGCTCAGAGCTCTGTAACCTCAACCAGATGGCAGTTCAGAGAGAGAGTGTGCTGGATAAGAGGGGTCCAGAGTGATTTTGCCAGCCCTTTTGCTCCCTCTGGATGAGAACAGTTCTTGAATAGAGGGAGGGTTGTACCTATGATTCGCTCAGCAGTCCAGACTCTGTAGTCTCCTGAGGTCAGGTTTAGAAGCTGAGCTGAACCAGACAGTTACTGAAGTGCAGAGGACAGATTTAATTATGTTGGAGTAGAACTGTTTCAGCAGCTCTTGAGTCAGGTTGAACTTCTTCAGCTGGTGAAGGAAGTAGTATAACCTCTGCTGGGCCTTTTTCACAATGGAGTCAAAGGGTCTCGATCAGACGTTCAGACACTGGACCAGTGTTGCACGTCCACGGACGTACAAATGGGGTCTCGCTCAGACGTTCAGACACTGGACCAGTGTTGCACGTCCACGGACGTACAAATGGGGTCTCGCTCAGACGTTCAGACACTGGACCAGTGTTGCACGTCCACGGACGTACAAATGGGGTCTCGCTCAGACGTTCAGACACTGGACCAGTGTTGCACGTCCACGGACGTACAAATGGGGTCTCGCTCAGACGTTCAGACACTGGACCAGTGTTGCACGTCCACGGACGTACAAAAGGGGTCTCGCTCAGACGTTCAGACACTGGACCAGTGTTGCACGTCCACGGACGTACAAATGGGGTCTCGCTCAGACGTTCAGACACTGGACCAGTGTTGCACGTCCACGGACGTACAAATGGGGTCTCGCTCAGACGTTCAGACACTGGACCAGTGTTGCACGTCCACGGACGTACAAAAGGGGTCTCGCTCAGACGTTCAGACACTGGACCAGTGTTGCACGTCCACGGACGTACAAATGGGGTCTCGCTCAGACGTTCAGACACTGGACCAGTTTTGCACGTCCTGAAGACATCCAAAAGTGGTTCTGAACTAACCGACGTTATACAGACATGATCTGAACGTCTCTCTGACGTCAAATGTTTGCTGGGATACATATTAACACTAATAACTTCTGCAAAGCATGGAAACAATTATTCACTCCAACTTTTCACCAAATTATTATGCTGAAAATATGTATTAAATTATGCAAAACAGAAGCATTTTCTCTAGTGGTATCTTTTGGATTCCACTGTTTATCCAACAAAGGCTTATTTGATGGATTAATATTAATAAATGACTTCCAGTTGGTCTCAAACCACATAATTGAAGATCCATGTCATTTGTACATGAGCAGGGAGCTACTGCGAGCAAGACTGAAAAGAATAACAAAATAAAAATGAAAAAAGATCAAACCGAACAAGCTTTTTGCTTTTAGGAGTAAAAGTAAACAGAGCACAAGCTGAATAAAAATAAGACTCGTGTTCAGTGAACCAAGTCCCACCACACAAATGCTCTACATTCGATCAGTCTGACAGGTCACAGGGTGTATAGCTCAATAATAATGAAAAGGGCTTTTTGAAAAGCTGTCGAATTCCAATGGAGAGTCACCTTCAGCCCAAAATCCACTTCGTTTCTCCCACAGAAAGCTTTTACTTAATCTGACATTTGAGAAATCGGGCATCAGCAAGTGAGAGGTATGACCACTTCATTCAATTGTGTGACCATGAAGAAAGAAGATTACTTTCATTCACTCTCTCTTCATCCATCAAGGATTGCCTGTATGTTATTTACTCTACACCTAGTTAAGGTCAAAGGCATTACATGGATACTCATAAATGTCAACAATATCATTCGGTACATACTGAGAGAGTGTAAAGGTAGTTCTGAATAATTTCACTTGCTTTCTAGAAAAAAGCAATTCCAATAGACCTGACATTTACCCAGAAGGTGTATTTGTGTGTTTCAAAGTAAGAGATCATTCTGAAGCCTGAATTATAGATTTAGAGCTTGCTAACATTGTTTTCTTTGACACTTTGTCACTTTAAGGTCCACAAAGGGTAAGTGTTCTATCTACAACACACATTTGCAAGACTTCCCATAGCCATTCACCTTTAACAGACTCATGAAATCCTCTGGGTGTTTTAAAGCCATTTCCTTTAATAGAGTCGGTTCATATTCCAGATCCAGATGTGTGTACGGTCAGAGACAACAGGGACTTTAAACAACAGCTGCTTCCAGGACAGTCAATAAATGTACAAATCACTATGCAACAATACGGAGGATTACAAAATGGGCCATCCATCCATTTAAAAAAAACATAATAATAATAATAATAATAATAAAAATAAAATAAATAAATAAATAAAAAAATTTAAAACATCTAAGGTTACGTATGTAACCCTGGTTCCTCGAAGGAATGAGACGCTGCGTCGACTGACGCTTTGGGGAACGCCTCCAGCGTGACGTTTCTGAATAATGTGTGTAAATAGTCCAAAGGATGGGCGAGACGTCATCGGCGGGTGACGTCAGAGACCAGGAAGCATAAACGCATGAGTAGTGAAGCCGGCAGTCAGCCTTAAAGGATGAAGCAAGCACCAGCCAGAGATGCTGGAAATGTGGCACTGTGATGCAGCGTCTCGTTCCTTCAAGTAAACCAGGGTTACATACGTAACCTTAGACGTTCCTCTTCAGGAACTCGAGCTGTGTCGACAGACGCTTTAGGGAAGGAGAATGCCCACACCGCCAGACTTTCCAATCTCTGCCTAGTGTGGAAGAGCACAGCTAAAGCAAGAGAAGGAGACAGGAGCCTGACAGTAATCGGGGAAACCGTCCAATGTTCAAACTTCAGAAGGAGTCTTGACACTCAGGATGGATGGCGGCCACTCCACAGACCGCGGGCAGGGTGGCCACTCATGACCACACCCCAGTCAGTGAGGGATGTGCCTGTCTGGTGCCCTTTGTCTTGAGCCACCACTGCAGGGGTCTCATGGCCAATAGTATTCACATTGGACGCAGCTGCCATCAGACCCAGCAATCTCCGAGACTGCTTGACAGTGAGTGACCGGCCTTCTCTCACTCTCGCAACTGCAGTGAGGATCGACTCGAGCAGGTGACATACGTGCCTGCATCATGGTCGAATCCAACACCACGCCCAGATAAGTGGTTCTCTGTACTGGAGAAAGCACACTTTTCTTAGTGTTAAGTCTTAACCCCAGCTCTTTCATGTGAGTGAGAACAAAATCTCAATGCAGAACCGTCATCTGCTCTGACAAATATACAGTATACACTTGTAATATTGTGAAATAGTATTGTAAATTTAAAGTTTTATTAATTTGTTTTATTATATTTTAAGATTTAATTTATCCCTGAGACGGCAAAGATGAATTATTGGCAGCCACTACTCCAGTCTTCAGTGTCACATGATCCTTCAGAAATCAATTTAATTTGGAGATAAGGAAACATTTCTTACCATCAAAGCTGAAAACAGTTGTGCTGCTTAATATTTTTCAGTAAACCATAAAACTTTTATTTTTCAGTACTGATTAATAGAAAGTTCAATAGAACAGAATTTGTTTGTTAAATATAAATAGTTGTAACATTATACATAGTATTAATGTCATTGTCATACAAAGTTGTATTGTGATATAAGCAAATTAAACAACATTTTTATGCCATCGCAATCTTTGGAGATTTCAGTCTTTCTTCTTTCATGTAGACTAAGCTGTACTCATATGACTGTTACCTACAACAGCCGCCCACCACAGAAATGTTGGTACAGTTTCAAGATTCTCTTTTCCCTGCATCATTTTATGCTTTCAACGAAAATGTTATGTTGAGGGGAATTATTTGTATTTATTTTTTAACAAAAGATGTAGTTACTGATAAACGCTGTCTTTTGCACTAACCAGAATCAACTTTACTGAACATCAAAGGTCTCAATATTCTTTTTGGTGTATTATATAGTATCAATGTGGGGGAATCTAGGATCAGGCGAAAACTTGACAAGCTTCTTTCACACACAGGAGGGGATTCATCTAGCCAGTGTAAAATCCAGGGAATAGATCTTTTATGTATGGAATGCATGCGTTGTAATTCTTAGTGAAAAAAACCAGAGGCTGACTGCCAAAGATAAAACAGAAATCTGGGAAGGAGTATCTGTTAAAGGATTTTACATGGAATAGCATATGAACACTTTTACTGGAAAGAAACTGCATAAATTGGAACTGTCAAATTATCAGGAGAAAGATGTTGAGTCAGGTTGGTGGTGGAAATGCTGTTTACAATGTTACTATGAACAAGAATTTTGATGGGCCAAACTACATCAGCAAGACCTTTTTAAAACTACTGGATAAAATAGAGGAAATGCTAAATTCACAACAGTGAATATAAGAGGAAATATTTGCATTTTGAAAGCAGTCTTTTATCTCCTCTGAATGAAGCAGTGCACTTGTGTAGTTTTCACTTTATGCCACATATTTTGGCCATGGAAAATCATTAAGAAACATCAATACAAAGATGAAGGATGTCACTAATTTCCCGTAGTGTGAGAACTGCGATCTTTGCACAATATTAAACATTAAAATCATGTTCAAACACCTGTTGCTTTGTTGTAAAAAAGGGTATTCATGCAGATTGGTGTATGCGTGACTTTGGAAATGTGATTTTCAAACAGACTTAAATTACTTAATTATTTTTTTTTTCATAAAGGTCTCAGCTAGAGACAGGTTGTATCGTCATCAAACAGCCATTATATTACTCCTGCTCTCCTACAACACAAGTCAACAATACCTGTTTGCTGCATCACTGTATACCACTATTATTTCTCCTGAACACATCTTCTCAGTTTCTGCAAATACTGATAAGCTATCCATAATGAATGGACGCAAATGGGATTGACAATCAGTTATGATTATGCAGATGTGAACATAATTATACTTCACTTTTTGTTGTTTTCTTAACAAACATAACAAAACAATGTCACTTTCAAATGAGTTTCTATGACTTTCTGTCAGAGCTGTGGCACAAAGAGTAGCACATTGTTTTTGTATAAAGAGCTGTTGTGCTGATAGCTCTAATTGTCGGAGATTTTAATATTCACGTTGATAATACAAATGATGCATTTGGATTTGCATTTACTGACCTAATAAACTTTTTTGTTTCATTTAAATCATACACTAGATCTAATTAAATTGCATGGAATCGATCTTACTGATATAGATATAGTACCTCAAAGTGATGATGCTACCGATCATTTCCTTGTATTGTGCATGCTTTGTATCACTGATATTAACTATATGGCTCAGCATTACCATCTGGGCAGAACCAAAAGTTTCCAGCTACCAAAGACAAAAAAAAAAAAAAAAATGACTGGCAACATGGGCATTATTTTCTCTAATACATTAGAAGCTGTTGCACCATCAAATTGTAAAAAGTTAGAGAAAAACGTACTGGTATAACAGCAATGCCATGGTTTAACATAAATACTCACTCTCTCAAGAAAGAAACCCGTAGTCTTGAGTGCAAATGGAGAAAAACTAACTTGGAAGTTTTTAGAATTGCGTGGAAAAACTGTATGTCCAGCTATAGTCAGGTCCTAAAAACTGCCAGGGCTGAGCATATCCACAAACTCATTGAAAATAACCAAAACAATCCAAGGTTTTTATTTAGCACAGTGGCTAGATTCACAAGTTCACACTTACATATAATTAGCTGAAGTATTATAATGAATATTTTGCGTGCTGTCCGGGGAAGGGCTCCGAGCTCGGGAATGGCCCGAACCTAGAGTACCCCCCACCCATATATAAAGTGTAAAATGAACTCTAGTGGAGGAAATGGGGTGGAGGGAGATGCTGATAAACTGTCAATGGAGACAGGTAGGTCAGGTCAGGTAAGTCAGCTGTATTTATACCCTAGGGTTGATTATCTTAAGTGGCTCCACCTGTGCTAAGTATCTGACGTGTTCCTCCGGAATCTTGTCAGTTAAACTACATTTAATGAATAACCAGACGCCACCTGATTCGTTTAATAGTTAAACGTTTAATAGTAATGACTTTATGAATTTCTTCACTGATAAAATAGATAACATCAGAAATACAATAACAAATGTAGATTCTACAGCGTTTAATACTGCAGTTTCATCTATCACACCAAAAGATAAACTGCAGCACTATAGGACAGGAAGAGCTAAATAAACTTATCAATGTATCTAAACCAACAACATGTTTATTAGATCCTGTACACACTAAATTACTGAAAGATGTGTTACCAGTAGCAGAAGAACTGCTTCTCAACATTATTAACTCATCGTTCCCCTTAAGTTGGTCAAGTTCTATGTTACGTCAGGAAGACATTGATTAATTGGATCTCGCTCGAGAGTCCAATCACCTTCGAGTGGTTACAAAATGAGCCAATGGTACACAGAGTACCTTGGTCTGCAGAATTTGCATCACGAGCTCCGCCCTGCAGAGCGGGTATATAAGGAGCAGCGCGAGCAACTCGCACTCAAGCTTTCGCTTCGGAGCTGAGCACATCGCTTGCTGCTTTCACTGGAGTGTTTACAATCAGGCCCACTTAAAGCACTGATTGAGCTCCTTCTTGCAAAAAAAAAAAAAAAATATCTGTATGAAGAATTTCAGTCAGGTTTCAGGCCCCACCATAACACAGAAACTGCAATTGTTAAAAAATGACAAATGACTTGATTCTTGTGTCAGATCAAGGCTGCATCTCATTGCTTGTTTTACTTGATCTTAGTGCTGCTTTGGACACCATAGATCTTGACATACTCATAGATCTATTACAAAAAAAATATATAGGTATTCAAGGGCAGGCTCTAAGATGGTTTAGATCCTACCTGTTTAATTTAAATGGGGAGTCCTCTCATTTATCACCGGTAAAATATGGAGTGCCACAAGGATCTGTCCTAGGTTCTCTTCTGTTTTCAATATACATGTTGACCCTTGGTAATATTATTAGAAAATACAGGATTAGCTTCCACTGTTATGCTGATAATACTCAACTATCAGTGTTGTGCCTGAACGCGTTCATTGAACGATAGTTCATGAACTCGTTTATATTTTGGGCGAACGTGAACTGAACGTGCTGTATTAATGCCTGATGAACGTTACTGTCAACTCGTTCATTCTGGTGTTTGTGAACGGCACGCTCTCTCAGGTTAACTTCGTTCAATAGGGTGCCAGATTTCTATAGAGCCTTCCAGGCGAAAACCCGGCTAAAACACACCATAAACGGGTCTTAATATGTAGCGGAAAAACACCAAATCTGGCAACACCAGCCACCAGTGTCGCACCGCCGTCCACCGCATGCGTGACGTGTCATCAAAAAATAAATAAATACATAAATAAATAAAAGCATGGAGGCGACAGCAGCATGTAGCAAGAATGCGTATGATCATTTAAAAGAATTTTATGATGTTTATGACAAGGTCGGTGAGAATGGGTGACAAAGCATTAAAGCAACAACGGGGAAATGCTGTCCCCTCAATACTAATGTAAACCCTTGTTGGATAAGGATTCAAAATTGGATATGAAGATGAAATCTGACCCATAGCTTCATTGTTAAAACTGATAAAATAATTGCTGTATTTGATTCTATATGGGCTGTGGCAATAATTTTGAAAAATTATAGCTTGCAGCAACATATGGAAAAAAAAACTATGAACTAGTTCATTTTTGGAACTTAGTGAACTTAGTTCAAAATTTTGTAGTTTGAACTATGAACTGAACTAGTTCATTTTAAAATTTGTGAATTGAACTTTGAACTAATTCATGTAGAAAGTGAACTTTCCCAACACTGTCAACTATATATATCAACGAGACCAGATTAAACTTCTAAATTATCTAAGCTAACAGAGAAACGTAAAAGATTAGATGACCAATAATTTTATCCTATTAAATTTGGATAAGACAGAGATATTACTTATTGGACAAAAAAAAAGTACAAAGAATCTAGTAGACTACAGTTTGCAACTAGATGGATGTACTGTTACTTTCTCTACAGTCAAAAATCTTGGTGTTATATTAGACAGTAACTTGTCTTTTGAAAACCATATTTCCCATGTTACAAAAACAGCATATTTCCCATGTTGCCCATTGCCAAGCTACGAAATATCTTTCCTGTTTCTAATGCACAAAAGATAATTCATGCATTCATGACCTCTAGACTGGACTATTGTAACACACTTCTTGGTGGTTGTCCAGCATCTTCAATAAACAAGCTACAGGTAGTCCAAAATGCAGCGGCTACCAGGTCAAGAAAATATGATCATATTACCCCAATTTTACAGCCTCTGCACTGGCTACCTATTAAGTTCCGCATCAGTTACAAATTATTATTACTTACCTATAAGGCCCCTAATGGTTTAGCTCCTGGGTACCTAACTAGCCTTATTCGGTTGTTAAGTGATGACGTAAGAAGTGTTGTTTCCGGGTCCAAGCATCAACTCGCTTCACTTAAGAATACGACCTCAGCAGCCGTTTATGAGCACTGTTTATTCATATTAATAATTTAAGCTAAATGCTTTCAAACTTACGGTATACACTACAGTCGGTACGGTAGCTTTTTCACATTTGGCTTCCAAACTCTGGAATAGCCTTCCTGATAATGTTCAGGGTTAAGACACACTCTCTCTGTTTACATCTAGATTAAAAACACATCTCTTTCGCCAAGCATTTGAATAAAGCATCTCATAATTTGTGTTTGCAGTTGTAGTTGATTACATGTGCATTCTTATTCTTTAGCTTGGGTAAAACTAATAAATTTTACTATGCTAATGATGTCTCTATTTGTTTCTCTGTTTTGCCACGGGATGTAAGTAGGATTTACACAAGCTCCAGTCTGGATCCAGAACACCTGAGAAGAGATGATGCCAACCACTCAGAGAACCTCAGATGATGGTAACCCTGAAACAACATACAGAACTAACAAATATTGCTACTTACTATGCAATCACAATATAATTGCAGTTAATAGTGTTCACCGTCTGGTTGACTATGTCTTGTATACATTTTTCAGAAAATTCCTGTCATTTGCACATAAACTGATCACCACTTATAAGCTACTACTACTAATTATTGTAGAAACGTAATTTTCTGTAAAGTTGCTTTGCAATGATTTGTATCGTAAAAAGCGCTACACAAATAAACTTGAATTGAATTTAATTAAATTGATGGGAACTCAGGTTTGAGTTTGGTCTGGTTCAAATCCCGTCCTATCCTCCCTGAACTCCCATAAAATTAAAAATAAATAAATAAATAAATGTTTAAAATAAGGTATTTGTTTGTTTGTTTGAAAGTAATCCATGAGCTATTCTAAGTAATCATGTCTGGGATATAATCAGTATTTTTACTTTTGAATAGGATTGTGCAAAATTCAGTATTGTAAAATGGTCTCCCTTTCAATCCATGAGATGGCATTTGAACTGAATTGGTCACACTCCATGGGAAGTTGAATGGGAATTTTAATTGCAGTGACAGGAAGAGAAATTTATAGAATCGTATTTCAAAGAAATTCAACATAGGCAATGCCTTCTATCAATCATTCCTCTATCATTCATTCATGGATACAGGTTTATATTTAACAATACTTCAAATCTTGACAAAGTTCACTTATGTTGTAAAAAATAGAATAAGATACAGTTATAGGAATTTCTGTTTATTTACATTTATTTTAATTATACTTCCTTACAGTATTGTTATTTGAATTGCTATTTGAAATTGTATTTCTGTATCTATCTGTATGTTTTCCAATGTATATCAATTCAAATTAAGAAATTTAAATGAAATATAACTATATACATTTTCTCAGGTTTTCTCAGTTCAATTCTGAATGTTTTTAGACAAAAAAAAAAAGTTATCCACATTTATTTAGTGTTTTCTGTACAAGAAATTGTGAATTATTATGCCCATAAATGAGACATTAAAACAAACCATCATGTTGCTTTACATATTCTCTTCTTGACTAAGATGGTAATTTTCTGTAGAGCTGCTTTATAGCTGAATCCAATTTGTTTAGAATTGACGGATTTTGCAACATCAAGACAGTTATTAAACTTTATTAAATCAACATTGAACGGACTGGAGCTGAATAATGACAATATTGTCTTTTTAGAGTTACTCTCTATTTAAAGAGCACTATTTAAATTAAGATAACTTGACAGTACTTAGTCAGATCAAGCTGCATTGTGACTTGCGTCATTAATCAAAGACTATTTAAGCATATAAATCTACCTCCACATTTAGTAAAACAGCAGCAGAACTCGATCCAGACCCAAGAAGCTAAAACGCATGCAACAGTTCAGCAAGAAGAGCAATCAGATTACGAGGGAGTGAATATAATAATAGCATGTATATCACTATCAAGATTTAATGCGCACATCAGGTCAGAAATTCTCATTCATGATTCACTCTCGTGCATACATTCAAAACCACTCAGACCTCTGGCTGGACGTATGTAAATATAATACTGTCATTTGGATTATGCAGAGGTAATTTTCCCCAGTGTGATCAAATTGTAATGGAAACTAAACTAACTGCAACAGGTCTGCTAGAAGTAGTTCTTTGCTTCATTATGAGTAAACACTATTACAAGTTGTTCTTGTCAATTCTAACACAATTATAAGTTACAATAAACGGTGTTGTTGTTGTTACTTGTCCACAAGGTTCAACATTAGTTTCTGATGATGCCATTGATAAATATTGCATTTGTTCCTAACATTATTGCCTTCGGTTAGAACCACTTAACATGCAAATTAATTTCTTGTTTTCTAAAACAGAGAGGAGGAGAGGTAATTTCCATCTCATTGTTTATGTGTGGGGCTCCATCCCCTTTAAATGTCTTTTTATCGACATCTCAAATGGAATGCATTGATCTCATACAAAGACAATTGGGATTTGATTAGCATTTTAAAGACGATTGTTTAATTGACAGTACTACAAGTTCAGCACTCTGGCCATGAGTGGTTCAACTCATGGTCAGCATTTACAGCTTAATGAGATTATGAATGATAATTTGGTCATTTTCTGAACAATGATATCTTCACATCCCAGTTCACAACATATCCAGATAAATGCTGGTCACTTGAAATAGCAAAAAATAATAAAAATAAATAAATAAATGAATAAATAATAAAAAATATATATATATAATTAATCCTACTTTTCATCAGATCGCATTTCCAATGGAGCATCCGGAGTCAACGCCATGCATTAGGATGCGTTTTATTGTGTAGGACATAAAGACTGCAATTTAAACCCATGTGCATACTGATAATTGCATTTACACACAGTTGAGACAGAGTGAGACATAACTCACACTGGGAGAATGGTGTGATTATGTTTCCGCTGTCAGCCTTGTAGTATTTATAACAAAAACACCTCTCTCAGGCCCAAATGCAGCTGTAAATAACTGTGGGCAAGTGAACAGTTTGTGTTCTATTGTACTTTAAAGAACAGAATGCAAATTACTAGAGTTTACTGAGGGGATCTGACCCTCTAACCCTACTTAATGTAGGGCAGTTGTTAAAGAAACTATGTTTTTTTTTTTTTTTTTTTTTTTTTTTGGAGCCTCCTACAGTAAAGAGAGTGAAGTTCACTAAATATGTTGTAATTATCAATGTCATAATTACAGTAGATAGCTTTACCAAAGCCACTGGAAGGCAAACCTGCTACATCAACCCAAAAAATAGAAACGGCTAACACTAACACTTTGGTGGTATGCAGGGAAGGAGACTAGACCCCCTTTTTTAATGGATGTCAATGGCGTAGAGGCTTTACATGCTTTAACAGCTTTTGTGAGGATATAGCTTGTCATTTAATGACAAGACTCATTTACAACATTACTAGCAAGAAATTTGTCACAGTACTGTTTAATAATAGATGTTGTGTAATTTTGTGTGTTGTCTAAAAAATATTGATTAATATTTATAATATTACACTGCTGTGTGACTTATGTTGATATAATGCATTTTAATGAATAAAGGAAAATGCCAGCCACTAGCATCCTTGCCATTATTTGATTGGCTGAGGTGTCTAATGTGATCCAAGTTAGCCGTTATGCTCTTTCCAATGGTACGTTCAACAGACCCTCACATCTCCCAATACTAAGATAATCTCTGGCTATATACAAGCAATTCTCATATTTGCTCAACAAACTCTCATACCTTCATAGCAGACTCAACTTATTAGAAGTCAGTGTTACCATCACAATGATCAAAACTCAAAAGTATCTTAGCCTTTTTTCACCTACCGCCAAATAGGTCTTTGCAAGCAGAAATCATGTTCGCCTGGAAAGGTAACCATAACAACACAAACATCATGCTTCTCAAACACTCTCCCAGAGGATCAGATTCAAACGGTACATCGGCAAAACATAAGAACTGTCATTTTTTAAGAAGGTGGCATAATATATCAAGGTACCCAGTCACATCCTTTATATAGCATGATGAGTCATTGCCTGCTAAATTTCCTCCACCCAAAGAAGCTGAATGTCAGAACATTGATTTCAAATGTGTCTCCAATTTGGTGTACATTATGCAGCACACACCTGCTCTGCTTGAGAAATCAATATAAAATACAATCAAAATCAATACTAAATTTAAAATAAACCACTTTCTTAATATATATATATATATATATATATATTTCTAAGAGTCCATTATACACTGTGCACCAAGTGATGAATGAAAGTTAACTGCAAAGTAGATATGGTGCAATAATATATTTATTCCTGAAATATTACATCAATCATACCAAACATAAGCAATCCAATGTGGACTTATTCACTGAGCCAAGAAAAACTTTATTGGTATTTTTGAGAAATGTGAATAATAAAATAATGACAAATAATAATAATAAAATATTTTACTTTTTTCCCTTAACAGATGCTTAGCTAAAAAAAAACTGCTCTGAAAGGCATGAATTGTATTTTCTTTCACTTCTTTACTGAATAACGAAAAAATAGTGTTATTTGAAATAAAATATGAAAACTCACTTGTCACTGGGATATTATTTCAGTTTCCATTGATTTTTCTGAATAATAAAAAGTTTCTCTTCACTAAAAAAAAAAATAGACTGACATTGTTATCTAGGTTTCTGCATTGCAAAAATAAATTTTAAAAAGTAAATAAAAATTGTATACTTCTTTGCAATAGGAATATTAAAGAAATATTAAGAAAAGCAAAACAATTATTTTACCTACTCACTCTCATGTCACTCCAAACCCATATGAATTCTTATGTGCAGATGGACATGCATCAGTGATCCATTATTTATGATATGCATTGTGTTAAATCACTGCTAGAAGTCATTCTACAATAACACAGCTGAGCTCTCACTGAAAGTAACCTTTGAGAGGAGACACTGCATGTGTGCAAAGTGTAAGTGTCCTAGGCTGCAGCAAGAAATATAATATTATTAATCAAACCATTACATGGCATTTCTCTTGTTGCCTGCAAACATGTTCTTTCAATCACATTTAAAATCTCTATGACTCTCAGGCCCGTCGCAACAAGGCAGGCAAACCAAGCAATTGCTTGGGGCCCCGAGCTGACCTGGGGCCCCAAGACAACGACTGGTTAAGAATAAAATGCAACCACACTGTGTGAACGCCCCTTCGATCGTCAATGCAGTAACGTGTAATGACACTGTTATCGGGATCCCCCTCAAGGGGGCCCCTCTCAGTAGTCTCTGACAGCAGCCAGCCAACCAAGTCAAGTGATCTCTGCCTTTTTTTTTTTTTTTTTGAATGGAAGGAATATGGTTACTGTAGTATGTTTTTTTTTTTTTTACGGGACAAGGAAAACGCAGATCAGAAATCGCAGACTGCAAGGAGTCAGCAGTGTTTTGATTTGAGGGCTCAGGCAAACATAAAGAGAACGTCCGTGGCGTGTTTCGATTGCAAGAATCGCGGAATCCAGTCATAAAAACGGAATTTACAATTTAACGCAGAATGACACGTAATTTGCCAAATTTTGAATGAATGAATTAAAAATAGGTCATTGCGCTTACATCAAACCACGATACGGACTAATATCTGTAAATATTAAGCAGGAACAGTCTGTTTAAATATGAATCCTGCATGTTCTGCGTATTAATGAAAGGAGCAGAAGCGCGTCTTCCTTGAAGACGCACTGAAGCGCGCGTGACGCTCGCGGTGATTTCAGTCTGGCATCTGATGTCTCACTAAATAAGGATGTGAACACATGAACAACATCTACAGAACTGCTCTTAACAAAAACTTTAGTTTGCTTAATTTTCAATAATTAAAAGATAAATTAATGTTTGGTGTTTAATGTGCATCTCAGAAAATGCTTTATTTAAAAACCCACCTGAATGGCACTTAAATGCACTTAATTCATCTGTCAACTTTATTGCCATTGTTCAAAGTACAAGTACAGACAGAGAAACAATTATTAATATTTTTTTTTTTTGATGTATGCATTGCATTCTATGCATTAAAAAAAAAAAATAAAAAATCTAAAAAAGGAAACTTAGTTGTTCATTTAACGCACCCCTGAGCTGGTAATAGTGGCCTCTTTCAATATGCTAACAGTGAAATGGTAAAACGTACTTCACAGGTAATTTTCGGGCGGCCTCTATGTCCATTTTGCTTGGGGCCCCCAAATTCCTTCAAACAGCCCTGATGACTCTGAACTCATGATTTGAAAATGAATTCTCCCACAGGGAAACATTCTGATCTAAAATCCACGATTCCCCAAAATTTAATCCTAAACATTAAACCTTAAACTTAGCCTGTGAATCACTTCATGTCTATTATGACCACTAAACATAAGACAAGCCATTTGCTAAATAAAGTTAAAGGAACACGCCACAATTTTTGAAAATAGACTCATTTTCCAACTCCCCTAGAGTTAAAGGGGGGGTGAAATGCTCGTTTTCACTCAATATCATGTTAATCTTGAGTACCTATAGAGTAGTACTGCATCCTTCATAACGCCAAAAAGTATTTCGTTTTATTATATTCATAAGAGAAAGATAGTCTGTACCGATTTTTCCCGGAAAAACACGAGCGCCTGGAGGGCGGAGCTAAAGAATCACGAGCGCCAGTTGCGTTGACAGTGTTTGGAAGCTGTGACAGCTGTGAAGGCTGAAACTGAACGAGAGCAGCAGCAGCAAGGATTCGCTCCGAGCGGGGCTCGAACCTAGGTCTCCGATGGGAGGCGGACGCACTAACAAGGAGGCAGAGATATTTTAAGCAGTTTTACTCAACGCCTGTGGTTCCAACACACAATCGTGACCCTTTTTCATTGGGATTGCATCATCCTTAAGAAATAAACGATACGCAAATCCGTCGTCAAACTGGGCTTTGTTTGTAAAACAAGCATTTTAGAAATGCAGGGAACAAACACAAACACTTGCACAACTCCGTTGATGCTCTGTAAAAATAAACTCCATCCACTGGTCCCTTAATGCTGTTTTTTCTTTGGTAATCTGTGCAGGGTTGTCTTGCCCTGGCAACCAAAAACACACTCCTTTTGTGACATTTCTCGACGCTCTCGCTCTGATCAGTGAAGTCTGTTGTGCTCTCAGTGCTCTGCTATACGGGAGCGCTCGCTCTTCCGGCAAACGTGCCCTCAGGACCCATATAAGGAAATTCCGCTCCATCTAACGTCACACAGAGCCATACTCGAAAAAAACTTTCCGAAACTGAGACAAACCGGAAGGAGTATTTTTGGAACAGAAATACTCCTTCAAACGTACAACTTAATTTTTGAAACTTTGTCCATGTTTAACATGGGAATCCAACTCTTTAACAGTGTAAAAAACTCAGTATGCATGTGTAATGATAAACAAATCTCCATATTCATCAGGAAGAAGGAGGCGGGAACCGGCGCACAATCAAAAACACTTTAATATTCAAAGTAAATACAAAACAGCGCGTCAGCCCCTCACGGCGACTGACGCGCGCAAATAAAAACCAAAACATAAAATGTCCCAGGCCTGGTCCTCTCTCGTCCTTCACGGTCGTTACTCCAGTTTTATATCCTTCCATCTCCTACGTGGGACTCGATACTGGCGGTGGGGCGCAGGTGTAGCTCATCTCCAATCACTACACCTGGCCTCACTCCTCGTTCCCACGCCTCTCGGCCCCGCCCCACTCGCCACATACCCCCATCGCCCCTCGCAGGCCGGGGGGTACCCTCGAGACTGCGCTCTACTCCCCCCCCCCCCTCCCTTCGGGGGGGACCGCTCACGGGGACCTGCGGGAACCTGGGGGTAGGACAGACGAGGTGAGAGAAAAGGAGATGGAAGGAGGAGCGACAGGGACGAGAGAGGGGAGAGAGGAAAAAAAAAAAAAAAAAAAAATCCGGTTGCCAGACGCACTGCTGTTCGGCCCTCCACCGGCTGGGTGATCTCCTCCGCGGTGCCCGGCGGTGGCACTGGACGGCCCTCGGCGGACGGCACGACACTCCTCTGCCGCCCGGTGGACGGCGACGGCTCCTCCGATTTTGGGCAGCGGCAGGAGTCCCCCGTTCCCTGCCCCTCTGGATTCCGTCACGGAGGCGGCAGGCTCCGGCCCCCTGGCGAATGGCGCCGACTCCTCCGCTCCCTCACGGACGGCAGCCGCCCCTCTATATCGTGGGCGGTCGGCAGCGAGCTCGCCCGTCCCCGGCAACTCGCTCCAGCCCACCGCCTCGAGCGTCCATGGCGGCACATACCTCGCCTGCTCGAGGGCACCGCGGATTCACCACAGCGGCGAGGGATCTTCAGCAGCGCGTCCCTCCTTCTCCCGGGCTTCGGCACCACTGTAACGATAAACAAATCTCCATATTCATCGGGAAGAAGGAGGCGGGAACCGGCGCACAATCAAAAACACTTTAATATTCAAAGTAAATACAAAACAGTGCGTCAGCCCCTCACGGCGACTGACGCGCGCAAATAAAAACCAAAACATAAAATGTCCCAGGCCTGGTCCTCTCTCGTCCTTCACGGTCGTCACTCCAGTTTTATATCCTTCCATCTCCTACGTGGGACTCGATACTGGCGGTGGGGCGCAGGTGTAGCTCATCTCCAATCACTACACCTGGCCTCACTCCTCGTTCCCACGCCTCTCGGCCCCGCCCCACTCGCCACAGCATGAAATAGCATTTCACCCCCCCTTTAAGCAGTTGAGTTTTACCATGTTTGAATCCATTCTGGCCGTAGCGCTTTTCAGCATAGATCATAGAATCTGATTAGACCGTTAGCATCTCACTCAAAAATGAATACAATGAAAACAAACAATGAACATGAAGAAAGGTGATACTGGTAATCTTGACGGCAGTGCAAAGTCCAGGAAGAGGCAGAGCTCACAGATGATCCGGGGTGCGATGGTGAGTTGGCAGCAGGAGAGTGTGACACAGGAACTGCGGAGGGAAGAGCCGTGAAGGTAAGTGGTGCAATCCAGTGATGAAGTGGAGTAGACGGGGTTCCTGGAAGAGGACAATCCAACGACTAGACAGGCCAATATATAGGGAAGGGTAATGAGTGGCAGCTGGTGCTGATGAACAATTAGCGGAGACGCCCACATGAAACAATCAGTGCTGATGCAAAACACTTATACTCCACCCACATAGTGCAAAACCCGAGATCACGGTTTACCAACCGTGACAACTAGCTGGGGACTATTTTCAGGTCTTAGTACACAATGTAACTACAGAAGAGTCAAGTTTTTGATAGGAAAAATCTCAAAACTCTTTGGTCTTTTTGACTCTTTTTGAGTGAAATGCTAATGGTCTAATCAGATTCAATGATCTATGCTAAGGTGTGCCTTGTTAAGGGTACATACGACATGGTTATGGCACCACTCCTTCCCCTGGAGGAGGGCCGGGTGGAGAATCTTTCTCCCTGTTTCCTTTTTGTTATGTTCTGCCTCTGGCTCCCCAGCCAGCAGTACCCAAACATTCAGTAAAAGAGCAGTTTCCCCTTTCTCCAGGTCTCAAGAAGTCATGATATGCCTTCTCGCGCACCCCCTGCTCAACCATGGAGCCAGGTAAGAGTCACACTGCACAATCAGACCCCACTCCAGGACGCTGTGCCTTCCGGGTTAGGTTCCTGTGCTCCACCTCACTGCCACACTGGGAGTACATTGGTGGTTCTCTTAGTCCCACTTGTTCAGTTTCTGGGGGCCTGGCTAGCAGTCCAAAGACTCTCTCTGGCTCACGAGAACCATCAGACTTGGCTATGCAATTCAGTTTGCCCGGTGTCCTGCAAAGTTCAGGGGCATACAGTTCACCTCTGTGCTGGACAAAGATTCTCCCATCTTGCGAGCAGAAATTGCAGTTCTGCTGGTGAAGGACACAATAGAGCCTGTCCCTCCAGCCGATATGAAGTCCAGAGTTTCACAGCCCCTACTTCATTGTACCCAAGAAAGGGAGTAGGTTACAATCAGTCCTGGACCTGCACATTCTTAAACGGGCCCTTCACAAGCTCCCGTTCAGGATGTTAACACAGAAACAATAGAGTGCGCTCAGTCGATGCTAAACTGCCTGGAGTTATTTCAGGGCAGTAGGGCAGTTCCACTGAAACAATTTCCAAGGCCCCTGGGACATATGGTATACACTGCCACTTTCAAGCCACTCAGATTGCTTCATATGAGACTGCTTCAGCGTTGGCTTCAGGATCGAGTCCTGAGATGGGCATGGCAACACGGCACGCACCAGTTCTTAGTTACTCAATCCTGCCACCAAACCTTCAGCCTGTTGTCAGACATTGCCTTCCTTCAGGCAGGAGTTCCCGTAGCAGCAGCTGTCGGCGTCGGGCACTTGGACAAGCCCTCGTCTGCAATAGAATGTCAATTGCCTCGAGTTGCTGGCAGTATGTGTATGTGCTCAATCGTGCAGCCGATGAGCTATCACGTCAGCCTGCTTGAAAATAGATGCTTCTGGGATGCTCAGGTAGACCTGTTTGCCTCTCTGGACATGTCCCTTTGCCAGCTATTCTACTTCCTGCCCGAGGGGACCCTAGGCATAGACACACTTGCAAACAGCTAGCATCTGGTCCTACGCAAGTATGCGTTTCCCCTAGTGAGCATTCTCTGAAAGGGCCAGTATGGCGCTACCACAAGGACCTGGTCCTCGTCCTCCCTGACCTTGAACAATGTCTGTGCGAGAATGCACAATAGTGTGTGTATAAAGTACATATAATTAAATTAAGCATATTTAAGTAAGTATGATTAAAGTATGCATTCATATGTGTTATGGGCTAGATTTTCCTGGAGGAGGCAGTTGAGTGTGATGAGCGGTGAATGGAGTGAAAACTTTACAGTAGATTTGAATTTGTAAACTGTATTTATGACAAAGATTTATCTATGCATATGCTTATAGATTCATTTCGTTGCATACCGGTTCCATGGATACCGGTGCCATATTGGCGCCAGGTTTCAGTACCCAACCCTGGCAGAGACGGGCTGCACCCCTTTCCTGCTGCCATATCTGAGTGTGGCCTGGATGACATTTTCTGATCTCACATTGGTCCTGAACCTTTTCTAACTCATTTCTTTGGTGATGAGAAGCTCATGTCCTCGGGGTGGACACTATTTAGCAGGTGACTAATCACAGAGCACCATCGATTGGGCTTCACAAGTGGACACTGCACTCATCTCTTTGGGGCTGAGTGGTTCATGCTTCAAAGAACTCATTCTACCCTCTCCTTCCTCTTGCCATATTGGCTTAAACCTTCATTTCTTCACATGACCACAGCATGTATCATTAACCAAATCTGTCATCAGCTAATTCAGACTGTGGCCTCCTGCCAAGTGACCATGAAGGCCATTAACTCTCAAGACATCTGGCTTCTTTGCTAATTTCTTAAGAGGAATGTGTGTGCATAATGGTTTCACTAATGAAAAGACTAGAGCACCAAATGCATAATACAGTTATAAGAATACTCAAAAAGAGGAAATTCTGTCATAATGCACTCATTACTCTGTCATTTCAAAACCTGTAAGACTTACTTTCTTCCATGGAACTAAAAAGAAGACTGCACCGTCACAAGTAATTATATACTGTGCTAATGATAATCATAGTAATGATCATGGACTGAAGCTTTCAAAAAGCCCCATTAAGGTAATATAAAAGTTTCATTAAAGTAATCCATATAATTTCTGCACTACATTACAGCCAAATGAACTAAAATAACATATTTCATACTAAGTGGCAAAGACAAGATGGTTAGTAAATGGTTTCTTTAAATTACATG
Organism: Carassius auratus; assembly: GCF_003368295.1. Classification (NCBI taxonomy): domain Eukaryota; kingdom Metazoa; phylum Chordata; class Actinopteri; order Cypriniformes; family Cyprinidae; genus Carassius; species Carassius auratus. The sequence goes on along the minus strand of NC_039245.1, from coordinate 11,570,541 downwards.
ATCCCGGGATCAATTCTACACATTAAATCTGAGTTTACTTTTAATATCTAGTTCAGTCTTGAAACTCTTTGTTTGCTGTATGTCTTGTAGCACAATATAAAAAATCCTCCACCTCCCTCAGCTCCACCAATATAGATATGCTACAGTTTTCATGTATGCTATATGTGCAGCAGCAGCAGCATGTCTGCCTGCTTGTGATGTAGAAATGAGATTTCAAATGAAATCACGGTCACCATTTACTGAGTAAAGTATGTAGAAGTCATATATGTGTGTGTGTGTGTGCCTATGTATAAAAATTACAGAATCATCTTTTTTTTTCAAGTCAGGTGTTTGTAGGTCTGAAGTTATCAATGTAGGCGTTAGTGCAATTAAAAGAACAGAGATAACATCATAATTGGGTGAAAGGCAGTGAACAGGCTATCATTTTACTCAACTCATCTAACGTGAAACTCTTAAAGGGGAAACACTCCACCTCAATTCATGAAACATTCTCAAAGGGGAAATATAAACAGTGTATGTGAATTCTGTCACACATATAAATGTATTTTGCCATATCCACCTTGCAGCATTCATTCATCTGCAGAATTGATTGCATATACAGAAGAATCAGGTGGCAGGGAAATTTGCTTCTCTTAAAAACCTCCTCAGAACATCCGGAGTACGAGTAAATTACAAATATAAAACAATCCATCTACAGTATAGACTTAAATGACAAAAGCTTGGCACTCTTCTCTTCATACCCCCCCCCCTTCTTTCTCTCCATCCTTGATGTTTCGAAGCATGCCAGGTGGGCTTAATATAGCAGATTCGTTCTCCCTGTTCAGCAGTCTTTGAGACTGATAAACTGTTCCTAGATTTAGCGACGGCAAGCTGACAGAGAAGAAAAATATAGTTTAGCAAGGCTGGATTCAGTCAACAACTGCACACTATAAATATACCTGTGACTTTATCGTTAATTAATACACTGGTTTCTGGTTCTCACTCAATGTATGATCTAAATAACTGTGATTAATGTAATGACAAATATAATTTTAAATATGAATATTTTGATATGCATATAGCACATTCAAATAAATAAATAAATTCCTTTTAAAATATAAACACATTGGCTGAATTTGCAATTTTCCATAATTCAGTGTTCGCAGTAGCCCTTAAATTGACAGTGGTGATCTAAATAGCAAAAACCTAATTATGTTAAACTGAGTTTTCTTATTGCAAGCCATTGTCTTATCATGGATTGGTGATTTGCTGTCTTTGAATCAGAATCAGAATCAGAAAGAGTTTTATTCCCAAGTATCTTTGCACACACATGGAATTTGTTCTGGTGACAGTAGCTTCCACTACACAGAGACAACAACAACAACATGCAGATAAAAATAAATTAAGATATGCAGGGTATTAAGCAAATAAAAGTAGTATTGGACATATTTTTATTGTACAGTCGTGGGGGAACATTTAACTGATCAGGAGGTAGATTGCCTGGGGAAAGAAACTTTTCTTGCGCCTGACAGTCTTGGTGTTCAGTGCTCTGTAGCACTGGCTAGATCATAAAAAGTGAGCCCAGTCTAATGAAAATGCATATAAATAATACGCCAAATAAAAACAAAAAATTGTGGTATTGATATGCAAAAATGTACTTTGACATGCATACTGTATGATACGCATGTGTTTTGCGTGCAGTAACAAGATACAAGATACAAATTTAGTTTACAGTATTTTAGTTTATTCATGTAGGTCTAAATTTAATATTTAGGAACAGAATGACTACAGAAACGGAATAATCTATTTAACTGTAAAACAACACTGGATAGTCTGCACTGTATAAATCAACACTGATGACACAGACGCAGCAGATTTAGGCTGATGTCTCTTTAAGAACTGATGCACTGATCTAATTTACTGTTACATCTGTGTTTTGCTTCTCAGTGGTGTACTTTCACTTAGATACCAACCATGTTAAATATAAACCAAGTGTGTGTACATGAGTACTCGCCAAGATGGACATTTTGACATAATTTTGTATGTATTGGCCGTTTACGTACAATAAGGCACAAGTACTTTATTGCCCTGCCTTGAGTTCTCTGTCAAATCTTTTTGTACTTGAAAGTTTTAAAGTCACTCAGATGTTTAAATTGGTGAGACTTAAAAGCACGTGCTAATTTCCTGTGTTATAAACATGCAACCTACTGGAATCATAAGCTTTATGAGCAATATCCGTAATCCCACTCTGAAATTCAAGCCCTGCTCTGTTTCCTCCGCTATAAATTACCAGACTAATGATGTGAGTGGAGTCACTGTGACATCCCTGAGAAGCTGCCACCGTGGCGGAGATTAATTTTGGTGTGGCGGCCCTCAATGGCTGAAGGAATGTATCGGATACACTGCCGTTCTTGAAGGGTGGGCAGGGGAGCACTAATAATCCTTTCAGCAGTCTGAACCATCCTCTGCAGTCTTCTAATGTCTGATTTTGTAGCTTAGCCAACCCAGACAGATATTGAAGTGCACAGGACAGACTCAATGACGGGTGAGTAGAACTGTGTTAGCAGTTCCAGTGGCGTTTTTAACAATGGAGTTAATGTGATTGTCCCACTTCAGGTCCTGAGAGATGGTGGTGCCAAGGAACCTGAATGACACCACTGCAGCCATAGATCTGTCCCTGATGGTGAGTGAGGGGAGTGCAGGGGATTTTCTCCTAAAATCCACTATCATCTCCACTGTTTTGAGTGTGTTCAGCTTCAGGTTGTTAAGACTGCACCAGACAGCCAGCTGCTTAACCTCACTTCTATATGTGGACTCATCATCGTCCTGGATGAGGCTAATGACTGTAGTGTCATATGCAAACTTCTGGAGCATGAGAAAGGGGTCAGTAGGGGGCAGTCGTTGGTGTAAAGGGAGAAGAGCAGTGGGGAGAAAACACATCCCAGGGTGTGTTAGGGCAACAGGCCTGTAGTCATTGTGTCCTGTGATTTTGGGTTTCTTTGGAATGGGGATTATGGTGGAGCATTTCAAGCAGGCAGGGACTTCGCACAGGTCTAGTGATCTGTTGCAGATCTGTGAAAAGATGGTCAGCACAGGTTTTCAGACAGTCTGGTGAAACACTGTCTGGGCCTGGTGCACAAACTCGCCAAACATAGACAAGTCACATATCTAATGAGCTCTCGCTCATAAGAATATCAATATGTGGTATTATTATATTATTTCATATTATTTTACCAATTATACACTTTACATTAACATAATTATCAAAAGATGGAAAAGAGTCCTCTGAACAAGCAAGCTCATCGGTCATATTCCTGCTCCGATCACTACTTCTATGTGTAGCTACTAGTCCCAAATTGTATATCAGCTAATTCTTTTGGTTGTTTTCTTCAAAATGAGACTATTTTCAAGTGTCTGTGAGCATGCATGGCCAAACGACACTGTAATATGTCTCAGATGTGCAGATCAAAACATGCAATGCAGCCAAAAACTTTTATTACTCTTAGTTTGGATTATATGTGTTTAACATAAAATTGTAAATATATACAATATAATATATGCAATATTCTACCGCTGTGATAAAATTCAGATGGTTTTCTGTAAACTGAGACCATTTTAAAAAATTTTCTCCAGGGTATGTGGGTAGGGCGCTCTTTTAAATGAACTGAGTGGAGCACTTCAGACACCGCTGTCAGGAACTGGTGACAGGCATTTGCCAAATTTTCTTTCCACTAATGAACAGGAAAGATAACTGAGTATATAAAAAAATGTGTTTCCACTGCTCTTCTTTTTTTCTTTCCTTTCATCATTCTGTTAAATATCTTAAAATGATCAATTTTTGTGTTATTATTATTCTATATATTTTTTTGCTTCTTTATAACCTTAATTTATTTGTATTTTTTTACTTTCCAGGTTAAAATAATATTTTTAGTCCCAGATTTTCAATGGGGTCTCAGGCATAATGATGAAAGTGTCTGCCTAATGTGTAGATGTCCATAAATCTTATCAGATAAACCAGTCAGAGACCCTGGAGAAAGGGAAGAGAGAGTGGCAGCCTATCTTGATAATGTGAGGGAATTTTACTGGTTGGATGAATCTCTGAGCTTTATCTATGATGTAATTTGACTGAGGCTTCAATAAGCCATAGGCTTCAATAACAGCACCAAACAAAGGCTCCCATCTGCCCCTGAGCTGTAATGAAGGATTGCATGTGTGTAAGTTTACCTTCAGTGTGATGAAATCAGATCATTACTTTATGGAAAAAGAGATTGCATAATATTATAAATCCTTCTCATGGTGAAAAGTTTAACCTGGATTACAGGTGCAATCCTTCCAGTCGTCCTACTAGGGGAAAAGGGGGAGGATAATTATGGATATATTTAGCATTTGGAGCAAGAAACATCTTCCTCTGCAATAGTCTGAGGAATCAAATTACTCATTTACTCTAAATGATGTGTAATTGTGGATTGGATATACTTTTCAATTCTGATTCTGATTTTCTTTTCTTTTTTTCTTTTTTTACATGATGTGAATATAGGATGACCTTTCTCAAACCAGGAACCTTCTTGCTGTGAGGAGAAGTGTTTTGCACTGTGCCACTTGTGCTACCCTTGGCTGCAGACATAAAGTACAGATACTTGTGGAATAAAAATAAGAAAAAACTATTACAAACCTTTTTTTCATGTTTGTATGGATGAAAAATCCATAGTTGATAATTCAACTTATTATCATTGCACATGTACTGTAAGGTACAGGGCAACGAAATGCTGTTAGCCTCTAACCAGAAGTGCAATTATCAGTAAGTACAGAATATAAAAGGTCTACAATATGTTAAAAATTTTCAATAATATACACATAAGGCAGTATTATGGACATAATTTACAGATTTTAAATACTATCAGCATGAAATACTGATAGGTGTACTATGAACATACTATACAGATGGTTTATATAAAAGTGTATGCACACTATAGGCAGAAACTATGAACATATGAACATCATTTACACTAGTGCAATGGACAGTAAAATGCATAGAAAATATTTCAGTGTGCAAATGGATTACTCAGTACTCTGGATGAACAGACGGCAGTGCAAGTAATAACAAGTTTACTGTTCTTTGCTTGTTTCTAAAACAGTTGTAGTGAAGAAGAGGGGTGAAGAGCCTGGGGGGGGGGGGGGTTGTTGGATGTCAGAGGGCAGAGTTCAGTAAGGAGACAGCTGTAGGGAAAAAGCTGTTCTTGAATTTTCTGGTCCTTATTCGGAGGCTCCTGAAGCGCCTCCTGGAGGGCAGGAGGTTGAACAGTCTGTGGTCAGGGTGAGAGGAGTCCAGCGTTTTCACTGGATGTCCTCAGTAGCAGGAAGAGGTGTCCCTGTGATGCGTTGGGCGGTTTTCACCACCCTCTGCAGTGCCTTGTGGTCAGCAACTGAGCAATTCCTATACTAAACTGTGATGCAACTGGTCAGGATGCTCGTAATCGCACCACAGTAAAAGTTTACCAGGATGGCTGAAGAAAGCTGGTTCTTCTTCAGTGTCCTGAGGTAGAAGAGGCGTTGATGAGCCTTCTTGACCAGGCTGGAGGGGTTTGTAGTCCAGGACAGGTCCTCCGAGATGGTGGTTCCCAGGAACTTGAAGCTGGAGACATGTTCAACAACCATCCTGTTAATGTGGATGGGGTTATGCGTGCTTTCTTTCTTCTTCCTGAAGTCCACAATGAGCTCCTTTGTCTTGTTGGTGTTAAGGAGCAGCTTATTGTCAGTGCACCATGTGGCCAGGTGCTGTACCTCCTCCCTGTAGGCAGTCTCATCATTGTCTACGATGAGGCTGTAATAATAAAACCTTCATATTCATCCGGAAGAAGGAGGTGGGAACCGGCGTACTATCAAAGCAAGACTTTAATAATCAAAATAAATACAAAACAGTGCATCAGTCCCTCACGGACGACTGATGCACACAAATAAAAACCAAACACAACTAAAAGCCCAGGCCTGGTCCTCTCTCGTCCTTCACTGTCGTCGCTCCAGTTTTATATCCTTCCATCTCCTCCGTGGGACTCGAGGCCTGGCGGGTCGAGCAGGTGTCGCACATCTCCAATCACGCCCGTTTCCACGGCCCTCGGCCCCGCCCCACTTGTCACATACACCCATCGCCCCTCGCGGGCCGGGGGGTACCCACGAGACTGCGCTCAACACAGCACAACACTCCTCTGGTTATGGGCAGCCGGCAGGAGTCCCCCGTTCCCTGCTCCTCCCCGTTCAGGTGGACAGCAGCAGGCTCCGGCTCTCAAGACTTTAATAATCAAAATACACACAAATAAAAACCAAACACAACTAAAAGCCCAGGCCTGGTCCTCTCTCGTCCTTCACTGTCGTCGCTCCAGTTTTATATCCTTCAGCCTCCTATTCCATTATCATTTATAGCACAATTGTTCATACACATTTATTTGCCAATTTTTAAATCTTTTTTTTTTTTTTTTTGTCTGTGTGTTGTTGTCTCTGTGTACTGGAAGCTTATGTCACTAAAACAAATTCCTTGTATGCATAAGCATAATTGGCAATAAAGCTCTTTCTGATTCTGATTCTGATTCAATCTCCTCCTTGGGACTCGAGGCCTCGCCCGTTCCCACGGCCCTCGGCCCTGCCCCACACGTCACAGAGGCTAATCACCGTGGTGTGATCTGCAAACTTAATAATGGATGGAGTTTGATCCATGCACAGGCTTGCAGTCATGGGTGTAAAGGGAGTAGAGGAATGGGCTCAGCACACAGCCCTGTGGTATGCCGGTGTTGAGTGTGATGGTGGTGGAGCAGGTGTGGCCTGACCTAACATGCTGAGGTCTTTTGGTCAGAAAGTCCATAATCCAGTTGCAGAGGGAGGTGTTAATGTCAAGGTCTCCAAGTTTTGTGGTCAACTTGGAAAGAATGACAGTGTTAAATGTTGAACTGAAGTCAACAAACAACATCCGTACATATGTGTTGTTATTGCCCAGGTGTTTGAGTGCAGACTGCACCACTGTGCTCCTATTTCTATGGTAGGCAAATTGGTGTGGGTCCAGTGTGGGCGGGAGGTATTCCTTAAGGTGTGCTAGGACCAGTAGCTCGAAGCACTTCATAATAATAGGTGTGAGTGCCATGGGGCAGTAGTCATTTAAGCACATTGGGGTAGAGTGTTTTGGCAATGGCACAATGGATGTGGATTTAAAGCATGTTGGCACAGTTGCTTGGGTGAGGGACAGGTTGAAAATGTCTGTGAAGACCCCTGCAAGCTGCTTTGCACATGCCCTAAGCACACGACAAGGAATGCCATCTGGGCCAGCAGCCTAAGGAAGGAGACGTCTGCTTGACTTGACTTGTAGTCACTGATGATCTGCATGCCCTGCCAAATGTTTCAGGGGTCAGAGTTGGAAACGATTTCCTCTACCTTCAGATTGTAGCAGTACTTGGCCTTTTTGACCCCCCCCCCCCTCCCCTTTTTTTGAGGTTAGCCCTGGATTTGCTGTAGGCCTGAACATCATCTGACCTGAAGGCAGTGTTGCGGGCTTTCAGCAGAAGTCACACCTCCTTTTTCACCCATGGCTTCTGATTAGGGTATGTTGTGATCTGTTTTTCTGTTGTAACACTGTCAGTGGTGGTGTTGATGTAATCCAGTACAGAGAAAGTATAGATAACAATGTCAATCAGGGCTGAACTGGTAATCTGGCATACTGGGCAAATGCCCGGTGGGCCGACGCAGATGCAATTTTTTTTTTTTTTAATTGGCCAATGACCGGCCCATCAAGCAGGGACAGCGGCCCATTGGCTCCCACTCTGTTTCTTGTGTCAGATGCAGTCAATGGCTCAGAACCAGAAATCTGTAGATTTAGGATAGAAAAACAAAAGCGCAAGCGCAAGGGGGATGCAGAGAAGCTGCGGGCCAAAGAAATAAAAATTCTAGAGGTTGATGCCTCAACGTGCAAAAAAAAACATTGTGTGCAAAAACAAAATGTGCAGAGTGACATTGAAAATGATCAAATTTGAACTAGTTTTTAACCTTGTACAGAGTTTCCATGAATGTCTATATCAGACATGCAGATAAAACTATAAAATATGCTATAAAAACTTTCATTCTGGCTCCTCAGTGGACGTCTTTTCCACATGTATCAAAGACATCAAAAAAGACATCTTTTGGACATAACTGCTCAGTAGGTAGCATGCCCGTAGCCAGGCTTTGAAAAATAGTGAGGTCCAGGGGGTTTCTTAGATAACCCTCTTATTATATAATTGTGCTATAATAACCCCTATAAATACAACTAATTATATACATTAACACTTGAAAAGAAAACAGAAATGTAGATGTTTTTGGATGTTTTTGTTTTTTAAAATCGTACCCTATTTATTGCATCAAATTTTTATCAGTTGTTTATTATTCATGCAACTATACATATTGCTGTTTTTGTTTTTATTTATAACCATTAAATAGCTGATACTGAATGACGTGTCATTGACTTCTTAATGGCTAGTGTTTGCGTATTTCATTTCATTCTGTACCCTAAGTTACTTGTTCTACAGATCTCTGCACTAGTGTTAGACAGCGTTTTGACAGCGTTGCTAATGTTTGTGACAAGTTATATCATTTTTTTTTTCAGCTACAGAATGTCATAGCTTGTAAGCAATACCCTGTCCCTGGACTTTTTTTATACCATCTCTGATTGTCGCCTCTAGTGGCCCAGAAGATAAACCGTGTGTCCTACATATTTTGATGGGATGAACCCGGATTCGAATCCGCCTATTGGCCAACTTTATCTCCCTTTTCAAATCACATCAGAAAATAATGTATTTTCAGTGAAAATGAAGTAAATTATATAAAAAAGTTTAAAATAAAGTATTTGGAAGGGTAAGGGTAGGTGTAGGGATGGCTTTACTGTCCCAATAAGGGGGCATCCACTTAATAATTTGAATTAAAATTAAAATTTACACTGATTATTAAATGTATTAATTATTGCATACTGTTTTATAATGTACTACAATACTGAGGTGCAGATAACTGCCACTATTTGCAAATGTTATTATAAATATTTTAACATAGCTATTTGCACTTGTAAATAGTGTAAATAAGTGTAAATAGCCGCTGCCTTTTTGATTACTGCCAGACAAATCGCAGTGATCATTTTCATACCACGGACGCTAAACATTCGGAATTATACATGCAGACATTCATATGAGGAGTTTAGCAGCAAATTAGTCAATCAGAGAACACATTTTATTTTTGAACATGAAAAATTCGGTGACCTCATAGATGGCTACGGCCATGGGTATAAGTTAGATTTCATGAAGAAAGCTGATTCATTAATACTGGATTCAGCGTGACATTGATTCACAATGTAACCACAGTGATCTAGCAGTTCCAGTTGATTCAAGAAAGGCAGACGTTTTACTATAGAAAACATTGACCTGAAATATGTGAATGTGTCATAAAAAATACATTGTCATCCATATAAAGGAAATGGGTCTGAAGATGCATTGAAAATAAATAAATAAATAAATTAAGAATTAAGACACTGGATCATTAAAAACAATCCGAAGAATTGTTAAATTCCATATGATTCCACCTCTAGTAAATGGCCTAGTAAGTGTAGAAGGTTTTAAACCAATATGACATCGTCACTCATGCAGTCCTTAATCTTGATATTCAAATATTCAAATTAAATAAATTGGAGCAACTTTGAGAACCACTCGATTTGCTATACAAATATAAATATAACACTCTCACCAGAGAGAATCTAAAGTCTAGATAGCCTGTAAAAATGAAGCAATGTTGCTCTCTTTGCTGCTGGTGACAATGTTTGTTTCCAGGGATCTTTAATTGTCAACCCTGATGAAAATCAGTGGTGGATTTATTAAAATAAAATTTTTAGATGTAGGGCAAAACCAAAGTACAAAAACTTTGAATATGATGGCAAAAAAAAAAAAAAAACTCTTGCAGTATAAAAAAACTTTTTATAAAAATATAATATAGTATATTTTCTTTTTAAAGAACAGAAGAGTTGCCCTAATTGGTGAATCACCATCTAATGAGATCATGCTGAGCACAAACATGGATGGAATGCTATAAAAATACAAACAGAAGCACAACCACTGTTACAGAATACCACTGGAGTCTGAGGAATAACAGAAAGACAGTTTATTTAGGCACAAGCAGAGGAGCGGGTAGTGCTGGGTGGAGTGATATGGATGATGGCAGTGGAGAAGTGATCCGTAGTAGCAGGGTAGAGACGTCAAAGGAGGGAGGTGTACCACACACACGCATGCACGGAGAAGGCTGGAGACTTCAGGAGATCACTGGAGAGAGGTAAGTAGAAATAGAGTTAGTCCTTAGAGTTAGCATACAGGTAAGACCATGTTGCGAATGAGACCGGACGCTGACTGAGTGCGTGTGTGTGGTATTTGTAGCGCAGAGGTGATTGGCTGATGATGAGGGTCAGGTGAAAGTGCTCAGTATTCAGGTGAGGGCGTGCGTCGTGAATGAGTGGAGGTGGAACCTGGCGTGTTTCTAACACACACACACATGCAATAAACAAAAATACACAGTCTGAGTCCAAGAAACACTAATGGAGAGGGAATCCAGTGCTGTCATAATCTCTTTGCATATGGAAATACATACTCTCTCTCTCTCTCTCTCTCTCTCTCTCTCTCTCTCTCTTACACACACACACACACACACAGAGAAACTATGTATACAGACGCACATCCACATAAACATACTTAATTTGGGACGCATGTCATTCATCAGCTTGTAGTCTCACAACACTTTCCCAGGGTAAATGCTAATGCTAAACAAATGTCCCAGTGGTACACGCAACAAAACTAGAACAGGCCTAAGTCTCAGAAAATACAAATCCTGAAAGTTCAATTCTAATTTCATTTTCTGAAATATCAAACTGCAGCAGGTGGTCTATTATTTTACATTATGTCCCACTGACAAAAGACGCACAGGAAGACAACAGCAGGAAGTTATAATGTGTTCTGCCTACTATTTGTCCTACTTTAATGGTTGCGTCACTCAGAACTGAAAATTCTGCAGGACATCATGTTCACATCTTTGTACATGCAGACCACCTGCTAGCATTGTACCATGCTGATATTGCGAGAGATTAGAAAACATTATTTCACATTGCTTCAGCCCAGATCTTCCTCAGGACAGACACTCAACATACAACAAACAATACTGCCATAAAGGAAAAAAAAAGAACATTCACTGAAGCCTCTTTTAAATGGTGAGGATTTAGTGCACAAAATGTGCCCAGAGCTCATATGGAGAGCAATTATTATTTATCGAAAACTGGTTGTAATTGTTATCTAGCTGTAACAGGTGTTCAAGCATATGGACCATCCTGTGGATTATTTTCTGATGTTAAAATCTGTTTACCTGACTTGGCACAATCTTCTCTGGGTTAAATAGATACAGAGAAAAAATAAGAATATTAATATTTACAAAAAATATTACATATTTAAAGTAAGCATTTCTCCACTTGCCAACCTAATCTAACTGAAACAGAATGATACATTATCATTTCAAAATTTAGCAAATCAGTCAAGTGCATTAAACTGCACTTAATTATAATTTTATTAAATTTTATATTTTTATTATTGGTACAAATATTCTTAGAATCCTTAGAGAGAGAGGTCACTTAACCATTATCATGTAATATTTATTTGCTTTACCATCGGGCACTTTGGTTTACCATTGATCTATAATAGAGAGAGGGGGCACATCATTTTATTAGTATACTGTCATGCACACGCATTAAATAAAATTATCATAAAAGTATCTTATTCTTTATTTAAATCCTCTGTATCCGTTAAATGCTTGGTGTGAGGAACAGATCCAAATTCAAATCATTCATTGGCGATATGTATCTCCTTCCTCTGTAGCTACAATAACAATTAAAAAAATGTGCCGTTAAGAAGTTTTAAAACAAGTTTTAAGGCAGTGATAGCAAACGGTCATTGGCTATCGTCGGTTTTGTCTCGCGTGCCTTGACGGGGTGAATCGGGATGGTATTTTCAGCGTTTAAGAACTTAAATTATGCTCTGCTCCTCTCACTACTATTCTACTATACTACTATTACACATCTGTAATTAATTACTATGATTAAGTTAAATTTTTCTATCTGTTACATTTCTCTTATAGACTGTATACTTTATACATGCACTCTTTATTGTTTGATTTGTTCTTTATACAAATAAATAGAAAGATCAATGCGTTTTTTATTGCGTGATTTGTGGGTTTTAAGTCTGATTTTCTATTCAGTTTAATGTACTTTATTGGCATAGTTTGTGTGTACAATACCAGACAGCAAGTAGTTTCTGCCCAGAACCGGCCCACATCTAACCAACATGGATTTCTCGCGGGCCAGATATGGGATGGATCTGGGCCAACATTATGTTGCTGTCTACAAAATGAATAATGACAATTATAGTAATACACAATGCAAAAAATATGAAATATTAAGATTCTTTATTCCCAGACAGCAACATAGTGTTGGCCCAGATCCAGCCCACATCTGGCCTGGGTGAAATCCATGCAGGCCAGATGTGGGCCGGATCTGAGCCAAGACTGCTTGCTGTCTGGTTTGGGTCTGGGCTATATAAGGCTCAGGTGTGGCTCAGATTTGGGGATTCTGGTTTACTTAAGGCTGAGAATTGGCACCAATAATAAAGCCTGTTTTGGCCCAGTTCAGGGCCAGTTAAGGGTGATTAACTGGCTGAGATTCGGGCCAGTTATGGCCCATGTGTGATCCTTGTCTTTAATCCAGTTCTGGGCCATTTCAGGGCTGTCATTCTTTGTGGCACTTGGGCCAAGGGAAAAGTTGATGTTTGGCCAGGATCTGGCCCAGAAGACATTTGCTATGTGGGTATGTATTCTGATTAAATACTTGTACTTAAGTACTGTTTCGACACCAGTACTTTTACTTGTAATTGAGTATTGTTTCAGTAATGTAACAGTACACTTCTCACCACTGGTTATGAAATTGAAGTCTCAAAGTTTACTGGAAATTAAGACAGGGAAAATACTGTTTCTTTTCCATTTGAGTTTCACAGTCCAAAAAAAATAATAATAAAGAAAGAAATAAAACTGTTGCAGCACTGAAGTTGGAACTGAAGTGTGAGAAACACAATTTTACCATTGCAAGTGCCAAAAAAGACATTAAAGGAAGAGCAAGTACATAAAGCAATAACTACTACTTATTCAGTACAAATACTGTCAGACACTATTTGTACTTGTAGTTATTTGCACCTCAGTGTGCAAATAGTAAGGACAAGCAGTCATGGCAACAACAACAAAAAGGTGGGTAGAACTTTTAATTTGACATTTTTTACAATTGAAAGTTCCATGGATGTTAAGAATTGAAATATGGATATTAAGAATTGAAATATAGACACCAATAAAGAACCTGTATTTTTAAGTTCAAGGTTTCAAACTTTATACCCCTGTAGCCTGAATGACATCATATAGCTTCCTCAAGGTATTATGACCCTCCTTGGCTCTCTCTCATATCTGCCGTCAGTGTTCTTCACTCTTGTTCCACATAAACTATGCAGAAGTGTGAATCTTTATTAGTGGCTGCTGAGTGTATTGTGCACAGTGGCTCAATCATTCCCTCACCATATTTGCCGTAATCTATTTATCGCCCAGTGCAGAGTCACGACACATTCTCTAGTGAGTCTACATTAGGAGTGAGAGTTGAGGCATGAAGAGATTTACAAGTTAAATGTCACTTCCTTGGCAAACGTTTTTATGGGAATGTGTATGCAGCACACTGTGAGTCATTAGCTCCCTGTCATAATGGATTATATTTTCTTTTTCTTTTTTTCTCTTTTCCCTCAAAATGCAGAGCGAATAGACAATGTGCCCAATAAAATGTGGACAACCTACTTCTGCTTCAGCCATTACTGACTCGCACAAAAAAATCAAGCAAACGTTCAGGTTTAGTTTTCAGCTGTTCACAGATTTATAACTGCATTATCGGACTCCGCCCACATGCTCACTAGATTTCCATTTCTCACCTTCAAGCTAATTTTTGGCTTGTAAACATGCTTATTTTTCCAGTAATTGCAGATTTTATGCCCAAGTAAAGGTTTTTTTTTTTTTTTTTTAATGACTTTTGGCCATTACAGACTTTTAGTCCTGAGGAACAATCTTGCAGTTACAATGGGTTCTTGGATAAGTTTTATGATTGAAGGTAATAGCTTTTTAAAATCTAACCTCAAACTTGAAAATTTTTCATATGCATATGCATAGCAAATCCAACTTGCTAGCGAGCTTGCTGGTTTAAAAAAGTTATTCAGCTGAGACAGAGGAAGCAATATCTCTCACATCACAGAATCACAAGGTTTCTGAGTTGGAAGTTTGAAATGGAAATGAATTTGGATCAATGTTTAGCTTAAACGACTCTTTCTGACAGTACTGACTTTTAAACAGCTGTAATATCAATGTCTTAAACTGCTGACTAAGTGTCAGCAAGTGTGAATAATATAACACACACACACACATAAACAGACATATTATTAAAAAAACCTGACTGGAAAGTTTTTGATCCCAATCTGCCATGTGTCACACAAGATAGGCACAAACTCACTGTAGGGTATCAGACCCAAACTAGAAAAATTAAAGATTTGATTCACAAGCTCGATCACAAGCTCTCCTGGAAGAAATAACTGAAGACTGAAATTCCTTTAAGGGGACTTTTTAACCTCTGGTCTCCATAGAACGTCTTTATGTCCTTTACAGATGTAGATGCACCAAAATGATCTCAAAAAGACTTATAAAGAAAAACAGTCCATTGCTTAACTCCATATCATAAATGTAAATGTTAGCATCCAAAGATGCAAACAGTTTAGGGGAAGGAAGTGAAGATGAAACCATTGCAGATAGCCGAGAGGGTGAAAGTGTGCATAGGTTACGTCAAAAGATGACATGTGGAGGGGTAAGTGATGTATCAGGGACCATGTTGAGGTTGAGAGTGAGGAGGAAGTGATCCGATGTGTGCAGTGGAGTAACGAGAACATGATCAATAGAGCAGTGTCGCGTATAAATGAGGTCCAGTTGCCTGATTTGTGAGTAGCAGTAGTTGACACTAGGCTGAGATCAAAAGAAGCAAGCAGAGTGTGGAAATCAGCATACAGAGGTTTATCTAGGTGGATGTTGAAAGCATAACTTGGTGAGTACCATCCTCAGGAATGGTTGAGAGCAGCACATCTAATTCATCCAAAAAGTTACCCAGTGGGCCTGGGGGTTGATAGACAACTACAAAATGAATTTTAAGAGGGTAGGTAACAGTAAATGAATGAGATTCAAAGGAGCTGTTGATACCTAAAGGATTAAATTTCCAATCATTAGAGATGAGCAGACCAGTACCTCCACCTCTGCCAGTCAAACGGGGGGAGTGGGAAAATTAGAAATTATTTGAGAGTGCTGCAGGTGTAGCAGTGTCCTCTGGTTCGATCCAGGTCTCTGTCAGGGCCATGTGATTGAGCTTTGAATGACTAATAATAGAAGTAATGAAATCGGCTTTGTTTACAGCAGACTGGCAATTCCTGAGACCAATAGACAAAGAAAGCAGTGTATTAGCAGATATAGGAAAAGTGCACAGGTTGTTAAGATTGCGCTGCCTACATTGTCTGATGTGTGGTTTGCGAGTGGTAGTGTTAGTAGGGATCTGGAAACACATAGTAAGGTTTGATTATAAAAAAAAAAAAAAAACTGAAACAGAAATGAAACAAGGAGAAGGAAAAATAGATTAATCAAAACAATACTTATATTCCCTGCCGGTGTCCCTGCCTGGTGAAGTCACATGGTAGAGTCGATGGTCTTTACACTCTTCAGTTTTCACACAAGGTGGGCTTAACTGGAGGGCTGCCGCTGCCGCGGTATACTAAACTTTTTTTAACCCGACAAAATGGAAATTTAATTCAGCTGAATGCACTTTAATGTTTATCACAACAAAGGTCTAAGCTAGCGCACAACACTGACAAAATATGCGATAGAGTACGAGACCAAATGCAGCAAAGTACAGATGTGGCAGTCAAGTAGAAAATAACATCCCAATTAGATTCATTAATATCATAATTAGATATGTTATAAAAAGGTCTTTTGGTTATGATTTGGTGTAACTGATTTTTAAGATATACTCTATGACATACTGCTTTGAAGGCATGTAATTATAGGAATCAGCAAACCTTGTTAATATTTAAACGTTATGCTGGGTTGGGTGATTGAAAACCTTTTTATGTCTGTTGAGTAAATAAAAGTACACTGCGTGCTAAACTTATTTCTAGATGTTTACTGTAATGCTGTTGGCTTAAAGTGAAAGTGGCGTGACATACAGCCAAGTATGGTGACCCATACTCATAAATCATGCTCTGAATTTAACCCATCCAAAGTGCACACACACAGCAATGAGCACGCACACAATGTGAACACACACCCGGAGCAGTGGGCAGCCATTTATGCTGCTGCGCCCGGGAAGCATTTGAAGTCGTTGTATTGCCGTCCCAAGACTCAAACTCACAACCTTAGGAGTCAAACTCTCTAACCACTAGGCCACTCCACGACTAAGGAAATAGTTTTCAATCCTCAAGCAGCACCCTTGTTTTTATGTATATTAACATAATGGCAATTAATCTGTGTCTTGTAATAGAATCAAAATAACAGCCAATGTGGGAAACATTTTTTGCAAAGTTTTGCAAAAAAGCAGACATCTGCTTGACATTTACAATCTCATTGTAATTCAGTGCAGTAATTAAACGTGAATTGATTTGCAATGGAACTGACAGAAAATAATCCATTGGAACTGTACACTCTCATTCAGCAAAGAAACATTTATCAAAAGTTACAGTAAATACATTTATAATGTTAAAAAATATATAATTCAAATACATTCTGTTCTTTTGAACATTTTGTTCAAGTATAGAGGGTTTCTTAGGATTTTGATGTGGGTTTCCAGGGCTTTTGCATCTGTGTATTTGCAAGCAAATGGCATTCTACATTTGGCAGATGTCATTGGGCACAGTATCTGACAGGGTCAAAAGAACTAGAAGTTCATTGGTTATTTGTTGAAGTAAAACAGGTGTGGAGAGCCAAGCAGTGACCCACAGTAAAGTCAATACAATGATGGCATTTATCATTGGAAAGAGAGATAACAGCTATAGACATGTCTGCTACTCAGGCTGGTTTGGAAAAGGTAATGCTAAGTTCAGGTAAGGTACTGAATACAATTGCATTGTACTGAGCACATATAATTATGTAAGCGAAGAAGTCAGCCTATTTGTTTTTGTTAAATAAAAACCAAAGAGTCTGAAATGGCAGCTCTTGTTACTGTTATCTCTGTGTGTAATAGCAGTCCATGCTAATAAAGTCTTTCACAGGTGTTTGGGTCCTGAGTATCATCAGGGATTTTCAGGAACAATGTTTATATTTGAGCAAATAATATTAGAGGAGACTTAAGAAGGAATTAAAGCTATCCTGTTGAGAGAAGAATTGCTAAGCAACAATTTCCTTGGTGTGACATTGTCCTTCACAGAAACATAATAGTTAAGAGAGCAGTAGTGTGTAAAAAAGCCTTTCAAAATGTAAGAACTTAGAATTGAGAACTCATCATCTCCACAAAATGGCTGCATGGAAGAGTGGATGCTATATACATAAGTGAAGAGCCTTTTGATGGAAATACTCATAAAGAGAGGTTAGAATTTACATTTGATTGTATAAGTTAATAGGAGAGATTTTGACAGCACTATAGTACACTAGAAAGAAGGTTTGACCTTTAAAAAGTATTTATCTGTTGGGAAAACAGTGCTTGGGTGGTTAACAGATGGTGTGCTTTTCTAGTTTTCCATTAGACTGAACTGAGGATGAAACTGCATGCTGATGTAACTGCATATGAGATCAGTCTGCCCTGCAGAGTATTTCTGCTTTGTGAAACTAGAATCAAAGAGTGTGCAATAGGGTGGCCCTTATTGGGGGTTAATTTTTTATTTAAATTTTTATTGTTGTTGTTTTGTTTTTGTTTTTGTTTTTTTGTTGTTGTTTTTTCGCAAAAAAATGTATATCCTCTCAACCCCTCATTAGTTTTTTCACTATAAGTATGCAATGTAAGCAAAATACCCAAAATATAGCAAAATATATTTGCCAAGAGTATGCTCAAAGAATGCATCTTTTTATCAACAGGTACTTCAAAATCTGATATCTGTAATATTAGCGAAGGTTTTGATCACTGATAAACTTTTGATTGTTTCTGATATCAGACAACTCTCTAACCATGTGGACACAACTGCTCCTTTGTTTCTACACTAGAAGTAGGGAAAGTTGTGGCCTAATGGTTAGAGGGTTGGACTTGTAAACACAAGGTCGTGGGTTCGGGAATTGTAGGTAGGCGGAGAGAATCATGGAGAAGTCCTTGAGCACGTCTTCCCGGAATCTTTTGCAAATGGCTGCCCACTTTGAAGGTCTTGTCATATCATTATAAATATCTAGAACAGATCTAAGTTTTATTCCAAGTTAATTTTCTTCACCAGGACAGTCATTTTACTTTTTAACAATCTGCTTCTATGTCTGCAAGAACTTTGCAGCTGAAGGACTGTAATGTGAGGTTTGGGTTCTGTTTGTGTTTTCTTTTCTTCTTCTTCTTCTTCTACTTCTTCTTCTTCTTGCTTAATGGCGATTAACTTCTTTGGAACATTATCACCACCTACTGTACGGAATGTCAAGTAAACTTACATAGATTATGAGTCTGAAATTTAAGAAGGGGAAGGATTGAAAAGGATTGTTTCTTAATCATTGCTTTCACGTCTTTTATTTTGGAGTATTGTCATGGTCCTTGTTCTGTCATGTGATTCCCTTGAGAGAACACAGAGTGTTATTTTATGACTGGTTCTTTGGTTCATTGAGTCATGTTCTGATTGGTTTGTGAAGTCATGTGTCTTGTGCTTATTGGTTTATGGTCTTGTCATGTGGTTCTCAGTTCTGTTTGTCCATTGGTTGATCCTTATCATGTGACCCTTAGTTGTTTTGTATAAGTAGCCCTCTTGTTCCCATTGTGCTCTGTCATGTATTAACGCATGTACCTGCTGTCGGTGAGTCAAGTCTGTTATAGTCAAGTCTGTTATAATCAAGTCTTTGTTTGGATGATGATTGGATCACTCCGTAAATAAACTGCACTTGATTTCTCATTTCACTCACCTTCAGTGGACACAAGGATACTGTATGTGCCCTAACTCTATAGTAGTAAATTTACAATTAAACTGTGATAAAGAAACTGAAAAAATAAACTGATTGGCTGAATACAGTAAGGATATTAAAAGAATTAATGCATGAATGTAACATGACGAATCAACAAAATACACTTACATTCAAGATACAATCTATGTATTATGTAGTGTTGCTATTGAAGGCAATGTATCTTGTTTCAAGGACTTTTAGATATTTTACTGGAAAACAAGAAAAGAAATGGAAGCTTTAGCCTAAGTTCTGCCAGGAAGACTCAATCACTTCGTCATTAATTACCTTCATCATTATCCAATCACGTCTTTATACTCCTGTATAAAAGATCGTACTTACACATGTTTGAGTTCGCAGATGCCAACGCGACAACAACCACAGATTCCGACGCGATTTTACTTGCTCAAGCTGTTGTGTTTATTCATCTACTTGCTGTAATTAAGTTCGTGCCCCGCAAACTATAGAGTTTGAAGTTCCTCTAAGATGCACACGGGATCGTTGGCTTAGCTCCGTGTGGCGGCGATCATCTGCAGTCGTTTGTGTTGGATGATTTACAAGCTTTTCTCGGCAGAGGATGTGAACATTGGCGGAGTTCCGTGTGCTTCCAGGCCAGGGTTGCCAGGTTCTCAAAACCGCCAGTCACTACTATTTAAAAAAAAAAATAAAAAATAAAAAATAAAAATAGCCCAATCGCGTTCAAAAGGGATTTATCGGTAGAATTCACATTCTAGGGGCTATATATAACACTATCGGGGTCACCTCAAACCCAGGACAGAAAAGGCATCCCAAAAAAAAAAAAAAATACGGTCTTGCCAACGCTGGTGCTTCCGAGATGTCGCGTCAGTGCTGCTTGGGTCTCAACACCTGAAAAGACTTTGGTCTCAATCAACAAATATTCATCTGTACGCTCACGTGAACCTCTGGTCATGCTAACTCTCTTTCTATTTCTTCCAGGAACCTTAGGATTCACAACTGGTGGGTATACTTCCTCTACTTTTTTGGGGGGAAGGCTGGCCCCGTCTGGAGGTCTCATAATCCACCTAATTTTGGGGGTCTGCTGCGCCCCTGCCTTCGTCTTCAGGCAGGAAATGCAGATTCGCTACCCTCGGATTACGAACCATGGACGGGGCCTTCCGCCAAAGAAATTTTATAATGTGCTCGCTGAGCTGTCAATAAATGTATGCTTCGTACATTCCTCTATCTCCCGAGTCTTTCTGGTAGAAATGGAAGCTTTAGCCTAAGTTCTGCCAGGAAGACTCAATCACTTCGTCATTAATTACCTTCATCATTATCCAATCACGTCTTTATACTCCTGTATAAAAGATCGTACTTACACATGTTTGAGTTCGCAGATGCCAACGCGACAACAACCTCCACCCTCCCCACCACCACCAGGATGGTCCTGTCCTTACCTTCCAGGGGGGTCTGCTGCGCCCCTGCCTTCGTCTTCAGGCAGGAAATGCAGATTCGCTACCCTCGGATTACGAACCATGGACGGGGCCTTCCGCCAAAGAAATTTTATAATGTGCTCGCTGAGCTGTCAATAAATGTATGCTTCGTACATTCCTCTATCTCCCGAGTCTTTCTGGTAGAACTGAAATACTCCTAAGAAGAAATTTTTTGCAGCTCTCTTAACCAAGGCAGGACCTCCATTTTAAGCAATGCAATGACTCTATCAGTAAGGCAACTGGCATCTGATGACATAGCATGTTGTTTTTTTTTTTTTTTTTTTGGTTTGTTGTATTATGTTATGTATGTATGTATGTTCTCATAGGTACAATTATAATATTACTATAGTTTTTGGAACATTTTTTTTTTTTTTTAGTTATTTATTTAGGATAAGAAACAGGTTATTTTCCACCCTGTTTCTTATCCTTTGACTCTGTTTTGGAGGGGTTTTTCCTCTTTAAGAGTTAAGTATAACTGCCCACTGTTATGATTGGCTAAAGTCTTTTAACACAGAGCCTGAACATGACGAACTGATTTTACATGAAATACATTTCTTACAGTTTGTGGCATCATTGTTGGGTCCAGAATAGTCACCATGGCCTGATCTTTGAGCAAAAAGTGTTCTGGCAAAGCCAGCATCATACTGCGATTTGTTCTCAAAACAGTCTTCCGTGAAGTGTACTAAACACAAGACTGTAAATTAACACTGACTGACGTGACTGGGATGTTTGCAAAAAATAAACTGAATCCATTTTTTCCCTGACGTCTGGATTTTTTGGCAGTGGTGGGCTTATGTGAGAGGATCCTGTTTGTGGATTTCAGCTCAGCTTTTAACATGATCATTCCAAACCTCCTCCTGCCTAAAATAACTCAGATCTCTGTGCCCACCTCCGTCTGTCTTTGGATTACCAGCTTCTTGACAGACAGGCAGCAGCTAGTGAGGCTGGGAAAACTCGCATCCAGTACCCATACGATCAGCACTTGAGCTCCTCAGGGTTGTGTTTCTCTCCCCACTGCTCTTCTCCCTGTACACTAACAACTGTACATCTAAAGACCCTCTGTAAAGGTCCTGAATTTGCAGATGACACCACACTCATCGGCCTCATTCAGGACGGTGACGAGTCTGCCTACAGACAGAAGGTTAAGGAGCTGGCTGTCTGGTGCAGTCTTAACAACCTTGAGCTTAACATGCTTAAAACATTGGAGATGATGTTGACTTTAGGAGGAAACCCCTGCACTCCCCCACTCACCATCATTGACAGCACTGTGACTGCAGTGGAGTCATTCAGGTTCCTGGGCACCACTATCTACCAGGACCTAAAGTGGGACATTCACATCGACTCCATTGTTAAAAAGGCCCAGCAGAGGCTGTATGTCCTTTGCCAACTGAGCAAGTTCAACCTTCCACAGAAGCTGCTGAAACAGTTGTACTCCGCCATCATTGAATCTGTCCTCTGCACTTCTATAACTGTCTGGTTCAGCTCAGCTACCAAATCTGACCTCAGAATACTACAGAGGGTAGTCCGGACTGCTGAGCGAATCATTTGTACAACCCTCCCTTTTCTTCAAGAACTGTACTCATCCAGAGTGAGCAAAAGGGCTGGCAAAATTACTCTGGACCCTTCACATCCAGCACACTCCCTTTTGAATTGTTTCCATCTGGTCGATGCTACAGAGCTCTGAGAACCAGAACAACCAGACACAGAAACAGTTCTTGCCTCAGGCAATCCATCTATAATCTATACAATCCATATATATATATGTATATATGTGTGTGTATGTGTGTGTGTGTGTATATGCATTGCATAACCTTCTGTCATGAAAACGAATTCCTCATATGTGTAAACATACCTGGCAATAAAGCTCATTCTGATTCTGATATGCAAATGACTGGTGCTATGTCACCTTGTCCCATAGGATCCACAACAAGCCGTATTTGGAGTTTGATTAAATAAAAGCTTCGTTATTATGAGGAGGAAGTCTTAAGGTATGAAACTTGCAGGAAATGGTTGTGCATACAATACACTTAGTCAAAACAAATTAGTCCTTGGTAAGTGGGAGGCACATACAAACTTAGGTCATGCTGAGTGCTCAGATCACTCTCCTTTTTCTCGATGGCTGCCTGTTTGTGAAGTTATTTTCATAAATCATTAGCTGCTTGGGATGCCCTGATATTCACAACAGTGTTTAATCAGACAAGTAATGCTGTTCCTCTTGAGTTTGGAATTTGACAGCCCCCAAGGGCAACTTTTGACACCTGTCAAATTTTACACCAAACCATTATTGCATCACAATCAGCATTCAATATTCAAACATTGTTTGTAATGACTGGATTCCAGACTCATGAATCACTGTGTTGAATTAATGGTATTAGATAAATTAAATTACTTCTTTATGCTGTACCGTAATGACTAGAGACAACATGGCAGACCTTGGGAAATCTCTTTCCCACTTGCAAGCAAAAGCAAAAATCTTTAGAATTTAATATATAGACACTAGTTTGTAAAAAAAAAAAAAATAATAATAAATAAATAAATAAATAAATTTTTTTGAAATCAAGCAGCTTCTTCATAACTACAACCGAAATGTCGAAGGAAATATCTTAGTCTATGTGTGAGGTTGTGGAATATTGTGTTGGGCAATGGGATGCCTTGAAGTCATATAGGCTAAGAACCACTGGTCTAAGGGGACATATATTTCAAGTACTAATATTGCCTTTCTGGTAACAGTTGGACATTGGAGAGCAGACTTGATGAAACACCTTGAGAATTTTTGGTGTAACTTAATTATGAGATACACAATAGAATATCGGACCCACTTTATATTAAGTGGCCTTAACTACTATGTACTTACATTTTAATTAATAATTTAGTACAATGTACTTATTGTGTACATACATGTTTTTACATTGTACTTATATTTAAAAAAAACTACATGTAATAACATCTGTATTTAATTTCTGTAATTACATTTATAATTACACTGTTGACCCATACTTTACACCTTAACCCACCCTTAAACTTACCCATACCTCCAACCCTCTCCCTAACCTTACCCCTATCCCACCTCAATAGCAGCAAAAGTGTTTTACAATACAATATGAACACAATAAGTACATTGTACTTATTTTTTGATGTAAGTACATAGTAGTTAAGGCCACTTAATTTAAAGTGGGACCAGAATATCTTTACCCAATTAACATAAAATACATTATTGGGCCTTTACTAGCCTATCTGTAATAATTCTAACTGCCTAATTCAGAGCTGAACAGATAAACACTACACACTGTAGTTGCTATTGTACTAAGATCTGGTTGTCATAGAAAAGTTGTTAAACCAGCAAGACCAAAATTAATCACCAGTAGTAGTAACAGCATTATACATCCATGACATCTACCTAGAACAAGCAGTATCTGCCTCTGAGGGTGATTTCTTTAAACCAGGAATCTCAAATTTATTCAAAATCCTATCACTTTTGCTGTGAAATATTACATATATTAGAATTACAACTCTTCCTTTTGTCTTCTACAACTAAGCATGCTATGTCTATCAATACCCACTTCACTGAAGAATTTACTTTGCATATTTGACTGCACTACAGATCTCTTCCTCAGTAAACCTGCATTGTCTCGTAATGCCCCTGTGTAACTTGAAAGCATCCGTTCCCATCTTTTCTTAAAATCTTTTTCTTTGTACCATCTAAAAGGATCAAGCAATTTGCTCACCTGTGGTCTCCTTGGGAGACAGCACTTTCAAAACATCTTCTTTGTCTTTTCAAAAATGTCTTTCTCTGTGAAAGATCAAGCAATGATTTTCTCACCTGCTGTCTCTTTGATAGTCATTGCAAATGATTGATTCCAGCAACACTTTCAAGACAGTTGATAAATAACTGAAGGAATTTGAAAGATAGGAGTGTGAGGTTTTCCAAACTCGCATCTATAGTGTTTGCATACCAGTATTAGGTTGTACACAATACCCAGAGTAACACCTTAAAAAGTAACCATAATTTCAGCTACCAGCATTATTATGAACCAACAGATGTAATGGCATCAAATCTTTTATCTATTTTACCAAGAGTCTATTTTCTATCTGGATCATGGGCACATTATTTTCTTTCACCTTAAAGTCTGCATGAAACAGAAGTAGTGATTGTCTTATTTGTTATTTTCTCTACTGTGACGTCTATCAAGGTGAAACAGCATTTGAAATGAGAGGGCAGGACTTGATTTCGTCCCTCGGGAATTGATTCGATCATTGGAAGTTGGGGCTCGCTAACAAAATGGAGGCAGATCTGAATGCCAGTTTGCAGTTAGTTGTGAGGGGATTTCTCTCCACTGGCAACACCCTAGCATGAAGAGATGTTTTATTTATTGAAGATGACAACGATGAGGACAATCAACAGCACAAAACATTTCCAAACAGCACACGAGAGAGAAAGAGAGAGAGAGAGAGACTGTCTGAATGTCTGAGTGCTTTCTCAATCAGGTTAAGTCATATTCATTAAAAAAAAAAAGTTTGCAATGTCCTAGGAGTAATGTTGTAATATCCTAATATTCTTTCTACTTTTAAGGGTAGTGTACTCCCCCATGGCGTGCGCCAGCACTTGTCAATGCATTGATTTCTATACAGTGAAGCATCAGCTTCAGTTTTTCCCCAGGTTTTAACACAGTGTTTGTCACTAGCTCTGCCCTTGTGGCATACCCAGTGACCAGAAGAGAAGAGTCATTTTGCAGGGGAGGGGAGGTTAACGTTTTTGATTAAAGATTACAGGGGCACATGAATTGTAAAAAATATAATGAAGTGCACGGTTAAATTATTTTTAATAAACACTGCAGTATTCCATTAAAAATAAGAATTAAAATAATTGAAATCTTGGAGACTTTAAGGGAAGTATAAAGGCACACAATAGAGACAGAAGACATTAGGGCCTTTACAGTGGGAACCTTTTCGTAGTACCATAACTAATTGTGGAACTACTTACTTTTTGGTGTTTTCGCACCGCTGGAACTGGGTGTGATTTTAATACCATACTGCTTTTTTAAAGATCAAAATCAGCTCTTACTCCGGTGCAGGGTCTAACCAGCACAACTGGTACTACACGTGACGCAAGTATACACTGATTGGCCAGACGCGTTTGAAAACCCCCTCACCCGCCATGATTCAAAATGCTGTGTAAACATACTGTAAACATTGTGTCAAATTATTTTGCAAGTATGGAGAACAGCAATAGAAGGAATAGAAATGTAGCACTGACAGTTGTCATTGGAGATTTTTAGTCCTCCTTTCCATTCTTTCAATCGCTTTACGTACTGTATGTGTCGACATTCAATGTCCATTATTGTGAAACCTATGAGACACAACAAAAATACTACTCTGAGCACAGCGTCCTCCATCCTTCTGTTGTTAATGTTGTTCTTCTTTCTTTCCATTGTTGAACACCGTTCACAAATGACGTTGCTGTTGACTGGATTACCTCACTTACTAGTGCACACTGTCGGTGTGAATGCAACCCGTTAAATGTTACTGGGAAATAGTTAGAATGGTTCACTTTTTTGGGGGGGGTTCCACTGGGTACTCATTTCACTGTGACCAAAAATGATGCTAAAATAGCAATACAGAAAACAGAAGGAGGGAACGGAGATGTTACGAATGGGATCTCGCCCGAGAGCCCAATCACCTTCGAGTGGTACAAAACGAGCCAATGGTACACAAAGTACCTTGGTCTGCGGAATTTGCATTGCGAGCTCCGCCCCGCAGAGTGGGTATATAAGGAGCAACGCGAGCAACTCGCATTCAAGTCTTCGCTGAGGAGCCGAGCCAGTGACCTGGCCGTTCAGCGGAACAGCGATGTGGCAAGGGGACGTAATGTCTCCGTTCCCTCCTTCAGGGAACGAGGGTTACATACGTAACCAAGACGTTCCCTTTTAGTCGGTCACGTTCGACGTTACGAATGGGGTCCCTTACAAAACGCCACATGGCTGTCTTCCAGCGACCCGTATGAGTGATAGCACCCTGTCGTGAGGCCAGCACGAGTGAGGGCCTATAGCTCGCACAGAATACACTGGGTAGCATATTCCAGCTGGACATATGCTAGCAGGCTGCCTGCCCGTGGGAGGATTTACAGAAGGCAGGTATCTACCAAGGTGGTGATACATAAGAACTCTGAGGTACCCATCCCGCAGGGTGGAAGTTTCAAAATGAAAATGCGCTTGGGCGTTAGCATCTTGAACGGGAGTCTGCGCAGAGCTCGGTTCAAGGCACGCGGGTCCAGGATTGGCCGTAACCCACCTGTCTTCTTGGGTACTATGAAGTAAGGGCTGTAAAAGCCGGACTTCATGTCGGCTGGAGGGACCGGCTCTATTGCGCCCTTTGCCAGCAGGGTCGCGACCTCCGCGTGCATGACAGGGGCATCTTTGCCCACCATCATCGCGTGGACACCCCGAAACCTGGGGGGACGCCGGGCGAACTGAATCGCGTAGCCGAGCCTGAGTGTCCGGATGAGCCAGCGGGAAGGCCTGGGGAGCTCTAGCCAGGCTCCCAGGAACCAAACCAGCGGGGTCAAGGGGACTACAGGCGTACCCACAGTGGGGCAGTGTGGTGGAGCAGACAGCCCCGGCATGGGAGGCATAGCGTCCCTTAGCGGGGGCGGAGTGCAGGCACTCGTCTGACTCCAAGTGGCAAAGAGGGCATGAGAAGGCGAAGCGTTCTTGAGCCGTCTTTGCATGGAAACTGGCAAGGGGAGAGGAAAACGAGAGCGGCGAGGAAGCACGTCGCCAGCTGTCGTTCGTGGCCTCTTTGGACCCGGAGGTAGAGGAAACAGCTCTTTTAGTGAAGGTTTGGGTACCACCGGCCGCAGGGCCAGTGGTGGAACAAAAAGAAAATGAGAACAAAGGATTCTCCCCCGGCCCTCCTCCGGGGGAAGGAGTGGTCCTGCTACCACCTCCTGATGAGCTGACGTCTCCAACTCCGAGTCGCCCGTCTCAGGAACGCCGCTTGGCCTGGCGTTTGGCAGGTTTAGGGGCAGAGACAGGTTGCACCGCCCTTCTGCGGCCATCTCCTCGCTGCGGCCGGGGTGAAGGCTGCTGCTGTGGCCGAGCGGGAGTGGAGGAGGCCGCAGGGGGGCGCCCTCGGTGATGAGCAGGCTGAGGTTGATCAGACTCCCTCATGTCTGCCAGGTTCAGCCATAGGTGGCGCTCCTGGACCACCAAAGTGGACATCACCTGACCCAAGGAGCGCGCAGTGACCTTCGTCGCCCGGAGAGCGAGGTCAGTAGCAGTGCGCACCTCCTGCAAAACCCCTGGGTCAGCACTGCCCTCGTGCAGCTGCCGGAGCAGCTTGGCCTGATAGACCTGCAGTGAGGCCATGGCATGCAGGGCAGAAGCGGCCTGGCCCGCAGCTCTGTAAGCCTTGGCCACAAGCGTGGATGAGAACTTACAGGCTTTGGAGGGCAGCTTGGGACCACCACACCAAGCGGAGGCGCTCTGTGGACACAGTTGCATCGCAACAGAACGCTCCACCGGGGGAATCCCAGCATACCCCTTGGCAGCCCCGCCATCGAGGGCAGTGAAGGCGGAGGAAGAACCAGAACTCATCTCCCGAGGACTCAAGCCCGCCTTGTGATGCGGCGATCGACATACGGTCCTCTTCGCGAGCCCCGAATGAGATGTCAGGAGCCTGAAAGGGTCCAGCAAACTCATCCGGGAACTCAACCAACCGGCTGCGGCGTATGTGAGGGGGGTGTGGCCCGAGGAGGTTCGCTCGTCGGGGAAGCCCACACAGTAACCCTAAGATCACCCTGGCGACCAGCCGAAGTAGCCCTCTTACGAGAAGAAGAGCTAGAACGGGGTGTGGCAGAGGGAACTCTATACCTTTTAAGGTTATCGAGTCTCGATCTCAACGCCGAGATGGTCATGTCCCCGCAATGAGAACATGAGCCATCCACGAACGCAGTCTCAGCGTGCTGGAAGCCCAAACACGTGACACATCGATCGTGACCATCACGAGGAGCGATATATCGACCGCACCCAGAAACACACGGGCGAAATGACATCTTTAAAAAGACGCAAATCGGCCCGTATCTCTTTTGTGAGAGAAATTGCTCTTTTAGGGGTGTTAAGCAAGCGATGTGCTCGGTTCCGAAGCGAAAGCTTGAATGCGAGTTGCTCGCCTTGCTCCTTATATACCCGCTCTGCGGGGCGGAGCTTGCGATGCAAATTTCTTGACCAAGGTACTTTGTGTACCATTGGCTTGTTTTGTACCACTCGAAGGTGATTGGGCTCTCGGGCGAGATCCCATTCGTAATGTCGAACGTGACCGAATGAAAGGGAACTTCACTAGTTTATCACCTCAGAATATAACACCGGGAAGAGGTCAATTATTCAAATTTAATTACAGAAACTTGGTTTTGGTGTTTTTTTTATTTTGATTTGGGTGTTTAGAAAAAAAAAATTCAGTGATATTTCTTTTATATCAAAAATCATTTAATCATTTACACAAGTAAAGATCATGTTCCATGTAGATATTTTGTACATTTCCTACTTTAAATATAATAAAACTTAATTTTGGATAAGTAATATGCATTGCTAAGAACTTAACTTGGACAACTTTAAAGGCAATTTTCTCAGTATTTTGAGTGGTTTTTTGTTTTTTTCACCCTTAGATTCCAGATTTTCAATAGTTGTATATTGGACAAATATTGTCTGATCTTAATAAACCATACATCAATGGAAAGCTTATTTATTCAGCTTTCAGATTTTGTATAAATCTTAATTAAAAAAAAAGTCCCTTTTGACTAGTTTTGTGGTCCTGGGTCACAAACACACGCACACACGCGCACACACACACGCACACACACACACATATATGCAGGAAATTGGCATATACTATTAAAGTCACAATCTACAGTAACACAAGTAGTGAGTTTGGCATATGTCACCAGAGAAAACTGTGGAAAGACATTTATCCAAAAGGTCAAGTAATGACATTTTGATTAAAAATTAAAAGCTCAAAATAAATAAACAAAATACAAAATAAAAACATGCATGGATGAATCATTTAGAAACATTCAGAAAATTAGTTTATTTCTACTTGTTTTCCCCATATCATGTCAACTTTAAATATAATTTTAAAATTTATTTTATATTATGTCAGCCAATAATGACAAATAGTGTTTTCCTACTTAAAACAAGTCCCATCAAATAACACATGTATTTGGCAATGTTATTCTTATTCTTGATCTAGATATATGATGTGTAATCTCCCAGTAATCTCCAAGTTCCCCTCGAGCTGCCAACAGTTAATTGCCAGAGTGCGGGTGAATTCATAATGTCAGAAGATAATGGACAGATGTGGGTGACAGGCTGGCATTTTCAGAGTGCTGTCACGCAGCTCCACCATGCTGGCTGATTAATTTACACAGGCCAGACCAGAAAGAGAGAAGTTTGGTGGGGGTAAGAGAGAAAGAGAGAGACATGCTCATTCATCTCATACATGCCTGCTGGAGGGGTGAATTAAACCCTTAGAGCAAAACAGGACATGACATGTCCAGGTCATCTTGGTGAGCCGCCCAGTCACAGTGATGTACTGGGGACAGAGTCATCAGCAATCTTTTTCATCCACTCACTTCATCATGACTTTCTGCTTTCTGCTTCTCACTTCTGGTTGGCATGCTGTGCTATGGAATAGAAAGTCTGTGCACTACACGCTGCTTTCACAGATTTATTAGATGATGGAAGGAAAGTGGATATTTTGACAGTTTTACGACAAAACCTGCCAGCACACTCAACCTGATGTATCCGCTAGCCTTGAGCAATTCGAATACGTATTTGTGGGCCTGGATACAATATTTGCACAGGCTTGTGTTAGTCTGTCTGTTTACTCAGAACTGATAATAGCTCCTGGCAATAATCCCACTAAAATGTATACAGAATACATAATTAACACAAAACATATGAAGATAGTATAAATATAGATGTCATTTGTTAAATAAAGCTCAAAAACTAAATGGAATCGTATTTGCTATATTTTTAAAACTGCTTTTGAGCTGTTCATTAACTCTTTCTCCACCAGAACTTTCTGGACATGAAAGAGGGCACTATTACACATTTTCACACATACCCAATTTCCAAATCAAAACACAGGCAAAGAAGCAGAAGAAACAAGCAATAGCATATGTTAGTAAATGCATATGTACAATAATGTGATCAACATTAAACAGCACATGCATCAAAACTGTCTAAAATTACTGAACTAAGTGATTTGTTGTTACTGTTTAAAATCAGAGGCTCTGTTGTTTCTCTTGTTGTTTTCATATTGCATGTTCAGATATTCATACAACAAAATATTCTTACGGTTATGAAAGTTTTGTCAAGATGATAAAAAATGCTGACGGTGAATGGAAACTTTTAATAAATGGCAGTGCCTGTTTGCAATAGAAGTGTAAATAGCAATAGAGGCTATTTATACTAAGTGTAAATAGCAATTAGATGCTATTTACATTAAGTGAAAACAGCATATTTTCTTAGCAATGGATGCTATTTACACAAAGTGAAAATAGCGATAGATTATATTTACATTATGTTAAAAGTGTTGTAAATACTTATTGCAAATAGTGGCAATTATTTGCTCGCTCCTCTGTATTATAGTACATTATAAAACAGTATGCAGTAATAATGTTAAGTGTAAGTTATAATTTTAATTCGAATTATTAAATGAATGCCACCTTATTGGGACGATAAAGCCCTCCCTACACCTACCTAACCCTACCCTATAATTTATTTTTACCTTTTTGATTATTGCCTTAATTATTATTGAAAATAAATGCCTTTCTGATGTGATATGAGATTTGAAATGGGATAAAAAAAAAAAATGGTATATGGCGGATTTGAACTATGGTCGATCACGTTAAAAAGACTACAGTTATCATCTAAGCCACTGAAAGTGATGAATATCTACCGTCTTTTATAGTGTTGACCATCCCTATCACACGTTTATGGGTGGAGCTAATGTAATTAGTCTCTGCCAACAAGTTGGGCTATTTGCACTTAGTGTACACCGTTAAGGGCAAACGCTGGCATGAAGTTAATAATATTCTCAAACAATAGCACAAAAATGTTAATTATACATCTTTTAATTATTTTTTTCGGAAGCTTTCGGAAGTTTAAGTTGGACGCTAAAGTTTGTTCGTTTTTTGTTTGTTTTTAAAAACTGGATGTTTTGAACATTTAGAGAACATTGAGAAATAATTTTTTTATAACTTAATGGAAATGTTAGCAAAATGTTCTTAAAACGTATTTTTGTTAGCTTGGTATTTACATCTCTGTATACTTTAAGAAGCACATCTTGATGTTTGTTTTATTTATTTTTGTTGTTGTTGTTGTTTAGTTTAAAAATAAGCTATGCATGAATTTAAAATATATTTAGCCAGTTAAAAGAGATTAGCATGATATTCTTCTGGTTAGCATACCATGCTGTGGAATAACGCGCTAAACGCTTAGATTTATTAGGTGAGTGGATCTTTTGACAATTTTACGACTTAACCTGCCAGAAAACTTGACTTGATGGATGCACTAGATTTTTGTGGGCCTGGATGTAACATTCTGAGTGCACAGGCTAGCGTTAGTCAATCTGTTTACTCGGAACAGTTAATAATTCCTGGCAAAAGCACAGATAATTACAGTCGCCTGTCTGGAAATGATCTCGAGGGGTCTCCGGTGCTAGCACTGCCATGCTAAATTCACTCAATATTCAATCAAGGGCTTTGCCTCTGACGTTTTACTAATTCATTGCCACCTCCTTTGCTACCCTTTGTAGTCTGCTGTCCCTGAAATATTTTTCTTAACCCCCACTTACTTCCTTCAAGCCAGTCTTGTCTCTGTGGTATTATGTGAGCAGATGTGCAGAGTGTTTTTGGCTGACAGACAGACAGCATCTCTGGCATTCACATCTATCATTCTCCCACAGTCTCCCATGCATGGGTTAGGACTGCCACCACAACAGGATTAATTCACATACTGCAATCAAACCCTCACAAAGAAGTGATCGTTCACCATTTTTCTTTGCTTCACTTGGTCTAGTCTTTTCACAGTCCATTACAGCATTCAACGGGTTCACTGAAAAGAATCTGTTTAGTTGCCAAGATTGGACCTGTTGTCATGTGCGACAGTTCCTGTTTTTCCTTATTTGGTCTGTTTCCTGTCCTTGTTTAGTTTGATATAATAATTATAATTGATTCCCTTCACCTGGTTTCCACAAGTATATTTATTTATTTATTTTTTAATGCTAAGTACGTGAAGCCTTGAAGTTGCAAACCCCGGTACAGTAGGTGGTGGTATGCACCTGAACAAGTTGGTTGCGACCCGCCAATAAAATGAGAGAGAGAGAGAGAGGTTCCCTGCACCTGTGTTGTCCCAATCATCCTGTTAATAACCCCCAGTCCATTCAGTTCATTTTGTCTGGTCTACAAGTCAGTATGTGTGTTTCCTTTGCTGGATATACAGTACCCATGTGTTGGATTAATAAAGACTATTTTGCATATCCTTGGCTCTGTGTTCCCGGTAGCTTAGTGTGATGGTAGCATAATAAAAATGCAATAAGCAAGCTTCCTAGATTTACCGTATTTCAATATAGTACTTGCTTGAGTACTTGGAATCGGGCTGGATCTATATAAACCACCCTTCAAATTAATACTTTTATTCAGCAAGGAATCATTAAATTGAACAAAAGTAACAGTAAAGAAATTTATAACATTACAGAAAAAAAAAAAATAAATACTGCTATAAATAATAATTGCTGCTTTTTGCATGTTATGTTTATCAAAGATTCCCGGACCAAATAAGAAAATGAAGCACAGCTTCCACAAAAATACTGAGTTTTCAACACTGAGGTTAGAATTATTTTTTTGACATGGAAGACTGGAGTGATGGCTGCTGAAAATTATATTAAAATAATATTACTTTTTTTTTACTGTAGATTTTTTATAAAATAAATGAAGCCCTGGTGAGCATGTGAGATATCTTAAAAAAAAGAAGAAAAAAAAAAGAAAAGAAAAATTATTCTTGAATAAATTAGACTTTATGTGTAGTAATATCCCACTTGAATTTACACAGAATACATAATTAACACACAATACATAACTGTATCATGACATTTATATGCTTGATAAATAACCAGCTGAAAATGCTAAGAATCACTTTCAAGATATATTTAATCAGTTAGAAGAGATGCGATAAGCTGACAGTTTTTTCTGTCACAGCAACAACTGAGGCGCTCCTGTCCTGGGACTTCATTACTCCATCACCATCCTGACACTTAAAATATTGGGAGGAGCTTTCTGTTGAATATTGCATGATGAAACATATCACTGAAGCCTTGTTAAATATGAGGATAACTCAAAACACAGACAGTATTCAGAGGAAGGGATAAATATATCTTGGGATAGAGCAAAAGAAAGTGGGTAAACAAATGTTGTGAAAGTGATGACTTGGTGGTGTGGTGGATTCTTTCATCTGATTTGAGACATTTTTGATCAATTTTAATTATAATTTTTGTCCTTTTTTCTATTTAAAACATTATTTTACCTAAAGATATATTCATATTAGTGCTCATTTATCAATTGTTCTTTTTATCAGCAATGTTGAAAATACTTTTTGCTGCTTAGTATTTGTCACATTATGCTTAGGTGCACCGAATGACACAGGAACAGAATCAGGGGCAAAACTCGGCACAGAACAGTACAGAATCCTGACAGTATCACAGTGGAATTTGTGATACTTTTTTTTTTCAGGATTCTTTGATGAATAGAAATTCACAAGAACAGCATTTATTTGAAATACAAGTCTTTTGTAACATTATAAACGCTGCCTGAAGAAAAAAATAAAGGAAAACAAATAATTAGATTATAAGGGTGTTGACATCTGAATTAACTGCAGATGTTTAAGCTGGGATGAAATTGGCTGAAACTGGCCTAAATATGGTCAATAAATGCCTAGGGGATGTACATGCTTCATCAACACACCTCAGCCACACAAATGAACATTGTAAATAATTCATAAAGAAGCAGATGGTTTTACTTGAACATGATGTTTCATTAGCAATAAAGAGGATAAATTTGGTCAGAAAAATTGAAAGTTGTCCTAAAGCATACTTTGACATAAAAAATGGAGACACGCATTCATACACATGCCTCCACATTATTTACAACTTACACCTCCAAATAATTACACCTTATGAAAACCATCTAAAACAACTGGCAATCAGATATAACAGAAATGTCTGATAGAAGACACTAGAACTGCTTGTTTTATGCCAGATTTTTTTAACAGATATATGATCTGAGATTAACTGATTAACTATCCATGAATACAGGAAGTTATGTACCTTGAGTAACTTCTTACCTTCTACATTGAATATGGTCTGTAACATGATTTAGCCAGAGGCAAGTTATAGGGAGAAACTTGGTGGGATAACAGAAATAACCTTTTTTAAATAAGAAGTTTTTTTCAAAACATAAAATCAATCATTCGTTCTGAAAAGTGCAAAGTTGATTGTGATGTAGCTTCATTTGGAACGATTTTCATTGGCAAAACAAAATAGATAAAATATTTTTGTGTAAATGTAAGTTATTAACATATTGTTTGTTTAATAGGCTATAAAAACAATGTCACACACACAAACGGTAAAAACCATATATCAAGTCAAGAATTGCTTGTATCATGTGTCTCAAATTATGTGCCTTTCTTTCTTCTGCCTCAGGCTTTTTATTTTTATTTCAGAAATATTACTGCCACAAAAATGTATAAATCTTCAGTATTGGAATTCCTTTTCTCGCTCTCATTATTTCTGCAATCATTCTCAACCAGGAGCTCAAATTTCTTATAAAGCCAACTGGAAACTACTGGAATAGGCTTTCATGCCCACTTTGTGTCAACAACAACGTAATTTCATCCTGCAAAATTTTTCATTTCAGTCTGGCAGGTCTACATGATAGAAAAGAGACAACATGTTTATTTATTTATATTCCATAGATGGAAAAGCACAACTGCTAATCTCCTGGATCATTTGCCTAGAGACGTATGGTTAGACATCACAAATCAAGATCTTGCACTCATGACAGAGAGACACTGTCTGCTGGTTTAAACACTAATGCAAAATATAATATCACAAAGCTTCGTAAGTCCTTACAGCTATTATGAAACAACAGGTAATCTTTAAAGTGTTGTGGACATTTCTTTCCACAACAGTTTACTTAATTTATATTTTGCAAAGATGTTTTAAAAGTACAATTTAATTATGTACTTAAGTAAAATCTACTTAACTAAGTTATGTTAAATTAGAAAAGGAAATCTGTAAATTTAACGTTGCCAGTTAGAGTTTGATTAGTAATTTCTACTTCATTATTTGAAGTTTACTCTAAAATTGTGCTATTAAAGCATGTAGCTTACTTACAAACATGAAAGTAAGCAAGGAGAAGGCTTGTAATCCTCTTTAAGATAAAATGTGCACTCAATATAGTTATTACCTAAATGAACACAGAGACCTCAATACTTGGTACACAATAGACAATGACGGTAACAATCAATGAAGAGTGTTTGATTATGAATGCTCCATTTTGAGTAGAAAAAGAACTTCAGATGTCACAAAAAAGCAAGTTACCTAACAACAAAAGCAAACTTAAAACAGTGTAAATAGAACTCAAAAAAATGTAACCTTATAAACTATTCATGTCTCAGTGCATGATGGGAAGAATGGAATCATAACATTGATATTTAGGTAAAGAATCCTTGTAAACATAACAAACAATTCCAAGTAAAATATACCCTTAAAATATACCTGTAAGTTCAAACTTTAAATTCTACAAGTTTAAATGC
Source organism: Carassius auratus (assembly GCF_003368295.1). Classification (NCBI taxonomy): domain Eukaryota; kingdom Metazoa; phylum Chordata; class Actinopteri; order Cypriniformes; family Cyprinidae; genus Carassius; species Carassius auratus. The sequence continues at coordinate 11,533,997 of NC_039245.1, read as the reverse complement.
AGTACAGTTGTTTTAACATGATATTTACTTCACCACAAAATCATTTTTTATCAGTAAACTGCTATCTAACATTCTTTTTTTTTAGGCCACTTGATGTCATCCTATGGTTGTTGGGTAGAAAAGAGACAGCGACATCCTCCTTGGCCCACGGCATTTCCTAGAATTGTCTGTGACAGACTGTTACAGTGTCTTTTGTAACTGGTAGTTAGCTGTTACTCTGCGTTAAATCCTGTAGTAGGACTGGTGTCCAGGTTTTACACTGGATAAATTAATAAAGCAGAGTACTGACACATAACCTGGCAAGGACCGTCATTAACCAACACAGACTGCCTTGCTAAAACGCACATATGCGGGAGATGCGGAATGTATAAAAATAACGCAAAAAATAAAAAAGTACTTGAATAAGGCCATTAATGACATGTTTGAGTCATGCTCTTAACAAACCTATATTTTATTTCTTCATTTTAATTTGTACTAAACTGGATTTTATTATTATTATTATTGTTTGCGTGCTGGAGGAACGTTATTACATGGTGTGCAGAGTAATGTTAACATTCAAGCTAGTTGGTGAGAGAAAATGGAAGTTCTGAACTGGCCCCAACCACTGTTGCCTGTTGCCTGTCGCCTGTCGCCTGTTGCCAACCACTGGCATGTGGTCTTGCCCACTACTCCATAGTCCATGGTTTCCATTATTCCATTATTGCTTCTTGGGTTTTACTTCTTGTTTAGGATTTCTTGTTTCTTGTTTCTTTTGTATTTGCTTGCCTTGGTTCCTGCCATGTCATGTGTTTCCATGACCCTTTCATATGGTCCTGTCATTTGGTTTTATTGTTCATGTGTCTTTTTCTCATTGGTTCCTTTGTTGTATGTATGACTTTCTTATTGGTTGGATTGTGTCATGTGACTCCATTGTTTTCCATATGTTCACTGTAACTGCTGTTGGTGAGCTTGTCTATATTAATGTTTTTGTTTTGCCTAGCCAAGTCAAGCATTGTTTATTATCTGCTCACTTTTGGATATAATAAAACTGCACTTGGGTTCCTATAACTTACCTTCAGTGGACATTCATAGGGCCGTCTTTCATTTGCACCTCTTTAGTTCCAGAACTAAATGTACTGTACTATAATACTGTGACGATTTTGCGCAAACTATTTCCCAGTACCATTTAAAGGGTTGCATTTGCACTCACAAGTGTGTACGTGGGAGTGACGTATACCAGTTGACAGCGATGTCATTTGTGCGTGGTGTTCAACAACGTTAACAAACAACAACGTTAACAACAGGAGGATGGAAGATGCTATAATCGGAGCTGTGTTTTTGTTGTGTCTCGTGGGTTTCACAATAATGGACATGGAATGTTGACAAATACGTAAAGCAATTGAAAGAATGGAAAAAAGACATCTCCAATGACAACTGGCAGGGCTACATTTGCTACAAGTGCCTTCATTTCACCATCCGCCCATTTATCACTGTTCATCATACTTGCGAAATAAGTTGTCAGAAATGCTTAGACCCTGCTCTGGAGTAGGAGCTAATTTGGCTCTCGAAAAATGCAGTCCGGATCTAAAATCGCACCCAGTTCTGGCGGTGTGAAAACGCCTTAAAGTGGGTAGTTCCACAATTAGTTCTGGTATTATGAAAAGGTTCCCGCAGTGTGAAAGGCCCCTGTACACTTAAGGCACTTTTTTATGATTTACCTCTATTTCAGGCCTCTCGATCTAAATAGATGTAGCATATGAAACAATGGGAAGTATTAATTGGGCCCCCTGGAGGGCAGATATGATTATAGGGCAACATTCAGACACTTCTCAGTTCCACAGCTCTCTCCTCTCTAACTTTTCTAAAATATTTTGAAGTTTTCTCTCCACAATGAATCATACTCAGACTTTCTCAGTCACTGGAGTACCTTTGCGACTTTCCCTTCATGTTATTTGAAAAAGAAACCTCTGAAACGGAATCACTTCTTTTCAGCTCACTGAAATGCGATCATTCATCTCTCGCACCTTTTCTAGCCTTTCCCTTGAATCTGCTTTTGGTAACAGATGGTCTGATGGTTTATTGATTATTTCTGCTTTTGAGGCTTGTATGTATTGGACATTTTTGGGGTTTTGCTCTAGTCTGTAGATGCTTTCTTTGAATCAATCAGATTTTTAATATTAGACTACTATAGATCATATCGTGATGAATTTCAAATGAACCCAGCCATATTTTTCGCATCAGATGTTGTATTATGGGAAAATAACTAAACGGCTGCATTTTTATGTTTTTCCAGAATTTATCTATAGAACCAGAAGAACAAACTAATTAAATTATTAATACATTATTATTATTATTATTATTATTAATATTTAATCATGTAATATATTAAATATATTACATCAGGCTTTTGAGGAATGTTTATTTGTTCTGATCTCTCAATCATCATTGTATTGTACTGCACTGCATGAGTTTTGAACCGGGCCCTTCATCGGTTGGTTGCTGTAACGCCTCTTCAGGTGCGTTTGTCCCCGAGATTGGTTTGCAGTGATCGACCTTAAGGACACGTACTGTTATTTATCAATCCTTCTGAGTCACAGACCATTTCTGCAGTTCGTATTCGAAGGGCATGCATATAAGTACAGATTCCTGCCCTTCGCACTGTCCCTGTCTCCCCGTGTTTTTTTACAAAGGTCGCATAGGGGGTTCTGGCTCCACTCATTGTTCGCATCCTCAACTATCTCGATGATTGGCTTATTCTAGCACAGTCCCGAGACCAGTTGTGTGAACACATGGACTTTGTACTCCGGCACCTCAGCCTGTTGGGCCTTCAGGTGAACTGAGAAAAGAGCAAACTCTTCCGGATGCAGAGGATCTCTTTTCTCATTATGGAGTTGGATTTGGTCAAACAAACAGCATGCCTCAAAGAGGAACATGTGCGGTTGGTTCTAGCCTGCTTAAATACATCCAAGGGCAGGACAGTAGTCCCACTGAAACTGTCTCTCAGAGGCTCCTGGGTCACCGGCTCGACTCATCAGCGAAAACCTGGCAAGCATTCAACCTTCTACCACCTTATTCTCACGCTGTGATCAACTGCAGCTGGATGCAATAATGGCATGCCAATGTGCATTGGCTCGTTTAGTTTACACTCAAAGTAGATTGGTCTATCGAATCGCTATCCCAATTCATCAGTTACTGACTTGACATCTCTGTTCCCTCCTTCAGGGAACCAGGGTTACCATATGTATCTGAGACATTTTTTTTTCTTTGACTTCCCTCAGTTGATAAATAATATTTTTTTATGAACACAGTACAAACAAAAATCCTATGACACAGAGTCATACAAGATAAACTAGTGTGTAAGATTAAAAAAATAATCCCCAGTAATACAAGTTACTAGTTCTAAACCTTTTTCCCTGATACTCAGTTCAGTTTAATTAATTGAATTATTTACAATTTCAAAAGACTATAAACCATAATATCAAGCTGAATCCTCACATATTTATAGTGAGCCTAGTTGAATGTTGCTTGATTATGGAATTACATTTGTTTCAATAATAATGAACATAAAACTGAACGTAACTTTTTCAGAAACTATCAAAAATATGCCATTTCAAAGGAAGAAAAACACAATGAAAATGAAAATAATTAACTCAGTCGCACAAATTTAACATGCTCTTCAAATATGCTTCATTTTTTGTTAATGTTTTTCAAACATTCGTTCAATTTATTCTAATATTGTATTTTTTTTTTTGTGGTAAATATATTATATGATGTATGTTTATACCTTTGTATATTTTTGTTCTCTGCATTAATAAAAATAGAAAAAGAAAAAAAAGCTCTCACGGTGATTCGTTTGCAATATGTCGTGCCTTGTGTTACTAAATATAGAAAACATATTTGACCTTCGATCGTCTCAGTAAAGAGGAGCTTTCAGGAGACAGAGACAGAGTGGCATCATCTTCCTCCTCCGCTTGTCCTTCAAGGCAACTTGATGTAAGCTTGTGTTACTGAAGTAAACAATAACATGCATACAAGTTTTTCATGTTACAGTGTGCTACAGTTTGTTGCATGTTATTATTGTCATTCAGTAACACAAGCTTACTTCAGGCTGCCTTGAAGGACAAGATCTTTACAGACTGAGACAATCGAAGGTCAAATATTATTTACTTATTTAGTAATACAAATCACAATCACAAGAGCTTTCCAATATGTGCGCCACTGGGTGGCGTCTATACTTCCCGGTCAGAGAGCACCTGTCCATCAAAAGCTCACTATCCAATCAGAGTAGATTACTGTTAAGCCCGCCCCCACGAGAGGTTTGTGTCAAAACACCAAACGAAAAATTGTGAAACGTAAGCGTAATCTGTGGCAATGAATTCAGAATCCACAATTAGCGAAATCTAATCTTTGAAAAACATTAACAAAGAATGAAGCATATTTGAAGAGCATGTAAAATTTGTGCGACTGAGTAAATTTTCTTTCATTTTCATAGTGTTTTTCTTCTTTTGTAATTGCATTTTTTTTATAGTTTCTGAAAAAGTTACATTTAGTTTTATAAAGTTTTGTCCATTATTATTGAAACAAATGTAATTCCATACTTGATGAGCTGAGAAAATTGCCCAATGATAAGTAGTCATTTGACAGTTTCCCTCCACCTGTGTTCTGGTAAACAGGGGAGAGGGTTGTTTGTTTTTCAGTCACTTGCAGTAGTGAGATGTGTGTGTGTGTGTGTGTAGGAGGTGAGCGCTCAGCCTTAAACGGATTCACTGGAATACAAAACCAGCTTGACAGCAGTACACCGTGACTGCCTCCAACAAGTATGTTCTAGCAGATATTACAACAGTTGTTACAGCTGAAACACAATGCAGCTGTCGTAGAGGGATGTGCTTTTATCCACTGGTATAATTGATTTGGCACACACTAAAGTCAATATGAAATCAAAACTGGCCCTTGCTTTCTTAATGCATGTTGCTGGTCTTATTGTGATGGATTCATATTTCTTTCTCAGTACATGTCAATATGACAGCTTGGATAGAAAAAATAACCAAACAAAATAAATAAAAATAACCAAGCTACAATCACCACAGAAAAACTAAAATACAGTAGCAAACACAATGATGGAACAGGATGCCATGAAATTATTCAACCTCCCAAAGACCCCAAGAGATAATACTCCCAGAGTAATAATTCACAAATCTAAGTTTTTAAATATAGTTTTGAACAGAATGCCATGAAATTATTCAACCTCCCAAAGACCCCAAGAGATAATACTCCCAGAGTAATAATTCACAAATCTAAGTTTTTAAATATAGTTTTTTTTTTTGTTGTTGTTGTTGGTTGGATGTTGTTGTTATGTTTTTGTTTTTTCTCAATGCATCTATAACAGTTAGTGGCATATGAAAAGTGATTGTGTCAATATATAATGTAATATTAATCTAATAGTTACAGGTATCATTTATTTGTATGGTTGGGTATAAAATTGTGTTAAATCCCAATTGAGCCTTTGGAAACTCTTTAACAAAAAATAATTAGCTTGAGCTGTTACACAAAAGTTAGGTAGCAAATATAGCCAGCAACAGAGCTCTCACAAAAGCTATAGAGAATAATTAGTTTTATTATGTAAGTCTATGACTACAAGATGATTCCCAAGACAGTAAAAGCTCCTAAAGACACAGCTGGCAGCCTAATTCATAAATGTGAAAAAAAATAATAAAAAAAAATACACTTTTGAGGGTGTTAAAGAAAAAACACATTATAATCAAGGGGAATCAAATGTTTGATCAGAGAAACTGAGAAAAATCCTCAGTTTTTCTGCCAACGATTTGCAAGATGACCCGCAAAAGAAAAACATTTTAATGCATAGTATAAGAACAACAATATACAAACATGGACTTCATGTCAGAACATATTGCCGAATTCCGAAATCTGTTCTTTTTACCCATGGATCAATGGTATGTCTAGTGCAAAAAAGTGAGGATCATGAGCAGAAGAACACCATCTTATGTAGCTCTTATGTTTACTTTCATTGGGTCTCATTCATGAAACATTCGTAAATATACGAGTAAATATGTGAGTGATTTGCGCGTAAAGAGAACTTCCCGAAAACTCTTCTCCTGATTCACAAAAACTTCGTAAACGTCAGATGTGATAGTGAAATGTGTGTGTGTGTTAATGAATTCCAATCAGTCGTAAATGCGACGCGCGTGCACGCTCATTCTCAATTACCATAAATCCCTCCCATTAAATCCGACTGACAACTATATATGAGCATCATATTATGACACCAAACGAATGATTCCAACACGTCTTTTCAAAAGCGAATGAAAATTAAAAATTCTCAGCTGCAGAAATTGAAGTTTTATTATCAGAAGTTCATTCAAAACGCCACGTTTTATTTTCAAGCGTACATAGTGGCGTATCAGGTCCTAAAAAAAGGATGCTTGGCAGCATATTAGCTACAGACGATGTTAATAGAGTTTCATCTGTTAATCGAACAGTCCCAGAAGTGAAAAGAAAAACCGTATGTAATTACTATATATAATATTTTTTTTCAAAATGCTGTGTAAATATGTACCCGATTAAGAATTAAAATGCTGCAGTATTAATGAGCAAAACGTTCAGACGTTAAACGCTCTATTTACGCGTGACTGGGAGCAGGTGTAGATTTCTTTCGTACCAACTAACATTTGGAAAATACGAACGTTTTAATGAATCCGAAAATTTACGCCAGAACCACTTTACACGCGATTTACACAAAAATTAGTTCTGCTCGTGTTTCATGAATGAGACCCAATGTACTTGCACTGCCACTTTTTTAATATTCCTTCATGTTACTCTGTGACACTCTACAATGACATTTTGGACATTGCTCTACTCAGAAATACATCGCAATGTGTGCTGCTCTTAAGTTTATTTATTGCATCTGCACTGCAACTTTAATTTTCCTTCATTTATTTCTGTGTCACTCTACAATTAAATTTTAGACACCGCTCTACCCCAGTAATCATATTAGTACCTCAGGACTACTAATGAACACTATAACTCTTAACATTGTTTACCTATTGTATCTGTTACTGCCACTTATGTGTATGTAATGCTCTGTCCGTGTCTTTCCGTCCATGGGCACTGAAGTCACTCAAATATATCAGTGCTCTCCACGTACGTCTATGTCTTTTATGTCTTGTTATTGTCACTGCGTGTCTGTATGAGACTCGTCACAAGCATTACAATGCCCAGTTTTCCACAGTGTTAACTATGTAAATGACAAATATATGTCTCTTGACTCTTGACTCTTAATCTCCATGATCAAACATAGAGGTTGAAAACTTATTATAAAACTTGTAAGAGTTTGTGGAGATTCAGTAATTATTTTGTAGGAGTGCTCCGATCACGATCGGCCGCTCGTTAATGCGCATCTCAGTAAAGCCGGTTCTCTAATCAGCGGTTTATTCCATCAGGTGCGTGAACCATATGTTCATACAACCGTGCCAATAAACGCTGAAAATGAACGTGGATTTGCGCATCTTCTCAGTTAATAACGGCTCTGTGTAGTAACAGCTGCTCTATGTGAAATCACGCACCTGATGGAATTAACCGCTGATTAGAGAACAGGTGTACTGACGAGCAGTAATATAAGTGAGTTGTGTAAACAGTGATTTATGTGACTTCAATTATTTCTTATTAAACTGAAATCGAAAAGTAAAAAGTATTTTTTGGAAAAACCACATCCTGGTGTTAGTCTTCATATGCTGCTGAATAGTGTTAACACGGATATAGAAAAATAAGGAGTGCAAGAGATTGATTCCTAATGTCAGTTTATTTGTAATTAATACTACAGTAGTTCGGTTCCCTTTACATCTTTAACTACCCGTTAATTTATCAATTGAATGGGTGACCTATCCTCATTAATAGAGCAAACATTTGCCCCCCCCTGAGAGAATTGGCAGGAGCCGCCACTGATAAAGACCCTAAAGAACACTCCTCCTTTGTATGTTCTCCCTCCATCTGATGCATCTCAGGCAATCATAGAGTAATTAAGAAAAAAAGATGTAACTAGTAATATAACTAGTAATATAACTAGTTACTTTCTCCAGGGAGTAATAAAGTAAAGTAAGGCATTACTATTTTTGAGAGTAATATGTAATATGTAATATATTACTTTTTTGAGTAACTAGCCCCAACACTGCCAGTAAATTCTATAAAGTATTCATGAAATGCTGAAACTATGTTCATAAATCAACTTGCATCAGATCCTGTATGATTAATATGCTAATTTAAAGGTTATGTAAAAGTGGTCAATCATGCAGGCTTTACTTGTTTGGCATGAGTTCATTCCACATTGTTTCCTTTATTCTGAGCTCACACCTTCTAAGAAAAAGAGGGACAAATATTATCTGGACCGAGAGAAAAAAACACAAGAACAAATCTAGTAAAAGTTCCTAAAAAAAAAAATCTGACCCTGAATATTTCACTTTTGTCTCAAAGATGATATTGAGATTATGAATGTGTTTTAAAAAAATTATTATCTGGTCTGTTATTAAACTTAATAGTCAATGGGATGCATTAATGAAATACCACTATCACCCCTACAAACTATACTGTACATCAGCTCACCCAAATGAAACTTCTGAAAAAGGTCATTATGTATCACAATCCATTTAGGGTATGCCGGTTTTGTATATATAATGTATATATAATGTTCAGCATGCAATGCAAGACAACACAGCAGAATGGATTTGGCTTAGACTCTGATATATTCTTACCGTGAGATACACTGTAGGTTCTCGCCCCAGGAAAGAATGCCCTTCAGGATGTGGAATAATGTATAAGGGAACTTCTCAGATAATTCCTCTCATCTCCATGCCATTGGAAGCCAAAATGGAAATGGGTAAGAAAAATGAGATTTCAAATGGAAGCAGGTTCACACTGCATCCCTCTCCAGCCAAAATGTTCAATCCAGCAGTATGCTACATATACTGTATTACAGTTCAATTCAGATTTTGGTCCAATTCTTACTATTAACTAGTTGCTTATTATCATTGTCTATTATTAACATGGCTGTTTATTAGTCCAAACCAAGTTAAGGTTAACAATTTAATTGAGGTTTAACAAATAAAAAACAAATGCAATGATAAAGATTGGCTTATTGAATATCAGATCCATTTCTACGAAAACACTTTTTGTAAATAATATGATAACTGATCATAATATAGATGTGCTCTGTTTGACAGAAACTTGGCTAAAACCTGATGATTACATTATTTTAAATGAGTCCACCCCCCAAGATTACTGTTATAAACATGAGCCGCGTCTAAAAGGCAAAGGGGGGGGAGTTGCTTCAATTTATAACAACGTTTTCAGAATTTCTCAGAGGGCAGGCTTCAAGTATAACTGTTTGAAGTAATGGTGCTTCATATAACATTATCCAGAGAAACCAATGTTAATGATAAATCCCCTGTTATGTTTGTAGTGGCTACTGTATACAGGCCACCAGGGCACCATACAGACTTTATTAAAGAGTTTGGTGATTTTACATCCGAGTTAGTTCTGGCTGCAGATAAAGTTTTAATAGTTGGTGATTTTAATATTCATGTTGATAATGAAAAAGATGTATTGGGATCAGCATTTATAGACATTCTGAACTCTATTGGTGTTAGACAACACGTTTCAGGACCTACTCATTGTCGAAATCATACTCTAGATTTAATACTGTCACATGGAATTGATGTTGATAGTGTTGAAATTATTCAGCCAAGTGATGATATCTCAGATCATTATTTAGTTCTGTGTAAACTTCATATAGCCAAAATTGTAAATTCTACTTCTTGTTACAAGTATCGAAGAACCATCACTTCTACCACAAAAGACTGCTTTTTAAGTTATGTTCCTGATGTATCCAAATTCCTTAGCATATCCAAAACCTCAGAACAACTTGACAATGTAACAGAAACTATGGACTCTCTCTTTTCTAGCACTTTAAATACAGTTGCTCCTTTACGCTTAAGGAAGGTTAAGGAAAACAGTTTGACACCATGGTAAAATGAGCATACTCGCACCCTAAAGAGAGCAGCCCGAAAAATGGAGTGCAGCTGGAGGAAAACAAAACTAGAGGTATTTCGTATTGCTTGGCGGGAAAGTAGCATATCCTATAGAAAAGCATTAAAAACTGCTAGATCTGATTACTTTTCTTCTCTTTTAGAAGAAAACAAACATAACCCCAGGTATTTATTCAATACAGTGGCTAAATTAACGAAAAATAAAGCCTCAACAAGTGTTGACATTTCCCAACACCACAACAGTAATGACTTTATGAACTACTTTACTTCTAAAATCGATACTATTAGAGATAAAATTGCAACCATTCAGCCGTCAGCTACCGTATCACATCAGACAGTGCATTATAGACCCCCTGAGGAACAGTTCCACTCATTCTCTACTATAGGAGAGGAAGAATTGTATAAACATGTTTGTTAGACCCTATACCATCTAAGCTCCTAAAAGAGGTGCTTCCAGAAGTCATGGATCCTCTTCTGACTATTATTAATTCCTCATTGTCATTAGGATATGTCCCCAAAACCTTCAAACTGGCTGTTATTAAGCCTCTCATGAAAAAAAAAAAAAACACAACTTGACCCCAGAGAACCTGTTAATTATAGACCAATCTCGAATCTCCCTTTTCTGTCCAAGATACTAGAAAAGGTGGTATCCTCACAATTATATTCCTTCTTAGAGAAAAATGGTATATGTGAGGATTTCCAGTCAGGATTTAGACCGTATCATAGTACTGAGACTGCTCTCCTTAGAGTTACAAATGATCTGCTCTTATCATCTGATCGTAACCTACCTAACATTGTTCGGGAGGCAGACACACTCTTGCAGTTTAAATCTAGATTAAAGACCCATCTCTTTAACCTGGCATACACATAACATACTAATATGCTTTTAATATCCAAATGCGTTAAAGGATTTTTAGGCTGCATTAATGAGGTAAACCGTAACCGGAAACACTTCACATAACACCGTACTTTCTACATCATTAGAAGAATGACATCTACGCTAATATTTGTCTGTTTCTCTCTTGTTCCGAGGTCACCGTGGCCACCAGATCCAGTCTGTATCCAGATCAGAGGGTCACTGCAGTCACCCGGATCCAGTACGTATCCAGACCAGATGGTGGATCAGCACCTAGAAAGGACCTCTACATCCCTGAAAGACAGCGGAGACCAGGACAACTAGAGCCCCAAATACAGATCCCCTGTAAAGACCTTGTCTCAGAGGACCACCAGGACAAGACCACAGGAAACAGATGATTCTTCTGCACAATCTGACTTTGCTGCAGCCTGGAATTGAACTACTGGTTTTCGTCTGGTCAGAGGAGAACTGGCCCCCCAACTGAGCCTGGTTTCTCCCAAGGTTTTTTTGTCCATTCTGTCACCGATGGAGTTTCGGTTCCTTGCCGCTGTCGCCTCTGGCTTGCTTAGTTTGGGTCACTTCATCTACAGCGATATCATTGACTTGATTGCAAATAAATGCACAGACACTATTTAAACTGAACAGAGATGACATAACTGAATTCAATGATGAACTGCCTTTAACTATCATTTTGCATTATTGAGACACTGTTTTCCAAATGAATGTTGTTCAGTGCTTTGACGCAATGTATTTTGTTTAAAGCACTATATAAATAAAGGTGATTGATTGATTGATTGATTCTTATAAAGCACATATTCTGCATGACCATATTCTACATTCCTAATCCTAATCCATAATTTGTTGAGGCAAAAGTTGTAGTTAATGGATTGTTAGTAGCGAGAACTGGACCTTAAAATAAAGTGTGACTCAGATTTTAACAAATCACAAAATTATATATAACACATTTACTGTTTTACAGTGGCTATTTCTTGGGTTTCTTGAGAAAGGACATGATGAAATGAAGATAAAATAAAGAAAAAATGAGCAATAAGTAAAACATCACAAAATAAAAACACATGTGCATATATATTTATATATACACATATAATTTTTAAATGTTATACACATTTTACACACACAAAAAGGATGACAGCACCAAAGAATTAAAGTAAAAAAGAAAAAGAAAGCAAGAAAAGAAAAGAAAAACAAAAAGGATGAATATAACATTATGCACATTATTATTATTTTTTTTTGAACTAACAGAATAAAAAAAAAAGAAAAAAGAAAGAATACATACATATATATATATATATATATATATATATATATATATATATAAAGCTGGAACTGCCACAGTCGTAACAGCTAACAGTCAGTGTGAGGGGAGCAGCCACACAAAAGACTGTGGGAAATATGATTGCACTTGTAAAAGGCAGCACACTTTAAGGCATCTCTCAACCGAAACTAATGTTGCTCGTATAATTAGATGACATATCCCATGGCTTAAGCCAGCAAGGAGGAATATAAGTGACTTTAAATTAGTCTGCACTCACAAAAAGAGGTGCTTTCTTTTTACCTTGCTCAGCATAACATCCAACTTCATGAAAGAGGTCAGGGCTTTTCCAGGAAGCACAGGAAATAAATAGATGGTATCTTTCACAAAATTGCTTTAAAAGGCAAAATAACACCTACACAAATTAATTTCAGAGCAAATCTTGGCTCAGTATTTAATGATAGTTTAGCAGCCATTTACTGTAACTGCTCCATGCTGCTACATTAAAGGGAGTATTAACGACAAACGATCCATCTGATTGTGTGAAGCATAGCAGAACACAGCACAAGGTGATAATTCTTAAAGGAATAGTTCACCCAAAAATTATAATTTGCTGAAAATGTACTTACCCTCAGGCCATCTAATATCAAAATCTAAATTATTTTGTTTCTTCATCTGAACAAAGAAATTTAGCATTACTGTACTTGCTCAACAATAGATCCTCTGCAGTGAATGGTTGCCCTGAGAATGAGAGTCAAAACAGTTGCAAAAAGATCAAAATAATATACAAATAATCCATAAGACTCCAGTCTATCAATTAACATCTTGTGAAGTGAAATGCTGCATGTTTGTAATAAATCCATCACAACTTCAAACAGTTACATATTTACAAGTCTTCTATCCATAATATATCTATTGAAATTTGCTTTGTCTAATTCAGGACAGAAATATGCATAGATCAACCACAATTTACAAGTGTAAATATTCCAAAACAGTTCTAAACAAATATATTATGGATTTTGTTTTGAAAGAAGATGTGGAGGGGTTTTGACTTTTTCACTGGATCAAACTTTTTTATGGATTATGGCCTGAGATTTTGACCAGAAGTCATGGTTCAAAGTTAAACTGCCTTGATAAACACACAGCTTTTCAATTTACAAGATGTTAATTGATAGTCTGAAGTGGTCAAATTTTCTTTTTCGGGTTGACAACTCCTTTTAAACCAGCTAAATTTTTTTGACTCATTATTTTGTTTGTGATGAATTGTGCCATGTGAACTCAAGCCCTAGTTTTCAATTCAAATGTCTATAGTGCTTTTTACGAAACAAATCATTGTAAAGCAACTTTACAGAAAATTACGTTTCTACATTTAGTAGTAGCTTATCAGAGGTGACTGTCAGTTTCTGAGAATATTTTTAGGAAAAAATACATACAAGACTGTAGCAAGGTTCTTGTGTAGGAAGGAAGAGGACAGGGTTGGCTTGACTGCTGACACTGGTTTTTATTCTCAAACTCAGTTCAAACAGATCGCTGTGCACACAGCACATAAACAAACACAGTTGTGTAATCACTTTCACTTTCGTCGAGGTTTCCAGCTCAGTCGCGATCCCACCAGTCCTTCTCTGTCTCACACACTCCTGTTTCTCCTGGCGTCATATACACTCTCCATGCCAATTACTGAAACTGGTTATTTGAGTTTGACCCACTCAATCACCGTTCATCTCCCGACTCTCTCTCACTGAACCACTCCCCCCTTGCCATATACCCCCACTGCCTGACTCAGGCTGGGGACCCATCCGGCCTGCAGCTACTAATGTACAGCACCAGCCGTTCCTCCCCCTCTATCTACTGGGACAGGACTGCACCCAACCCTTGTCCGATGTGTCTGTCTGCAACACAAATGGGAGAGAAAAATCAGGAGAGTGTAACAACGGCCCATCACATAGAGCAGCTTTCACCTGGGTAAAAGCCTGCTGACACGGCTCCGTCCACTGGACCGTATCTGGCGCCCCCTTTTTAGCAATAATTAGGTACAAACCTTCTGTAATATCCCGCCAGCCCCAGGAACTGTCTCACCTCCTTTTTAGTCTTGGGGTGCGGACAGGTCGCAACGGCTGTTGTCTTATCAATTTGGGGACGCGCCTGTCCATGCCCCAAGTGGAAGCCCACATACATTATTTCCACACACCCAGTCGCACACTGTAACGATAAAAACTCCCTAATCATCGGGAAGAAGGAGGCGGGAACCGGCGCACAATCAAAATACTTTAATAATTCAAAAATAAACAAAACAGCGTGTCACCCCCTCACAGCGACTGACGCGCACAAATAAAAGCAAACACATAAAATAATGTCCCAGGCCTGGTCCTCTCTCCTCCTTCACGGTCGTCACTCCAGTTTTATATCCTTCCATCTCCTACGTGGGACTCGATACTGGCGGTGGGGCGCAGGTGCAGCTCATCTCCAATCACTACACCTGGCCTCACTCCTCGTTCCCACGCCTCTCGGCCCCGCCCCTCTCGCCACACACACATCTTCGGGTTGGCCGTGAGTCCGGACCCCATCAGTGATCTAAAGACAGCCCCTCAGATGCTGCATATGCCGCTGCCAGTCATTATTAAATATAATGATACCATCTAAATAGGTAGTAGCATATGCAGCATTGGGCCGTAGAATCTCATCCATGAGACGCTGGAAGGTGGCCGGTGCCCCGAACAGCCCGAACATAGGGGTAACAAATTGGTGTAATCCGAACGGCATTGTGAAAGCTGTCTTTTCTTTGGGCAATGGAGACAAAGGGATCTGCCAATATCCCTTTGTTAAGTCCAGTGTCGAATAAAAACGAGCCATACCGAGCCGATCAAGCAGTTTGTCAACCTGTGCCATTGGATACACCTCGAACTTTGACACAGCATTCACCTTGCAATAATCAACAAAGAAACAAACTGAGCTGTCCGTTTTCAGAACTAAAACTATCAGGCTCGCCAAGTTTCTGTTGGATTCTTCTATCACTCCCATTTCAAGCATTGTGCCTAATTCAGCCTAAACTACTATTTTCTTGTGTTCAGGCAAGCGATACAGCCAACTGCAAACCACCACGTCCGGCTCTGTCTCGATATGGTGCTGAATAAGGTTAGTACAGCCAGGTAGGGAATTATCTGAGTAGTGAAAACACGTCTGCAAACTCGGCTTGCAACTTAGCTAAATCAGTGAGCTGGGAGGGCGAGAGGTGAGCTCCACCTGGGGCAAGAGCGAGAGATTTTGTTTTGACCTTCGCCTCTGGCCCAAGATCCTCCTCTGCACTAATCACCGTCGCCACCATTACTGATTCTGCCTCATTCCATTTTTTAAGGAGACTGAGGTGGTAAATTTGTTGTGCTCCACTCCTATCAGACTGTAATACCTCATAATTGAGCTCCCCAACATACCATGTGACCTCAAACGGTCCTTGCCACTTTGCAAGTAATTTAGAACTTGACGTTGGGAGAAATACAAGCACTTTATCTCCCTGTGAAAATTTTCGCAACTTAGTTGTAACTGTTATACAGCTGGCTCTGTCTGTCCTGGGATTGCAACAAATTCTCCATCGATAGCCGCCCCAAAGTGTGGAGTTTTGTTCTCAAGTCCAGTACATGTCCATAACATGCAAATTAAAACATTCGACCAGGCCGTCGGTCTGTGGGTGATAGATGCTGGTACGAATCGATTTAACGCACAGTAATTTGTAAGGTTTGAGTATGTGACATAAACACCATGCCTTGATCAGTGAGGATTTCCTTCAGAATCCCCACTCAGGAGATTAAATGAAACACTATAAACATAATCCACTATGACTTATCCAAAATGATGTCCCCTTGCTGATCACTCTAATGGCCCGATGAGGTCTATACCAATTCTCTCGAAGGGGACCTGCTTTAATGGGAGGGTGTGCAAAAGTGTTTTTGGGGTGGACGGTGGGTTTACCAACTGATATCAGGACAAGATGCTCACCACCTGCGCACATTCTCATGAATTCCCAGCCAAAAGAATCGGGTCATGTGGCAATTTAGTGTCACTGCCTGTCCTAAGTGCCCCGCCATTGGATTAGAATGAGCTGCTTGAAAAAGCATTTCCCTGCGGCTCCTTGGAACTAATAACTGGGTTTTATCTTTTGTCTGAGCGTCTTGGGTCATTCTATACAACCAATCTTTTATAATAGCAAGATTCGGATAGGTAACTGTGCGGGCAGGTTGGAGAGGCTGACCGTCAATGGTACGGACCTGTTCAAAAACATGCTTTAACATCTCATCCTGAGACTGCTCCAGGGGAAAGCCATTGCACTCCGAGTGAATGAGTCTCTGGATTTCACTCTGTTCCCCTGAAGCAGAACTCAGTGGTCCCCATTCAGTCTCTCCCACCTGCACTCGCGCGCCCCCTTCCAGTGCATTTTCCCCCCAAGAGGCATCCGTGCGCAAACAACCCAATAATTCAGTAAACACTGGTAATCATTATTTCCCAAAATTATCGCATGCCAGAGGTACCCACCTCCATTGCTTGACACCTATCTACAAAATGCTCCGGGTCCCCGCAACGCCAACAGGCCGGCCCAAACCTCACTGCCGCTCTAGTGGCAGAGAGTGTCACTAGAAGTTTCATCTGGTCTTGTTGAGATATATTGTAGAGTATCATCAGCATAACAGTGGTAACTAATCCCGTATTTTCTTATAATATTACCAAGGGGCACCATGTATATTGAAAATACCAGAAGAGCTAGGAAAGATCCTTGTGGCACTCTATGTTTTTCTGGTGATAAATTAGATGACTCCACATTTAAATAAACAAAGGGGTAGCAATCGGACATGTACGATCTAAACCATCTTAGAGCCTCTCCTTGAATACCTGTATAGTTTTGTAATCGATCTATGAGTATGTCATGATCTATGGTGTCGCACACAAAAAACACAAAGATCAAGTAAAACTAGCAGCCTTGATCTGACGCAAGAAGCAAGTCATTTGTAATTTTAACAAGTGCAGTTTCTGTGCTATGGTGGGGCCTGAAACCTGACTGAAATTATTCATACAGATATTTTTTTAGAAGAAGGAGAACAGTTGAGCAGACACAATTTTTTCTAAAATTTTAACTAAAACTAATCAGAGTTTTAGTTAACTATACATTATAATACTGATGCATACATTGCATGATATAGCAAAGCATAGCATATAGGCTTAAGTACTGTATAAGTCTTACACAGGTTGTCAAAACAGGAAGTAAGAACAAAATAGAGCTCTCTGTGAATTGAAGGTTGACATGTCCCTTTGTTGCTCTGAAATAACTAGTATGGATATGTTTAGAATTTGGGTAATATAAGCCAACCCTAGATCAGTGCTCTGTATCTCCACCGATGTGGGTGATGCCTTCAAATAAGTGTTTCT
Source organism: Carassius auratus (assembly GCF_003368295.1). Classification (NCBI taxonomy): domain Eukaryota; kingdom Metazoa; phylum Chordata; class Actinopteri; order Cypriniformes; family Cyprinidae; genus Carassius; species Carassius auratus. The sequence continues at coordinate 11,516,422 of NC_039245.1, read as the reverse complement.
TTCAGAGCACCCCACACTCTTGAGGCTAGCTGCATCTTTGTTAATAACAAGTGCCTGGCCCGATCTTCTCATCGATCTTCTCAAGAGAAGTTTCATTACTGTACAGATGCCAGTGACTCGACCCAAAGACTTTGACGGTTAAAAGAAAAACCTTTGAGAATAGCTTTTAAGATTTTTCATGGTTTCTTTAGCAGTTTATATCAGCCAAAATACAACGAGTCTTAAAAAAGAATCCCTAAGGACAGATAAATAGCTTGAGGTGGCATTGAACTTGAAGTTGTGATATAATTGCCAAACTTGATTGACAAGTGGCACTAAGTCCCTGAAGACAGCTGGGACCCACTGTTTTCACCATTTTTTTTTTTCTTGCTTGCATTTTAGTGCCTTTTATCTAGAGAAGAAAACATTCTTTGGGTGGGTTCTTCAAAGTGACAGCTCAATTGAGTTTAACCTTTTTAATTCAGACCGCCATAAATACATCTTAAGTCTGAAGCTTTCTGCTCTGGACTGCATATACTTAAATCATTTCTGTCATCAATTACTCACCGTCATATTGCTTCAAAACTGAATTACTTTCTTTTGTGCAAAACAAAAGAAAACTGACTGATAATTATTTGCCGTAGCTCTGAAAGTCTCATTTACATAGATTTAAATATAGCATATAAAGATGCATCATTACTGCATAAAGTCGGATAAAGGAGGACAAAATGTTCATTTTCAGGTGAACTATGCCTTTAAGTAAAAGACATTAAAAAGCAAGTCAAGATGCCTATATTACATGACAATCTGTTAGCAGAATAAAGTTTGCAGAGTCAAGTGTGACAGATGGGCCAAGATGATTATTTCTGATGATAATAACACACCTGCAGAATGAATGCATAGCAATTTGGTTGTTAGGAGACTTCCAACACCTGCTGATGGCAGAATTGGCATTTTGTTTCCTTATACAACGTCTTTCAGTTGTCCTCACTGTCACATTTGGCTCTTGTTGAGAACATTAATTAGCAGCAGAGACATGAATTAGCACTTGTTAGCAGCTAGGATTGATCACACTTTCTGAATCATACAGAACACTTTTAAAACTACTTATATGAAAGCTTCTGCAAAAAAATCGTCCTCAAGAATCAGAATTTCCACTCTGACATTGAGAAAGCAGCCTATTAAAATTCAGACACTATGCTAAAATAAAAACAAAGTAGATCTATAACTGGAAAAAAAGGATGATTGCAGTTCCATGTTAAAAGATTTTAGACCACACCACTGTGTCTTCTCTGTTCCTCTATAGGTCACAATGCATTTCCCACACACCTAATAAAGTTTCCCTGGCTGTTTGCCTATATTGACCATATCTAATTAACTGCCATTAACAGCCGTCCGCTACTAGAGAAACTTTCTGAATTATTATACTGGAATACATACCCTGGGGGTTTGGTTATGTCGTATATTAGTTTTTTGTCTTACGCACCCTTAAAACCCCAGGTCGCCATGATTTTGCCAAGTAAGACATGTTCCTGGATCAACATCTTTTGATGATCCTGGATTAACAGTATTGTCCAAAAATATAGATTAACCCAATCCCTACCCCTAAACTTAACCCTACCCATAATTAATTCCTAAAATCAGTGGGAAATTATTGCTGATTAACAAGGGTGTAGAAGCAACTAACCCTGATTGTAAGCCTAAAACAGATATTTCCTGAAAATTTATATCTCAACTCTGATTGGTTGAATGGAATGTTGTTCAAGGCTGTTTATCCAGAAACATGTTGTAATCACGCTCACCAAAGCCCCATCAGGAAGGCTTAAGTACTCCTTTGAAACATTGCTTGTGTGTGTAGGAGAAGAACGAATGTTCTGCTTCTGCTTCTGCTTCATTTGGAAACAATGCGTTTATGGTGTGAAAATAAACAAATTAACTGACAATATTGTGTCTAAAATGTATGTTGCCTAATACTGGCGTCTTGTTTTCTGAACTTTTGTGTAAAAAGCAATATCATAAACCCACTGTTGTTGGTGGTTTTGGAACAACAGTATCACATGGGGATGTCTAAGCCTAACAGATATAATTTAGCATTATGATTAATGTCAGTAAAAATGGATTGGAAAACAGACCCCCACTGCCTTTCCTTGGTTGGTAGGGATAAAATCAGTGTCTTGGATAAAATCAAGAGAGAAAAAAAGTGGATGCATGTTGAGTAATGACATGCTTTAGTGCTTTACTATAATAATCCTTTAGATAAGATATGTTCTCATATTCTATAATTAATGGTTTATGTCATCCATCTTTGTTTCCAAAGACATTTACAGCCACGATGACAGCTATGATTACATGCTGCAATATGTTGATCAAATGTCAAGAACGCATTCACACAATGATTTCGATTTTGCTATGCAACAACACAGGGTTGGACAGAACCAGACATTGGTTGCCATGGAGAGACTGCTATTTGAGACAATGCCCTAAAATGGAACACAACCAAAATTCAAAGACTAAGATTTAAGCGGCATTCCCTTTTTTATTGTAGTTTTTATTAAAATAAAACTGTAGTAACCCATGTTTTTTTGGCGTGTTGACTACCATTTGTATAACCACAGATTTACTACAAATACCATGGTTAAACTATAGTTTATATAGCAAAACCATGGTTATTTTGTGGTTACCATGGTTTAACTATAGTAACCATGGTTTTTTGGTTTTATTTTTAGTAAAACCATGGTTGATTTTCGTAAGGGTTAAGCTTAGTGTGCCAGTTAGCCACGTGCATGAGTGCGTACACAAACAGTTTAAGCTTGTTCTATCGGTCTATTTTTGGTTTGTCTGTTAGTTTCTCAAAAAAGGCCTTGCATACTGTAGGCTCATTACAGTATATGCGTATTGTAAGATATAGTCAAGTCACGTTTTTTTATATAGCACTTTATACAATACAGAATGTGTCAAAGCAGCTTTACAGTGTTAAACAGGAAAGAAAATTTTACTGATAACGCAGGAGGACAATAGAAAAGTCAGTCAAAGTCAACTCATTATTGATTCAGTGATGTCATCGTCCAGCTAAGTTCAGTTCTCTTCCAATAGTGTAGTCAAGTCAAAAATGTTGCCAGAAATTGTGTCCCCAACTAAACAAGCCAAAGGCGACAGTGGCAAGGAACCAAAACTCAATCAGTGACAGAAATAGAGCAAAAAAATTAATAATTCTTGGGAGAAACTAGGCTCAGTCGGGGAGGCAGTTCTCCTCTGGCTAGACAAAACCAGCAAAGGCTGTGGTTTAATTCCAGGATACAATGCACGTTAGATTGGGCAGAGGACTTGTGCCAATGACCGATGAGGTCTACACAGGGAATCTGTCTTTGGGGTTTGTCTAGTTGACGTGTTTTCCACTAGACATGTACTGGGTAATGTGATATATCACAATTATGAACATGCACAATATTGTTAGCATGCGATATTGTTACTTCAAAATACTGTGAATAATTATTTATTACAAATTATTCCCCCAAAAACTTTTATGCATTTTAAGAATATTTTCCCATCAACTGGCCACAATGCACAACATCGCTTGCGCACTCTTGTGTAAACAATCACAGATAAGAAGTGCATGACGCACTGAATGTTGTTATGAAGCTGTTATGAAGCATGTGAGTACTTCGGTTTGGTGTCTTATTGCGCTTGAACTGTCAAATACACACTAGGTTAAGTTAAAAACAAATTACCATAACAGACAGTATGTGAAGGTAAACAGCTGGGAAAGAAATTACATGCTTATTTTAGATCTGTGTATGAAGTGAGAGCAGCTTATGCATTACCTACGCTGCTGTCTATTCTTTTATATGACCCAAACAATGAATAAAAACAGAAAATCACTCATTGCTCTTATACGAATAAATTCTATAGCTTTAATAAGAACATTTATAGCTTGAATGCTGCTTTTTAAATGCTCTAACATGAAGATAAACATGGTGGATTGTGTGTGGCTCATTCAGGGCTGGGTCTTTGCTAATAAGGTGGTGTCAGTCAGCGGCTGTGGGCGGGGCCTAAACATTGTGATGTCACAGTGCTCAGAGAATCAAAACAACATGTCTAATGAGACTGATTTGTTTTGGGATTGAAAAATAAGGAGCGAATGGATTTTTGTCATTGTAGGGTGATTGTGTTCATTAACTGCCAACACACATTTATGGCCAAACTGGAACTGGAAACAATTCTATGCAGCCACCACTGGAATCATGATCCATGAATAAATGGATCTGTTAAGATAGTAAAGGTAATAATAAACATTGTCACTGTCGCAAAAAAAAAAAAAAAAGCCTTATTAGTTGTTTTATTTCACAATATCAGTCTTGTCTGGGATAAAATTAGCCTACAATATATTCAATAGCTATTACACTAGCATAAAAAAAATTATATCCATTATTGTTATTATTAGTATTATTATTATTATTATGGCTACATTGAAGTAGGTTATTATTGATAACAGATGGGCTATAGTCTTCCAGCCTAGCATTCAGATTTTTGTATTCACTATGGTGTTCATCATAGCTCCAAATACTTAAATATTTTAAGATTTTACATTAAGGCCAAATTAGTTAACATTAGTTAATTCATAGTTTAACATAAACTGCCAGTGAAAAATTATTCTAAACATTAATTAAAGGAACGCTTATCTTCATCCACTGACATTCAGGGCTGTAGCAGTCGTCTCTAGGTGCTGATTCACCATCTGGACTGGATACGGACTGTATCCAGGTCACTGCAGTGACCATCTGATCTGGATATGGACTGGATCTGGGTGACTACTGTGACCTTGGAATAAGAACAAAACAGCCTAATATTCATGTAAATGCCATTCTTCTTATGACAAGTACATCTGCATTATGAGAAGTGTTCCCGGTTCTGGTTGACCTAATTAATGCAGCCTAACAATCAGATTTAAATGATAGAAATGTGATAGTGTTTTATGTGTATGCCAGGTTAAAGAGATGGGTCTTTAATCTAGATTTAATCTAGGAGTTGTACAAGTATTCAGGACTTGTACAACTCCATAGTGAGGAAACAGCCAGGTAACATAATCAAAGACTCCTCTCACCCCGTACACAACCTGTTTGCACTTCTCCCCTCTGGCAGATGCTACAGATCTCTGTGCACTAGAACATCTAGACATAAAAACAGTTTTTCCCCCATGCCATCTCCAGCTTAAACATCTAACACATGAATCATTACATGTGTTCTGTAATTCATTTTTGTAAATCATTCTACATCTTTAATTATTGCCTTTCTCAAGTATTATGTAAAAACATATGCATATCTCTTTATTTATACAGTTCTATATAGAGTTTTAAAAAATCACAAATCTGTACATAAATCAATCTACTGTTCCAGGTTCATACATATTATTTATTGCTAAGTCTTCCTAATTGTATTTTATTTTTATTCTGTTCTCATGTCAGATGTGTATGTATGCATGTATGTATGTACCTTAATAAAATAAAAAAATAAAAATAGGTGCAGCATTGTGGTAACATAAACATATTTTAATGGCCTGAAGTCACAATCACACATCAAGAAATTAGGGATTATTTCAAGACATTTGTCATGTTTTCATCCTGAAATCTCGTGGGTTATTATTTTATTTTTATTTTATTTTTTTGCACCTCATAAACCTTCCATTGCAAATTCCAAAACGTCATTTTAGAGCTAATACCAGAGGCTTGAGCCATTGATATGAAGGATAATGCAGTTATTAATGCAGTCTAATGTACTTGGAGAGAAAGAGAGATATATTAAGGATGTGTGAATACCTGCATATGTGTGTCTCTCATCAGTGTTCACCAATAGAGTGTCTACTATAGCAAATCTATTTAAGCTGCTTCAAGAAACTCATGTAGGTTTTCTTCTGTGAAACCATTTTATTGCAAATTTTTTACCCTATTATTTGTTATATTTATTTGCTCAAGGTCTTCTTGCGTTTTGGATCTTTTACTGCTGTAGATAGCCCACAGTATAAAAAATTTATATTATGTACCTTTTTTTTATTGTGTTTGGGCCCCTGGATGAGCGAGCATAGGCCTAGAATGAGCCTATAATGCCTATGCTTAAATCTGGCCCTGCACACACACGGGTAACATCGACAAGACCGTAGCAAGAAACACTGAACTGAATACAACTTATATAAGAATCTAATGAGGGACAAACAGGTGAAGATGACTAACTAATAAAGACACAACGAGAACAAGAACATAACTAACTAATGAAAGAGAGACAGAAATGGGGTTAAATAAACACATGGGGGATGAAAACACAACAGCCAACAGCGGTGTAACATGCTGATACTTAATTTTTTTGTTAATTTAGCCACTGTATTGAATAAACCCCTAGGGTTGTGCACTTGTGACACTTTGTTAATTTACATATTCCTCAAAACTTTTTCTATAACAAGTGTCATAGCATGAGATACAGAGTATTTTTCCCCCATGGCCTCTACGGAGGTTAAATACAATCCTATTTGCATTTAATGATCTTTGCTCATTACAAAGGCTGGTCCATCCTGTCAAAGAATCCTTCTTTTTCTAATTAACATTTTATTGGATTTTGAATGAATGAGATTTAAAGATTAATCAGGTTGAAGAGCCTGCCGTGTTAATGCATATTAATATTGACTTGTAATAACTGTCTGTGGACAATTCTTTCATATAGCAGACTTGGCTATTTGAAGCTCTTAAGGTTAGCGGTGGTTCAGAAGTTGAACTGGAGTGTACACTCACCTAAAGGATTATAAGGAACACCATACTAATACTGTGTTTGGCCTCCTTTCGCCTTCAGAACTGCCTTAATTCTACGTGGCATTGATTCAACAAGGTGGTGAAAGCATTCTTTAGAAATGTTGGCCCATATTGATATGATAGCATCTTGCAGTTGATGGAGATTTGTGGGATGCACATCCAGGGCACCACATCCCAGAGATGCTCTAATGGGTTGAGATCTGGTGACTGTGGGGGCCATTTTAGTATAGTGAACTAATTGTCATGTTCAAGAAACCAATTTGAAATGATTTTGAGCTTTGTGACATGGTGCATTATCCTGCTGGAAGTAGCCATCAGAGGATGGGTACATGGTGGTCATAAAGGGATGGACATGATCAGAAACAATGCTCAGGAAGGCCATGGCATTTAAACTTAAATTGCTTAAATCACCTTTCTTTCCCATTCTGACATTCAGTTTGGAGTTCAGGAGATTGTTTTGACCAGGACCACACCCCTAAATGCATTGAAGCAACTGCCATGTGATTGGTTGATTAGATAATTGCATTAATGAGAAATTGAACAGGTGTTCCTAATAATCTTTTAGGTGAGTGTATGTGTGTGTGTGATACACATATGATATAATTTACTGTGAGATGCTAGTTTACAGTATGTGTACGTGATACATTAAAATGAGAGAATGAGATGATAAGGACCCAACAGCCTCTTCACAGAACTTTGAAATACTGTCATTAGTTCTGACCACAAGTGAACCCTTTCTTTTTTAGTAGGCCTAATTCTCCTCTGTCTCTGATCCTTGTTGCGAACTTGCATATCTAAGAGTGTTTTGAACTTGCAGCCAACAATATCTAGACATGCTGAACAAGATTAAAATGAAAGGAATAGTTCATCCAGAAATGAAAATGTACTCATCCTGATGACGTTCCAACCTCAAAAGACTTGTGAAAAAATAAATGAATGAGTTCTATTAATATAGTGTTCGCTCATTTCCATGAAAACAAAATGAAAAGGATCTAAAGCATTTAAACTTCAAAACAGGATACAAAACACTATAAAAGTAGTCCATTTAACTTGTGCATGTCTTAATAGCTTATATAGCCATACGATTGCTGTGTGAGAAACAGATCAAAATTTATGGCAATATTCAATAATAATCTTTCAGTCCAATAGGCATTCAGGTAAACAAAGTCAATGAGTTGAAACCAATCAGTCTGATTAGTAAACAAATCATTTTTTTTTTAACTCTCAGAGACACGCCAATGAGTGCCATAGACTTAGACTTTTATAATACTTTAATGGAGCTTTTACATCTTTTTAAAGCTTTACGCCCTTTTGAAGTTGCTATTATATGCTATAATAGTATATAAATATACATAAATGACACTAATCATAACAACATTAACTGATAAATGAATGCCATGAGTAGAGTTTGGGGCTGTCAAAGGGTTGGTAGTTGTACAAAAAAAAAGTAAAACAACGAATCTATCAATTTCATAGTACAGTGTCATCCATATGCATCCTTGTGTATTAAATGCAATCCTTGTATTCCTGTCCACACTGAATGCTTTTTATTACTTATTTCTGTAATTCTCTCCATCTCCAATCCCAGTACCACAGAAATAATGTCCTGAAGGCCAAATGGGTTCACTGTCCCATTTTTATCATCACCCTCCTCCATGAAAGAGGTTAAAACCCACTTGAGTTGCTCCCCAAGTGACACTCATCTCGTTGTAGCTGCATTGTGCTTCATGATATGAGAGAGCTGCCCTAACACAGCCCACATCAAAATGGAGGCAATCAATCAGTATGGGATTACTAAAGGCAGCACAACTGCATAGTAGTGCACAGCAATTTGAATTTAATGAGCTACTGCTTGAAAGAGAAGGAACCAGCATTTTCTGAAGTATGAAAATAAATTTGTAAATGTTTTGAAAATAAGTCTCTTCAAAGTCTCACTAACCAAAGCTGCATTTATTTGATCAAAAACAACATAAAACTACTAATGGCTATAATTTTATTATAACTAAAATCATATAATTAAAGCTGTTATATGTACTTATAATTATGACTATACTGAGAATTTCAATACATTGATGTCATTTGAATTTTATTTATTTTTTTGGCAAAATATAGTTAGGCTTTTTTAATGAAAATTTATTAAAACTTGAAGTATCGTTAACTAGATTTTACCTTAAATAGAGGTGGCAAGTTTGCAAGATTTTTTTCAAGTCAAGTTCACAAATTGAAATATGCAGTGTATAATTTAAACATAATTATTATTTTCTATTTTAATATATTCAAATGTAAAATGTAATCTATTACTATTTACTTTCAACAGCCATTATTCCAGTCTTCAGTGTTACAGAAATCATTCTAATATGCTAATTTGCCACTGAAGAAACATATCTTATTATTATCAATGTTGAGAAACAGTTGTACTGCTTAATATTTGAATAGAAACCATGATACTTTTTTTTTTTTTTTTGATGAAAAGGGAGTTAAAAACAAAACAGCATTTATTTAAAGAAGAAATATTTTGAAACATCATAAATGTCTTTACTGAGACCATTTTAAAAGTGTATACACAATTATACTATTACACTACAATAGTGTATTGCATGTGGTAACATTTTATAATAGGGAACACATATTCACTATTAACTAATATTTTTTCCTGGACAAATTCCTAATTTGCTGTTCATTAATATTTAGTAAGGTAGTTGTTATGATTAGGTATGACATAGGATTATGGAAAATATGGTCATGCAGAATAAGGCATTAATATGAGTTTTATATGTGCTAATAAACAGTCAGTATGCTAGTAATTTGCATGCTAATAAGTAGGGGAGAACAGAGGTGAAAGTACAATTTTTCAGAAAAACATACATTTAAAAGAGATATATTTCTGCTGTGGCCAGTAACTGTAGAAATTTTGTAGAAATGTAGAAAGACTTCAGTATAATTTCACTTTAAACATAAGTTGCACATTGTTACTTCCGACCCCGTCTGTTGGGCAAATCACTCAGTTCTGTAGCAGAGCTTCACTTGAATCTTCCAGAACTGATTCTCAACCTTTTATTTTAAACGTAAAGGGCACATTTCAGTCCTTCTCGTCTTCTGAAAATGTCACATGGGAGTAAGTTTGGCACTTAACGTGATTAATTCGCTCTAATTCCTGTCTCAGTAAATAAATAAATAACATTAATTTTCCAAAATGAAAATGGAAGTCTACTGATGCCCAATTTTTGAGTCTAAAGCTTGAAACTAACTGTAATTTCTGCACTTGATACCAAACTTTTTCACAAGTTGGCTTCTACAAAAGGCACCTTCGAAGACATTTCACAGTTATAATAATCCTTTAATGTGGCCCTGTATTTTATAGAAACTCATATCCTTGGTTTAGTAAGATTGAAGGCTCTGCAGAGAACTACAGCATTCTGTAGAACCCCAGTGATTAATCACATCAAATTCACTCAGATGTTAAACATGACTGGTTGCAAGGAGTGCCAGACAATGAGATTATATGACTGTTGCTGTCAGTGTTCCTCAGTAATCACTTAAGGTATCATTCAAAGAATGACTCCTCTTCTGCTGTATGCATCCCCAGCACTCCACATCTTTACATTTCTAGAGGTCCAGAACAGGATAGAACAGCTGCCTGCTTCCACATCAGTGTGAACGCTTATTCAGCTATGAATGGTGGGTAATGAAAACCAGACGCACAAGGTAGTAGGAGATGTTCCTGGATCTACATACTTTATCATTCCTAAAACTTAATTTCTATAGACCAATTGCAGCCAAAATTTTACCAACCTAAAATTCTTGCTCTACAGTCAAAGGGCACTGATTGGTTGAGGTTTTCCAATAACAACAAAGGATGCTCATTCATGTCCTACTTGCTAAAATAACACTGATAATATTGTTTTGGGCAGAAATAAATAAATAGTGTTGGGTATAATGCATTACTTTATTCTAATTATTTTTATCTGATAACGCACTACTGTAATGTGTTACATTTAAAATGTATGTCATTTGATTAGTTACCAATGTCAATAAAATAACGTTACTTAAAGTACAAATGCAGTGTTAAGAATAATATATGAAGTAAATCCATTTTAAAATCATGTTTTGCACGCCAATATGCCTTTAATAAATCACCAGAGAATGTGAGCTAAAACGCAGACCAGTCATATAACATTTAGATGCAATAAAGGTATTCTATCATATTTCAAAATGTTGCACTCGATTTCACTTATTTTAGTCTGACATTATAGTTTGGGAAAAGTCCAACTAGGAAAATGCATACACATTTATCTCATAATAACATTAATATAAGTAAGAATAAATGACTTATCAGAAATTATCTCCATCGCTGAAAGCCATGCGTCATTGCATTCTTCTTCTGAGGTAAATACAAGGTTGACTCCTCACATCGCATCTTCTTCCAAAACCGAAAACTAGCCTCGATTAACTTGATGATTGTTGCTGCTTTGTTTATGGAGGGGATGTGGGTGTTTACGTGTTCGCACATCTCATGTGGATGATTACCATATGAATAGCGCACGTTGCAAAAATATATTAATTTCATATGAATTACTTTATCAGAGAATGTGTTTCTGATATGACTTACTCAATTTAAAAGCAGACACTTCAATCTTTCTATATATATCTCATGTCTGTGTGCCAAGTATTCCCTGAGTTTTCATGCGTTTTCGTGGTGCATTTAAGAAAAAAGTTCAGGGAGACCGAGATGGAAGAAAGTGCACCCCGTTTGTTTTCTTTATTTTACAAAAGCACAATGTTTTGTTGATATTGCGAGTGTATGCAAATAAAAGAAGACCTTTTACGGTTTCAAATGATGTATTATTCTTAACTGTATGATAAAATATGTTGGAACATTTTAAGTTATTTTCACTGTTATCAGAAAAAAATGCAAGTGAATGTTCAAGTTGCTGTTTTGATACTATTTTTTTCAGTCAATATTCAACTTTAACTTTGTAGTATTTTTTTTTAGGTTTGATAACTTGAAAAATGCAGTAATCAGTTATGTAATCAAATTTCAATTTTAAGTAGTAATTAAAGTAATTTGTACTGGATTACCTTTTTTGAGAAACTTACCTAACACTGTAAATAGTAGTTATCAGCATAAACTCAGTGCTAAATAGTTAAGGATAATCAGTGTGAGATTTGCATTGAGTGAAACCCTAAGAGGAAGCTGATTTTGGTGGTCTTTATTAAGGCTTTCAGGTGACATACCAGGCTTTTTTGATGAATTAAAGGACTGTTTTTATAGTTTTTAGAGAAAATATCAACAAAAAGAGGCTATTACCTAGTCTAGGCCTTAATAGTCTGCCAGCCATTGGGCATATTATGGATTCTGTTCATTCTGAGACCAGAGTGGCCTGAAAGAAGCCCTTGGCACCACCTTTAAAACGTCTAAATCAGCCTGCACGGTTCTCCAGAATACTTGATTCTGAGTTGCAGTTACTGAAAAAATAAACACCAGCAGCATAAACAGGACCTAAGGCATATATTTTCAGCAGGTGCTCACATTGGCGAGAACCAGCTACATTTTCATCTTAAAGCCTAGATGAAATCAAAACAGACCTACTTTTTAAATGCACATAATTGGTCTTATTAAATAAATCAAAGGAATATTTAATCAAAAAAAAATTATTTGCACATAATTCCAGTCCATTAATTAACACAGTGCTATGTGAAAAGATGTGTGTTTGTAACAAACAAACCCATTGAGGTGTTTTAATATTAAATCACCACATTCAAGTCAATAATCCATAATGCTTCTTCCAGTTCATTTCACATCAAAATCCACTGACATGTTTGTTTAGAACTGTTTTGGAGTGTTTTTCCCTAAAGCAATATGAAGAGAGGACTCGTATTTCAGTCGGAAGTAACAAAAAAAGTTAATTTTGGGGTGAACTATTCCTTTTAGTGTATTTTATTATTATTATTATTATTTTTTATCAAAATAACTAAACAAACTCCAAAAACCAAATAGTTATTTAGTCATCATTTTAGAATACTGTTGTAGATAATGCAGCTTTTCAGAAGTCTTGAAAATGGACATTAACAGTAATGGATATCCCAATTATAGAAACAAAATTATAATAATAATAATAAACAAAAATAGATTTGAAAAAGCTGTTTTCCTATAATCAAGACTTTCGGCCACAATGTCCATGCTAAAAGCCTCCAAAATGGAATGGCAGAGGTGTTTCAGGAAGAGAGTCTTGCTCCATCTCTCTCTATCAATACCTGATGGATAAAAACAGGTCTCTACATTTTGAATTTCCAAAGTATGCCACACTGCAAAACTTACGTGGATTGGGAAGGCCATTTCAAGTTGAGTTTCTACACACATAGCATAGCATAGCTGAACTGAGAAGTTGGGGGCGGATTCACGAAAATCTTAAGACATTTCTTAAGATAAATTCCAAGGAAGTTCGTGAGAATGTTCTTAAGTGTCATTCTTGAAAAATTCTTCTCAAATATATTCCTAAGAACATCTTAATTTTTTTATTATATGAATGAATAAATGACGCACAGATATACTCACTTTGACTTTTTGCGCTTCCTGCAGATTACCCTATAATCATAGTATCACACTATTTCGTTGGGACTTTGACTGGCACTCAGCACGTTTTTATTACGGTGTGTTTTTGAACACCGCCAAAGATGATGTCATATTTTTAAGCTAAAAAAAGGGGAAAAATTAAATTAAAGCTCCCTATCTGACTCGTCAGCAAAAAGTAGCATCACACATGGGCTAATCATGACTGATCATTGTTTATGTTTTCAGTCATCGCTGTCACTTCAGAAAACTTGTGCACATCCCTATTAATAGTCATACTATGTATTATATGTAGCTAGTGTTGTTGTAATGCATAAATATAGCAATTAATCTGAAATAAGCCAATAAATGATTCCTACTGTTTGGGATTTAAGAGAAGTCTGACGCTGTCCTAAATTTATAAAGTTATTTGCAATGATTTTTAAGAAGATTCTTTTTCAAGAATTTGAGTTCTTTAAATTCTTCTTAAATTCTGTCTTAAGAACAATCTTCAAAGATGAATTTTGGGCAAAACAAAACATTCTTAACTTTTTTCTAAAGGTAAACAATAAGAAGAAAATGGCAGTTAAGAAGAAATTTCTTCTTTAAGAATGTTTTGTGAATCCAGCCCCTGTTGTTTAGAATTATAAATGTGCAATAGTTTGGGAGTCTGTGTGTTTTTACTTTTTGACATCTCTTTCTTAATTCACAGTGCCATTTCAAAACATGTTCAGAAGGTACACTGCAGTTTCCAGCAGTCATTAGGAGGAAAATGTCAGGGAAATACCAAAAGGCCTTTGTGTTAGAACATCCAAATGAACATCTATTTCAGCCCTACCTTTGATTTTTATTCATTTATTTAGATTTTATGTCCTACTGCAGCTAAGCACAAAGTCTAGTTTGTTCCACTGTTAGATTCCCTGAAGGCATCAGATTAATCAGACTTTCTGACTCTCATAGCAAGTCATTCTGTGAGTTGTTAAACCAATTTTCAGTTGTACTTTAGTTTGGATAGAGCACCTGCTGTAATGAAAACACTGTGTCCATAGAAGTGCTACTCGGTGCAATTCTGTACTGTATTGTTTACAGTTACACAATTATTTTTGTGTAAAGTCAGCTCTTGTGAACTTCCATTAGGCCCTCTCATTTGTCCAGATTCTCCCTCCCAAAAAAGAAAGGAGTGTCTGTAGACACAAATATATATCATATATTAAATAAAAGTAAATTGCAGTTTAATTAAGAAAAAAGAAAATAATACAATGATAAACTGGACAATAGAAACAATGGTGGAAGGACAAACACAATGACAGAATGAGAGAAACAACAATTGAACGACAAAATGATAAATACATCAACTGAATGATAGAACAACAGATACAACAATAGAGTACAATAGAATAACTATTAGTAAATTAAATTAAATTTAAAATTTAAAATTAACTATTAGTAAGCAACCCAACTGCAATTGCATTGGCAATACAAATGTATAGTTTTTGTCATGCCAATAAACCACACTTGAATTGAATTGAACTGAATTGAATTTTAATTATTTTTAATATTTGGTGTAGAGTTTACAAAGTGATGTAAGCCTATACAGTAATTCATGCAATTTCTGCATCTAATATTGGACTGATGTGGATTCAGATAGTGTTTGGTAGATTTATTTTTGCATGAAAAAAATAGCATAAGCCTTTAAATAGTTAAAGGTTAATAGTTAAATAGCCTCTCACAATTCTCCCTATTGGGAGAAACTATGTATACATGATCTAGGAATACAATTATTGTCATGCTAGGCTGATTCCTGTCAATCATGCTTCCCACATTAAAATGAATTTTGGAAATGCCCAGTGAAAGGCCCATTTCAAATTTGTTACTTCACATTTGTCAGTGCTGCTGTGTGCATGTGATGTTGGACACTGGGGACACAGTTTGCTGGCTGCTTCACATTAAAATGATAGAAAAACCCACCACCTTTTTCTATTCTCAGTTCAGGTCTGTGGATTGGTTTGCTGGGCAACCAGAATGAAAAATGATACATTTACTAAATATACCATGAGATATAATAGCATTCACTGAGTGCTCAAAAGATGAAATGAGAGTCTCCTCTGATACCTCATTTTACAATTAACAGCAGATGTTATGAAATGAAGAAGAATATCAGTTGTGCACCATGTGCAACATTAACAGTCAGTTTATGCAGTACACTGCAATGCATGGATTTTATGACCAAGGAGCAGGTTGCATTTTCAAATTTGCACACCTTGTTTCTGATTGACAATTACGGTGAATCCACAACAGGTCAATTAGAACAGAGTTTATAAATACTTCCAGTGTTTTCCTACTTAAAAAAAAGGCTTCGCTGGTCTTACTGTAAAAAAAAGTAAGAAAAAACATTATTTTAACTGTAAAAAAAGCAACAATATAGTAAAATTTCCATTTGATGGATTTTCATTTAAATGTTGTTTCTTAGTTTTCTCTCAATAATTATGTACATTAAGGTGTCTTACATCATTGAATGTATTTTACCATTTATTTGCATTTTTATTTTATGGTGGTTGTCAGTGTATTATAAATGTTTAAGTTCTTCAGTAGGTTGGAATATTAACATTATTTTAATAAAATGCACGTAATGTTCTGGCGATTTTTTTATTATTTTTTTAGGCTAGTTTTATAGGTTATAGATCAATTTGCAATATAGTTTGATTGGACACATGACTTTTGCAGTCAAAAGAGTAGATCGGGTAGCAGTTTCTAAGAGTTGATAATTCTATTTATTTTCTATGCTGTATGTAAGAGTTAGAGTCATTGAAATTGATGGGAATACTAACAGATCTCTTTGGAAAGAACTACATCCATGCTGGTCTTCTGCTCAGTCATCTCTTCTCACAGGAAGTGTGCTTCTCCCTCACTGTGAAGCATTAGTTCCTTTTCGAGCTGCGTCGAAAAACGCTTTGGGGAACGTCCCTGACGAGACCGACTCTGAACATCGTGTGCAATCTTGTCCAATGGACGGGCGTGACGTCACGGGCAGGGTGACGTAGCGACCAGGAAGCTATAAAAGCACGTACCGTGCAGCTGGCTTCAGCTTTCGCTCTGTCAGCAAGCGCTCTGTGTGTGCATGTCAAAGTCTGTCCTGTTGGTCCTATTTATTGTTGTCTGTCCCTAGCCATTAAAAGATCGCTAAACAGCTCAATATGCCAAAGTAAAAGCATAGACCAATATATTAAGGGCGATTCCAAGCCACGTTATAGATTGTGTGTTCCTCCCTGCCCTCGCTACATTACGAGTGGGGATACACACAGTTTGTGCGTGGCTTGCCTGGGATCGAAGCACGCTGAGTCAGCTCTCGAGGGGGCCGACTGCCCGCATTGTGAACGATAGTGCCAATGCGGACGCTTCGATCCCGGAGGGCTCTCTTCGAGAAGTGAGCCTTCGCCAGCGTCGATGCCGGTTCCGCTTTCGCCGAGGCGGAGCCGCGCCGGCATTCGTTGGGTTCGCGGATCGATCTGCTGGAAGGAATGGAGACGGGCACGTCCTTATCTCCTAGCTTACCCACCAGATCTGCCTGATTCCGGGGTTCGGAAGCCCGAGCTTCGGTTCTTCCCCCCCGCGCATCGGGCTTGACGCTCTGCCTTTCTTTCTCCGAGGAGATTGACACGGAGGGCATTGGCAAGCTTGTAGTTGCACAAACATAAAGTTGCATAAGCACAGTATAAAACAAACAGTGTTATGCCTTATACGGGTAGTGTTAAAGAGCAGCTATTTAATCTCTGAGGGGATTAATATTGTTTGTGTGACTAAACTGTTAGCGCGCTGTCGAGGCAACGCGTGGATTACATCATTTCAGTTTTGATGCGAATTTTTCCATACCCGACCGCGTGTCTGGTTATTTAAACTCCATTTAATAAGCAGGAGTTAGTTCTACCACTTCAATGTGTACTTATCGCAATCTAGACCGTGTCTACCTGTCTAATTGTTTGATTATTTTAAATTCTGAGGAATTTAATGACATTGAGAAGTCAATATTTCACTACAATGTGTACTTTATCACAATCTAGACCGTGTTTACTTGTCTGATTGTTGAATTGCATTAGATTCTGAGGAATCTAATGACCGTTATCTAACTTCAAGGAGTTCAATATATCACTTCAATGTGAATTTATCTCAATCCAGACCGTGTTTACTTGTCTGATTGTTTGATTGCATTAAATTCTGAGGAATATGATGACATTTTATTTGACTCATGAAGTTAGATGTACTGGAGGGACTGCTGGGCAGGAGCAGCCCCCTCTGCGTACAAACAGAGTGTTGCCGCCCATGTTCCCCGCTTAAGGAAACGGGACCAGAGGCTGAAGCAACGCTCTGGGCCAGTGACTTCCCAGACTAATCCTAAGGGCAGGCTGGGAGGTCAACGGCCAAAAAGTCATGACGCATTTCGGTCACGACTACAGAGGGCGGCCCCTACTGGGGTAGAGCGGTGTCCACCTCATTACACGGTGCCCGTCTCACCTCAGTGCCCTCGGGAGGTGTGTCTGCCAACCCTGCCAGAGTTTCAGGGTGCAGCGGCTTCCAGCGAGCACTGCTCTCAGTTATTTCTGCCTGTGAGCGTAGCGGAGCTGAGACGCTCGCCGCCCCTTCGGGGGCCTCTTACACCAGAGGTCAGTCTCGAGAGA
Organism: Carassius auratus; assembly: GCF_003368295.1. NCBI lineage: Eukaryota > Metazoa > Chordata > Actinopteri > Cypriniformes > Cyprinidae > Carassius > Carassius auratus. The sequence continues at coordinate 11,498,426 of NC_039245.1, read as the reverse complement.
CTGATTCCCTTAGTACATCAGTTAGCAGCGTGTAAACTACTGCCAAATGTATCTCAATGGGTCCCGCCGACATTCAATGGGGTTACACCGACAGTAGTCGGCCCCCAGCGGGCTCTGGTGATGGAACAAGAAGTGAATACCCTATTAAGGAAGGCGGCCATCGAGGTGGTCCCTCCTCTAGACAGGGAATCCGGGTTTTACAGCCGGTATTTCATAGTTCCAAAGAAGGATGGGGGGGGTTGCGTCCGATCTTAGACTTACGTCATCTAAACCTCTCAGTTATGTCACTGAAGTTTAAAATGCTCACTGTCAAACAGGATGTAGCTCAAATCAGATCCGAGGACTGGTTTGTCGCAATTGATCTCAAGACGCATACTTCCAAATATCCATCCTTCCACAACACAGGAAGTCTCTGAGGTTCGCTCTCGGGGGCAAAGCCTACAAATATCGAGTACTTCCCTTCGGCCTTGCACTCTCACCCAGCACGTTCACAAAATGTGTAGATGCGGCTCTGGTATCCCTCCGTATGCAGGGCATCCGCATTCTAAATTATATCGACGATTGGTTGATTCTAGCTCAATCAGAGCAGATGGCGGTTCGACATCGAGGTGTCGTTCTCGCCCATATGGGGGAGCTGGGTTTGAGACTGAATGCCAAGAAGAGTGTACTTTCTCCAGTTCAGAGAACCACCTATCTAGGCGTAGTATGGGATTCGACCACGATGCAGGCACGTATGTCTCCTGCTCGGATCGAGTCGATCCTCACATCAGTCAAGAGAGTCAAAGAAGGCCTGTCACTCACTGTCAAGCAGTTTCAGAGACTGTTAGGGCTCATGGCAGCTGCGTCCAACGGGATACCTTTTTGGCCTGCTGCACATGAGGCCCCTACAGTGGTGGCTCAAGACCTAGGGGTTTTCCCCGAGGGGAAATCCTTTCCGAACTATTCAGGTCACGCGGCAATGCCTTCGTGCCTTAGACATATGGAAGAAACCTTGGGTCTTGAATCAGGGCCCGGTGTTGGGAGCTCTTGGTCGCCGTGTAACGCTAGCGACAGACGTGTCCCTCACCGGTTAGGGTGCGGTCATGAGTGGCCACCCTGCCCGCGGTCTGTGGAGTGGGCGCCATCTGACATGGCATACCAGTTGTCTAAAGATGCTACCTGTGCATCGAGCATTGAAATATTTCCTCCCAGACCTGAGAGGTCACCATGTGTTGGTGCGCACCGACAACACATTGGCGATCTCTTATATCAGTCACCAGAGAGATCGGCATCCATGCCCCTTGTACAAGCTGGCACACCAGATCCTTCTGGGGTCCCAGGACAAACTCCTCTCGTTCGGAGCAGTGTATATTCCTGGGAGATTGACTGTGGGAGCAGACATACTGTCGAGACAGGGGTCGAGACCCGGGGGCTTCACCCTAAGGTGAAGTAGATATGGAGAATTTTTGGACCTCTTTGCGACTCAAGAGATATCGCAATGTCCCCTCTGTTTCTCTCTAGTTCATCCAGCTCCTTTGAGACTGGACGCTATGGTACAGACCTGGCCGAGGCTTCATCTGTACGCTTTTCCCCCTATCGCTCTGCTCCCGGGAGTTCTGGCGAGAGTACGCCGGGACGGGGTCCGTCTGTTGTTTGTAGCCCCGTTCTGGCCGAGCCCAGTATGGCTCGCAGATCTGATCTCTCTCCTCGACGGCTCTCCATGGGTGATTCCGATCAGGACAGATCTGCTCTCTCAGGCGTAGGGCAAAATATTCACCCTCGCCCGGAGTTGTGGAAGTTGTCTGTGTAGCCCCTGAGGGGGGCACAGCTCATAGCTTCCGGTCTCCCAACCGAGGTTGTTGAGACCCCCACACTCCAATCCAGAGCTCCCTCTATGAGGAAACTGTACGCTCTGAGGTTGAAACCCTTCTCCTCATGGTGCAGAGACTCCCAGCTTGACCCTGTTAACTGCCCAGTTGGTACAGTTCTGGAGTTTCTACAAGCTAGGCTCTCTGCGGGGTTAACTCACTCCACCTTAAAGGTGTACGTGGCGGCCATAGCTACTTACCACGTCCCTTTCAATGGTCAGTCAGTGGGTAGACACCCCCTAGTTACACGTTTCCTCCACGGTGCGCTGAGGCTGAGACCTCCAGTACGGTCCCGTGTTCCCCCTGGGACTTGGTTGTGGTGTTAGAGGCTCTTTGTAAAGCTCCATTTGAGCCGATTCATGAATATTACTGTCAGGCCCCCTCGGTGGCCCCTACCTACTTAGACTTTGCCCCTGGTATGGCCAAAGCATTTTATACCCTCGAGCGGGTTACATTCCTAAAGCTCCCTCTGTTACGCCACAACCCATAGTACTGCAGGCCCTCTGTCCTCCTCCCTTTCGGGAGCCAGACCAGGTGAAGCTAAATTGTATGTGTCCAGTTCGAGGACTGGACGCATACGTCCACAGAGCTGCTGTGGAGAAAACCTGACCAATTGCTTGCTTGCTACGGTCCTCCTAAAAAGGGTTCCCCTGCCTCTAAGCAGACCCTTAGTCGTTGGATAGTCGAGGCTATCAACGAGTCCTATGAGCCCTCTGGTCTTCCCCCTCCTTTGGGGGCCAAGGCTCACTCTACTCGGGGTATGGCGGCCTCCAAGGCCTTCTCAGCAGGTGTGTCCCTCTTGGACATCTGCAACGCTGCGGGGTGGTCCACGCCTTCTACATTTGTCAGATTCTATGATCTTGATATGCGAGCCGCTCCGGGCTCTTCTGTTCTCTCGCCTCAGCTGTGCTCTTCGGATACACACTAGGCAGGGATTTGGTAGTCTGGCAGCGTGGGCACCTCGTTCCCCAAAGCGTTTTTCGACGCAGCTCGAGTTCCCGAAAAGGAACGCCTCAAGGTTACGTATGTAACCCTAGTTCCTTGAGGGAACGAGACGCTGCGTCGCAGAGCCATACTCCCGGCACCCCTGCCGGCGCTTGCTTCCCTACTCGAAAGCTGAAGCCAGCTGCACGGTACGTGCTTTTATAGCTTCCTGGTCGCTACGTCACCCTGCCCGTGACGTCACGCCCGTCCATTGGACAAGATTGCACACGATGTTCAGAGTCGGTCTCGTCAGGGACGTTCCCCAAAGCGTTTTTCGACGCAGCGTCTCGTTCACTCAAGGAACTAGGGTTACATACGTAACCTTGAGGCGTTTTTTCTAATTACTCTGACCAGTGGCAACAATGACCTTTATAGGTCAAGACACTGTTTCACAGGAACACAAGTAAACAAAATTATGAAAGGACGGGACACTGGTGATAATTAACAAAGATATTTGTTCAGACTATCAAACCATGTGCACTTTGCAGCCCAATACAGCCCTGAAAATATGATACAAAGTCATTAACATAAAGACCTCCACTTCCTCTCCTCCCACTCACTGTCGGCACAAATTTAAAACTTTTGGAATTTTAACTACTCCAGCCAGTCCTGGATGTGCCTGCAGAAAATTAATATGTCAACCATGTAAGCCTTTTCTTTGTATTTATAGAAGCAACCTCCGGGTCGTCTCTGGTTTTAGGTGATTTCATTAGTCCTTTATGCGTCTTAGGTTGGCAGTTGGAAACCAATTACTTATTTTTGGACAGCACCTGGATAGCAGGATGTGGGAAGACAGAAAACAGAGGAAGCAAATAAGATGATTGGCTCACGCAGTCTGCTGAAATAGGAGCGACCTCATAGATGATCAGAAGCACAGTTTTATATAACTGTTCACACTCGCCGTTTCTGCATATTTGACTTCAAGCTATAAGCAGCATATCAACAATTTCCAAACTAAAACAGTGAGGCAGGAAGACTGGGGGAATTATTTTAATTCCGTGATAAGGGATTTTCCTGCCATTTAAGCAATTCAGGTTTGAAGTATCAAATGCAACATGCTTTTGTGCAAGTTTTTGCACTGGCCATCAGCCAGGACACGATAAGTAGAGTGTTTCTAGTTAAGCCTTAGCCAAATCCGATTCATGCACACATGGCTAACTTAGGTCATTTGTTTAAATAATGCTTATGGGTAAACTACGGTATTTAAATGAGCTCTAGGCCATCCCAGCCTGGGTATGCATTATGAGACAGGACACAAGCAATTTAAGCCTTTTGGTCAAGCCGTCCAAGAATGAGTCAGTCCCCTAGCATTGTGTCATTCAGTCAAGTTGGCCCAGAAACATAGAGATAGCACACACTTACTGTTTGCACAGTTCTGTACAGCAGAGGCAAGTCTTGGCAGGTAGACTGTCATGTTGTACAGAGTCACATGCTTTTGTTTTTTGTTTTAATTGTAAAACAGATTTTCACATTTAATTAAATGTTTTACTTGATTTTTCTTTGTAATTGTTGTGAAATCTACTAGCAAATTCAGAGTAAAAAAATTAAACCTGTCTTTTTCAGTGTAAAATAAAATTAAATAAAAGTGGGTAATTAAGATATTAATAGTTTTATATAGTGATGATGGATGCATAAAAAAAATCTAAAGTCACAGTAAAGACTGTTTTATTCATCAATAATTCATCGTTTTTAAAATTTTTAAGAAATATTATTATTACTAATTACTAATAATATAAATAATATTATAAATATTATAAATAATATTATATAATATAATGTTAAATATATTAAATATATATGTTAAATATATTAAAACTGAAAATAGTTATATTAATTGAAATGATATTTCACAACATAATTTTTAAACTGTATATCTGATCATCAAATGCATCCTTGGTCAAAATAAGATACCTTTTTTTTATTTTAACTGACCCCAAACATTTGAACAGTTGTCAGATCTGTAGTTTAACAGATGCTGTTTATCTTGTGTTTATATTCTACTCTTACACCTCTTGCCTTAGGGAAAAACAGCACTTGGATTCAATACAGATGTCAAAAACTTGTCACAATGTGACATGTTTTGAGCAGTTGCTGTCCTTACCAAACTATTTATTTACTTGTCATGGCACTGCCAGACTGCCAGCTCTGTACAATTCATAGGTTTGTGCCATTACAAATCCAAAAACACCATGCAAATCAATTTATTCCAGTCAGCCATTTATGAAAACCACAAGTGATTGATGTGTTGATTCCTGAAATAAATCATCTAATCAAAAGAGCTCTTCTGATATTTTAAAAACCTTGTAAGAGGAATCCAATTTGCCAAAGTACACCTACAATCACACCTGCAAGGGCACATTTCCTTTGAGGATGAAACCTCAGTCTTTCAGCAATAAGAAAAGCCAAGATTGATTGATTTGGTGACATTTCTGAAGATGAGCTAAGAGCCTCTCAGACAGATTTTTTTTCTTTGTCTTGTCGGTGTTTAATAGAAGAATTGGTCTTGACAAAGAGTTCAGATACATTGGAGTTCAAAGGTATAGCTCACCCAAAAATGAAACTCTCATCAAATACATTTATTTTAGTTTTTGGAGGAAAACAGTAAAATAATAAGAAAAGAAAGAAATAAAGAAAAGCACAACTGAAAAATCACCTCCTCTGCTACAACAGAGAGGAAGATTTTTTTTAGTGAGTCATGAATTAAATCTCAGTTTTTTCATCACACAACGTTATTGTATGTCTACTGAAGACTTTAAAAATGCTGCACTCTCAGGAAAAAAGGTAGAAAAGCTCTCACTGGAATGGTATCTTTTCAAACGGTACAATTTTATACCTTTTAAAAAATATATATTCTAATATAATATTAAGTATTTACTTAATCCTCTCAGTGTCAACTGTCTGTCGGTTCTAAAAACGTTAAGGCGGGCGTACGCGGTGCGATTTTTGCTGTCGTACGAGTTCACATGCGATTTTTTTCAATCGTGTGGAAATCGCGTATTCTCGTATGGTCGCGGCTCGTATCATTTGCGATAAATTACGAGCTGGGCAGAGTGGCTTATGAGCACTTCCCGACCTCCCGATCATTTTTAAAAATGTCTAAAAAGTTTGTGAGCTATCGGTTTGAATTCGTGCCATTTGTGCGGTTGAACGAGCCGATTTGTTGATTTATCTGAAGTTGACCAATCCCGAACTAGGAAAACCACAGAAGAAGAAAGACGAAGACGGCGCAGCGCCACGGGGAATGTGGAGTATTGACCATGAGGATAAACTCGCTGAAGTGTGACAGGAACAGCGAGTGCTGTATGATGTTTCTAGCAACGTATTCCAATGCCTTTTTAGTTCTCTCTCGCTCTCTCTCTCACACACGCATATGTAGTTTACAGGGACTCTCCATAAACGTAACGGTATTTTATACTGTATATCCCCATACACTAGCTCTATCCATCACGGAAAATGCATGTTTAAAATTTAACACACACACAGGGTAACCAAATGTCCCGGTTTCCTATTGCTGAAAAATAACCTGTACGTGTAGGAAACAGTCACGGCTTGTATCAATATTTAATATGCAGTTATGAGAGAGGGAGCGCAGTTATATTAGGTTATATTACAGTTTCTTAGTTCAAACACACCTTGGTAAAAGGTGCATATGATACTTAATGTATCAATTAATAAGACTAAGTTCGATACTTGCATGTCTCGCTTGTTTGAAAAAGAGTGCTGATGCACTTCGGGGCTCCAGTTGGTCTCTGCTGAAGTGAGTTGATGAGAAAGACCACTTTGAATCAGAGGATCTTGATTAATGCACAGTCAAGGCCGAAGACCTGGCACAAGCTTTAGAGTGGTTTTTAAGGCTCTTAGCTCAACATCTTCTTCTGGAATTCCTGAATCTAGAAGAACCACCCTGATCTGGTGATTATTGGAAGTTTTAAAACTTTTTGTTTCTAGCATGGTGTCTTGCATCTAAAATTAGATTGGGGGTTCAAGAGAAGAATCTAAAACTAATATGTTAGGTATCAACATATAATATACATTCTCATTTAGATCATGAAAATACGAACTCATAGATACCAAACATCATACAGATGAGTGTGACGAGTGGGGCGGGGGTGAGAGACCCTCATGGATGACTGGTGCCCACAAACAAAACACAAAATAAAGCCCAGGCCTGGTCCTCTCTCGTCCTTCACTGTTGTCTCTCCTCTTTTGTATCCTTCTGGTGCTGTTTTGTGTTTATTTTATTATTAAAGCTTCCTTTAAACGCCGGTTCCCGCTTCCTTCCCGTGATGATGAAGTTTTTATATTGTTACAATGAGGTTATATTAACAAGTGATCCATCATAAGCATGTATAAAACATATACAGTACACAAAACACAATATACAAAGAACAGTAACAGCATACACAATGCCCTAAAGTATATGTGAATCAATTCAAAGAAAGCTTGTTCTCTGAATGAATTAGAGAAGAGTCCCTTTTTATGTGCATTATGTGTCTGTTTTTGAGAGACTTAAGTCAAGAGTTGCTTGGCCACATTCCTGGGCATTATAAACCTAGTGTTATCAGATAGTGTGCCTTTGGTTGCTATAGAACAAGAGGCCTGTTCTGCCTTTTTTGAGATGATAGTTGCATCTTGGGGGAAGGGTCCATAGACCCTTTGGTTAGATGAGGAGGCGTAAGATATTATTTGTAAAAAATAACAAATAGTTGTGTGTTTGGTTGGTCCAAATGCTACAGCAGTAAGGATGTTTTTCAGCTGGTCTGTACGTAGTTTAGAAAGTATGTCCGGAATCTTAAATAAAATAAAATAAAATACTCATGATATTGACTCTATAAATTATAAGCTACATATCACTTTTGCAGGAAAACAATTATTTACAATGCTTACAATATTTATCTGTTTATATTTATAATAGGTTTGTAATTCATACATTCAAGTCTAACATGGCACTTTATTTGTTATGCTGAAGGAGTGTGAGGTAAGATTTAAGTATATTTGACAGCTGTTTTATAATAAAAATGTCAAATGACCAATAGTAATATCTAGTGATGCAAACTAAGACTATGGGCCCTATTTTAACGATCTAAACGCAAAGTGTAAAGCACACAGTGCAGGTGCACTCCGGGCGTGTCCAAATTCCCTTTTTTTCTATTTTAACAACTGAAAAACAGTAAATTTTTGGAATGGGTTGTCCCTGTTCTTTTAATAGGTAATGGGCGAAACGTTCAAGAAACCAACCAGAGTGTCATCTCCCATTCCCTTTAAGAGCGAGATGCGCTCGCGCCATGGCGGATGGCTATTTACATGGTGGAATTTATTGCCGGAAAAGCTGAACGCTTCCGTTAAAGTGCACGAGCAGATCATCTACGGGACAAGCAGGAATCCACCAAAGCTTCCAGAGGTGAAGAAGGCATGGAAGTAGAATTTCATTCATCATTATAAATAGTAATAGGCTGAATTGCAAATAGGTAGCCTAATTCTTATACACGCAATGACTATCCATCATTAAATTTTAATTTTTATGTAGCCTACACAAAAATATTATTTTACACTGTAATCCTTTTGTTTTTAATATTTGCCATGTTTTTGTAATGCACATCCCTGTGTGTAATAAGCAAAGTCAACGCGCGCTGTGAACCCGTCCAGAGGCACATTTTCTACCAACGCGTTCTTTAAATAACAAAATAAATATGCGTCATTGACTTTAGACTTTAGACCAGGTTTGAGTTGGTCTATGGCGCAGTCTATTTTCAGCTCCTTAAAATAGCAATGCGCCAGCACTGCACCTAAACACACTTCTTTTTTAGACCAGCACGCCCATGGGTGCACAAATGGGCGCAAATGCATTTGCTAATTAAACAACATGGTGCTGGACGGGAAATGCGAACGGCGCTGAACTGAAACTAGCAAACACACTTTTGCTGCACCTTGCTTCGCATTGCGCCGGGTGTATGATAGGGCCCCATCATTTTCGAGATCCATGTAATTCATAACTGATGTATTAAAGGAGCCATTTTCAACATATAAGAAATACACTTAAATGGGGCATAACACACACAAATTCACCCAAACTCAAGTTAATCTTGAGTACCTAGAGTAGCACTTTATCCTTCATATCTCCAATAAGTCTTTCGTTTTATCATATTTCTAAAGAAAGATACAGTTTTGCGTTTCTCTCTGGAAAAAGCAGAGCTCCTGGAGGTGCACTGTGGGTGGAGCTAAAGAGTTGCGAGCACTTTTGATGCCGTTTCACTTATAGTCTGCAGTTCTGAATCATGACCAGGATCTTTTGCAGCTGGGACCATGCCATCTTTCAGTATCAAATGATGTGCAAATCCATCGTCAAACTGGGCCTTGTTTATAAAACTTTCATCAACAAACACATTTGTGAAACTCTGCTGTTGCCCCGGAAAAACAAACTTTATCTACTGTTTACATAACGCTGGGTTCTTCACAAAGCTGAACAAAGTTTTCTTTCCAAAAACACACTTCTTTGGAAACATTCTTTGCGATTGAGACCTGTGCAGCGCTGCCGCTGGATAAAGCTCATTGATGGGCATGATCCCGCTCTCACTTTGGATGAAACATGCACGGGCACGTTTCTCATATAAAGAGTTCTGTCCTCATCTATGTCATGAAGAGCCACAATCGGAAAAACTCTCCAAAACTTGTACGAACCAGGAAGTAAGATTTTTGGAACAGAAATATTCTGTCATACAGCCAAAATGAGTAGAACATGGACGAATCTTCATTATCGGGGAACTAACCCCTAAAGAGTGAACGTATCCATATTTTTAAATAGTTCAAATGGATTACTTTACAATAAACTGTGGTTCTTTTAATGGACTTCACCTTCACCTTTCTTTGCTCCCTTAAATCCCTTTAAATATTTTAATTATTTAATTCCTTTAAAAGTAATTAAATAATTTAAACCCCCAATAACTGACAATAGTACAGCGTAGGGATCGAGGGAGAATTTTTCCTTTCTGTCTAAAAACTGTAATGTTAAAGAAAAGCTGCACTGTATTTTTTTAAATTACAGATGATTACAATAAATGATGAAACAAAGAAACAATGCTGTGCAGATGTATTATGCACATGTATTCCCACACACCAATTTTGCACTTAAAACCATTTTCTACTTTCAATATCAAGCACCCCACATCAGTGAAATCAACAAAGTGCTTGTCCACATGCGTCATGCATGTATGTTTGTGATGGGCTCACCAGGAACATCAGATGCAACTGTGGTACCCCTCCACAACAGTGGGCTTAAAGGTCATTTGATGCTTTTTATTTAAGATCATCATTTAGTCTATTTGGTGTAACAAAATATGTTGATATGCTTTAATGTTCAAAAAAACATTATTTTTCAAATACTGTATTTTTACAATTACATTACATTATTGTAGGTCCTCTATGCTCCGCCTCTCTTAAACACGTTGTTTTCTCCAAAGTCCCTCCTTCCCACAAGCGCAGTCTCCTCTGATTGGCAAGCTGACCCAGTGCATTGTGATTGGCTGAACACCACAGACACTTATCAGAAACCCGATGGGAACGGATAGGACCCGAAGGGTTCGGTTCGGGTTCAGGCTTAATTTATATCATCTTACGCGGGCTCGGGATTGCGCTCCGGTTATGTGATGTGTTTCAGTAAGTGAAAATGTTGAAAGATTGAAAAAAAATGGATGCTGAGTAGGTGTAACGGAGGCTTGCCTCTGGCGATTACTTTTTGGTCCACCAGCAACTAAAACAAAGTCTGAAGTGTGGAAAAGTTTTGACCATGTTTATAATGAGAATAAAAAGCAATGTGAACCAGGCTCTTGCTCAGGTCATACAGGGACCGAACAGCCCTAAGCCGGGGGCCACCGACCCCATACTCCCAGAGCACCCTCCACAGGATGCCGCGGTCGAATGCCTTCTCTAAATCCACAAAACACATGTGGACTGGTTGGGCAAACTCCCATGAACCCTCCAGCACCCTGCAAAGGGTATAGAGCTTGTCCAGTGTTCCACGACCGGGACGAAAATGACACTGTTCCTCCTCAATCTGAGGTTCCACCATAGGCCGAATTCTCCTCTCCGGTACCCTGGCATAGATTTTCCCAGGGAGGCTGAGAAGTGTGATCACCCTATAGTTGGAACACACTCTCCGGTCCCCCTTCTTGAAAAGAGGGACCACCACCCCAGTCTGCCAGTCCAGAGGTACTGTCCCCAACCGCCATGCGATGTTGCAGAGGCGTGTCAGCCAAGACAGCCCCACAACATCCAGAGACTTGAGGTACTCAGGGCGGCTCTCATCCTCCCCTGGTGCCTTGCCACCGAGGAGTTGTTTAACTACCTCGATGACTTCAGCCTGGGTGATGGACGAATCCTCCTTGGAGTCCCCAGCCACTGCTTCCTCAACGGAAGACAAGTCTGTGGGATTGAGGAGATCCTCGAAGTGTTCCCTCCACCGCCCGACGATATCCCCAGTTGAGGTCAACAGGTGCCCATCTCCACTGTAAACAGTGTTGGTAGGGCACTGCTTCCCCCTCCTGAGGTGTCGAACGGTTTGCCAGAATCTCTTTGAAGCCAACCAATAGTCTTTCTCCATGGCCTCACCGAACTCCTCCCAGGCCCTATTTTTTGCCTCCACGACTACCCGGGCTGCAGTCCGCTTGGCCTGCCGGTACCTGTCAGCTGCCTCCGGAATCCCACAAGCCATCCAGGCCCGATAGGACTCTTTCTTCAGTTTGACGACATCCCTTACTTCCGGTGTCCACCACCGGGTTCGGGGATTGTCACTGCTGTTCGGCCCTTAGGCACATACAACAATGAGAGACCTATCCCCGACTCGAAGGCGTGGTGGATGCGACCATCTCGGTCACCGGGGTGAACTCCAACACATGGCGGCTGAGCTGGGGGCTATTAGGATGATGTTGTCGTGTTGGCCTCCTCAGACCCGGACCTTCAGTGTGTGAAATGAGCTTTCTCCATAGGGTGGCTGAGTGCTCCCTTAGAGATAGGGTGAGAAGCTCGGTCACTCAGGAGGAGCTCAGAGTAGAGCCGTTGCTCCTCCACATCGAGAGGGGCCAACTGAGGTGGCTCTGGCATCTACTTCGGATGCCTCCTGGACGCCTTCCCACGGAGGTGTTCCAGGCACGTCCCACCGGGAGGAAGCCCCTGGGAAGACCTAGGATACGCTGGAGGGACTATGTCTCCCGGCTGGCCTTGGAACACCTCGGGGTACCCCCGGAAGAGCTGGAGTAAGTGGCTAGGGAGAGGGAAGTCTGGGCGTCTCTGCTTAGACTGTTGCCCCCACGACCCGGCCCCGGATAAGCAGAAGATGATGGATGGATGGATGGTGTAGTCTACGTTAGTTATGAACAAATTATGTTAAAACATCTATAAATGACTCATTCTTGACAAAAGGCAAAATAGCTGTTTGTGTGCGCACATTTGAATAATGTCAGGCTGTAAACGGGTTCGGGCTTTAAAAAAGCTGTCAATGAAAATATACTTGTCGGGCTTGTGCCGAAACATGTCGGGCCTAACTTTTAAGGCCTAATTACAGCTCTAGTTAAGACAGCTGACTCTGCTGAATGACCATCTCTCTCTCTCTCTCTCAAGTGCGTGCAACACACACACACACTGTGCAAAACTAGGTTCACGAAACGGCCGTCCATAAAATGTATTGCTGTTCTGTTGTAAGCAATCTTAAAGATTCCTAAATGCATCTACTTTTGGAAGGCCAAATAAAGTGCTTTTGCTTCGGCCTTGAAACACACAGCATCTCCCTGACATGGCTGCTCCAACACTAAATGGAGTTACTGAAACCACGCCTTCTTTCTTTGTGTGAACATTAAGGCAACATTATGTAAATACTTCCACATAGTGACGTAGACATGTGGGGGCATGTTTGAAGGAGATGTTTTTTTTTTTTGGGGGGGGGGGGCAGAGTCTTAACTTTGATAAAGAATATCTCTTTGGATTTGAGACTTTAGTCTTTGCAACTTCAGGGACCTTATCAATGCAAAATCTGCTTGTAACACTCCAAAGAGAAAAGAAAATTTGAAATTGCATCATAGGACTCCTTTAATGTTTAATGAGAGCACCTTTGGGCCATGATGAAAAGCCTTTTTAATTATTATGATTACAGTCAGTGGCAATCAGGGGCCAACCTGTCATATCTTTTCACCTCCACACTGCCACCACTGCAGGGGGAGTCTCCAGGACACATGCACAAGCATGCTTTTGTGCTCCACAAGTGTGTGTGTGTAGGTGAAGTGTGTGAACAGTTTTTTGCGGCCACAACAGAATCTGTCAATTTGTACAAGTTGTCAAGATGACAACTTCACACACATACACACACCCAGTATTAATTAGCTCATTCTTCATGTCATACAGTACTATCTGTGTCACATCCATTTCTATCAACTCAAACAGCTTGACAGACAGCAGGATTAGCAATGTGGGTGTTAGCTTATTTGTGAGTTTCATTTGTGGTGCTTGCTAATGTAAACATCACTATTAATATTGCTCATACAATCGGGGAAGTGAGGGATTCGAGAAAAAATCTACAGCCAATGAGAGAGCCTGATACAGGGCAAGGGAAAGTTGAGTTGGAGGAGTCTGCAACAGAACTATTCTCTCTTTCATATTCTTCTGTTTCACTGCAAATCAATGTACCGGCAAACATTGTGAAACGTAGTTTGTAGGCAAGGCAGTTTCTTCCTACTGAAAAGTTGTGTTATGTGTGGTTCCCTGCTGCTGATCCATCATGAAGTGTGCAACTAGATGAATTGTGCAGTGTGAGAACAACAGCAATCTGATGACTTTGAAATCCTTGGCAACTACCCATAACACAAGCATCGTGGCAATAACTTTTACCTGGGCAACACAGCCTTTTAACTAATGCTGCATTATTTGGGGGATTTATATATATATATATATATATAGAGAGAGAGAGAGAGAGAGAGAGAGAGAGAGAGAGAGTTGTGATTGTTTATTAGAATGTGAAAGGAAATAAACTACAGGTTGGCTGTTGGCTTGTTTGCAGGACTGCACAATAAAAAATAAAAAATAAAAACTTTATTTAAAATATGTATTATAATTGTTTTATAATTAATTATTATAATGAATAATATTTTTTCTAGAATCCCACCAAAATGAAATATTAAAATTATCTTAATAGTATACTTAACTTATCAAATAAAATCGAATAATAATCATTATCATCATCATTTACAGTACATCTCTATACTATACGACTTCATTTTCAAATGTCATAAAGCTTTATATTGCTTATTTTGGTTGAAAACACAGGGAGCCCTTAAAGCTTTTGTTTTCTTGACAACAGACAGTTTATAAGTCCTTTGCAATTTTGCATTACAATTTTTAGGAGATGATAGGCATATGTTGTGTTCCCAAATGGGCATTATCATTAACCCAAACTACTGGAGTCTGTGTGAAGCAGCATTTACTGCAAAGTACCTAAAAGAAACCCTGAACATTTTCTACAAACAATATTACAAATCTTGTTACTCAATACTTGCTACCCACACACACAGGACAATGGAGGAAATCAAGTGTATGCTGGTTTGATCCTCGGGATGTGGCTGTTTCTCACAGCAAAAAGACGAGCGTTGTTTCTGAAGAGGCTGAGGGCAGCAAAACGAAACACTGCTGGCGGGGTTATTCAGGATACTCCGTCTGGCGCGTGCAATGCTTATGCAGTGAATAGTGACGATTCTCTCTGACCAATCAGCAGTCTGCCGTGTTTTCACGTCACATTTTAGTATCACCTCAGCTCACTCAGAACCTCACCAGAGGTGTTACGAAAAAAAGTACCTGGAAGCAGGTACAGGTACAACTTTTACACAATGGAAAACCAAACAAAGGCAAGTCGAGTCGAGCTGGTACTATGTAGTGGAAAAGCACCAATAGAGCAGGGGTAGACACTTATGAATTAATGAATATTAATGCATCAGAGTGGAGGTTTCTCATTAGCGTGTAGTCAAAAGAGAAGCACACTCATAAAGGTAGTGTAAGGTTTTCGAGTTAATTAATCAAGTGCAGTCTTAGTCGACACTGTCATTTACATTACTCACATAGAAAAGGAGAAGACAGAGAGGCTTCAGCTTTCTTTAATTTAGCTTGGGGCTTCCTAAAGGTTGGTCACACAATCACAAAAACTACCTAAACAAAATGGGCCCATGACATGTTGGTAAAGTTACAAAATCAAGATTTTTCAATTAATATTTACAGCTAAAATAGATATTTTAGCTTCTTTTTTAACTCTCTTATATTCTAATACTTAATCTAATCTGTTTATATACTCATATGCACTGTAGCTCACAGTAGCCATACATTTTAATTACATAAATTTTTTAGCAAGCTCAAATCTTTTGCAACTGTTTGCAAATGTTGTTTCTGGATTTCTAATATAGGGTGTTAAGTTACATGGCATTTATGAACATTAAGATGAATGGGAATACTAACAGATAGCTCTCTCTTGGCATTTCAGACCTCATTGACCCATACTAAGATCCATTACCCCTCTAAGCCTATGTTGAATTTTTTTTATAGCAGTTTCTTTTTCACCATGTTCATTGAAGCAGATTAATCAAAGCTGTACTCTTATAACTAATGGCAAGCACATGGTGTGGGCTATTGAACCTCTGAGCTTGTCATGCAAATGGATACAAATTACACCTGAAACCCCGAATAACCAAAATAAATAACATGCAAAGCTGACCAAATAGTTGTGTTTAGGGATGTTTTTGGTTTCTTAAAAGGAGTTGACATATTAGGGTAATTACCGCAAAGCATTTACACACAATGCATTGCTGGGACACACCAGTTAGAGTGTGCTGCTGAATATTTCCAGCCTAAACTATCAAAATCCTAGCATTAGTTATGAAAAACATTTTATAATTTAATGCAGAGAATATTTTTATAGAATAAAATTTAATTGTCAATGTGTCCAGTTTACACATCTTTTCTGCAGTGGGTTTCTTATGCCATGTAAATACTGAATTGAACTGAATTATTAATGAAACTGAAATAAGTAATGAAAAGCATATTACTTCTCAATAAAATTAAGCTCTTTCCTCTTCTACAACAATACAATATTGTTCATGCTACAAGTGTCCTATTGCAGTGGTTCTCAACCATATATATATATATATATATATATATATATATATATTGTGACGAGTCAGCTGCCTCCTCCCTGATTATCACCGGCACCCCGTCCTAAATCGCCGCCCTTCACCAGGCTCCCGACTGGAGTGGGTGTGTGAGAGGAGGGGCGCTGGACGAGTCAGGGCTGGCGGCGTGTGATGGGGCACACCTGAAGGAAGTGGAGCCTCATTACCGCCGCTGTTTAAAAGCCCAACGCGCCTCTCCTCAGGAGACCGGTCTCTTCCCCGTGCATGCACGCTGGTGTCCTCGTGGGTCCAGGAAGGGAGCGTTGAGGGACTCCCGCGCCACCAAGACGTGAGCTGCCGGACCCGCGATCCGGAGGAGAACCGCACCCGTTTACACGGCCGACGGGCCAGGATGCCGGGCCGTCCATCCCCTACCAGCGCCGCGGCCAACGAGAGAGACGCGGCCGCTAGGAGAAGCCGCCGCCCCTCGCGCCCCGGACCAAGGAGGGGAGCGCGTGCGGCCGCCGGACTCCGCCCCTTACCTGGACCCTTCCTTGATGAACACTGCCCGACCCACACAAATCCCGCAGCACGACGAGGACACCAGATTCCCTGTTATTTTGGACACTTTCCCCCTTTTGGCCACTTTTATTCCCTTTGTTTTATGATTTCTGTTAATAAAAGCCTCTCCGAGGCCTGACGCCACGCCCACTGTGTCTGTCTTGTGCTCCTCCCGTGACACTGGTGGAGAATGCGGGCAGGCGGAGCCTAGACAGCGCAGTTGGGAAACGTCTGGTGACGTCACCCCCTCTCGCTTGCAAACGTTCGTGAGAACCCAGACTGGGACGGAGGAAAACTGGGGACAGCCTCCCAGCCACACAAGGGGTAAGTGACTTTTCCATTGTCATTTTACCCTGTGGTTGGTTGAGGCTGTCACTAAAACCCGGTTTCTCTGTCCCTGTTCTGGTGCGCTGCGAGAGGGAGGACCGCCCGGAGAGGAAGCCCCGCCCACTCCGACCGTTTGGAGCCTGGTTGAGGATGGTAGCACTCCCGTGTGGGTGGCGCCCTGGGGACGGGGATGTCGCTTGGGAGGGGGAATGTGACGAGTCAGCTGCCTCCTCCCTGATTGTCACCGGCACCCCGTCCTAAATCGCCGCCCTTCACCAGGCTCCCGACTGGAGTGGGTGTGTGAGAGGAGGGGCGCTGGACGAGTCAGGGCTGGCGGCGTGTGATGGGGCACACCTGAAGGAAGTGGAGCCTCATTACCGCCGCTGTTTAAAAGCCCAACGCGCCTCTCCTCAGGAGACCGGTCTCTTCCCCGTGCATGCACACTGGTGTCCTCGTGGGTCCAGGAAGGGTGCGTTGAGGGACTCCCGCGCCACCAAGACGTGAGCTGCCGGACCCGCGATCCGGATGGGAACCGCACCCGTATACACGGCCGACGGGCCAGGATGCCGGGCCGTCCATCCCCTACCAGCGCCGCGGCCGACGAGAGAGATGTGGCCGCTAGATGAAGCCGCCGCCCCTCGCGCCCCGGACCAAGGAGGGGAGCGCGTGCGGCCGCCGGACTCCGCCCCTTACCTGGACCCTTCCTCGATGAACACTGCCCGACCTACACATACCCCGCAGCACGACGAGGACACCAGATTCCCTGTTATTTTGGACACTTCCCCCCCTTTGGCCACTTTTATCCCCTTTGTTTTATGATTTCTGTTAATAAAAGCCTCTCCGAGGCCTGACGCCACGCCCACTGTGTCTGTCTTGTGCTCCTCCCGTGACAATATATATATATATATATATATTCAACATTTCAACATTGTTATTAATAAAAACTGTTTCTTGAGCATCAAATCATCATATTAGAAAGATTTTTGAAGGATCATGTGACACTGAAGACTGGAGTAATAATGCTGAACATTTGCCATCACAGGAATAAATTACAATACGACATAATATATTTAGGCATATATATATATATATATATATATATATATATATATATATATAAAGACATATAGATATATATATATTTAAATGGAAAAAAATGTAAATTGAAATAATATTTCACAAAATTGCTGTTTTAGTGTATTTTCACCAAATAAATGCAAGTTCAGTGAGCATAAGAGTTTTAACATTTTAAAAATAGAATAGAATAGAATAGAATAGAATAGAATAGAATAGAATAGAAAAGAGCTCACCATGTGAGAAACACGGCCCCATTGTGTAAGAAATGTAAAATTGAGATAGCAACTAATAGCATATGTATTACCGTTTTTTTGAGACTTATAATGGAGTAAAATTAGTGCTTTTGGCCATTTAGTACCATTTGGCAAGAATACAATCTCTTCTACACCTAAGCTTTAAAAGTCTAATTGCTTCAGCTACTTTCTGCTAATTGGTAATGAGAAACTAATCTAGATAAGCCTCATAAGTTATCATGAACTGTCCATTACATATCATTGTGTCTACATAATGATTAAATTTAAAATTCAGCAACATTTATGGCATTTTTTGGACTCTAAAATTCAATCTGGTGCAATGAACGACAAAAAAATGCTTTAAATGCTGAATCTAGTGAAGATGATGAAACATAACCCTGCTGACAACAGGAGGCTTTATTCGGCACAGCTAAGCAAAACAAGTCTGAAGCAGGTGCTTGGATGCAGCAATTGTCAAGAACTCTCTAATCCCAGCCAAACACATGCAAGCTGCAGAGTAAACAATTGTCACTGTGCAGTTACGCTCCACTTCATGCTTAGGAGTATTTCATGAGACTCAAGCTAAACGTTATGTCTGACACATTATCTGACCTAAATGTCCTGGAGGGATACAGATTAAATATACAATAAAACTATACAAATATACAATAAGGGCATTTAATTAATAAATAAAAAGTTAAATAAAGCAGCACAAGGCACATGGAAACCAGTGAAGTAAACAAACAGGACAGATACAATTATTGTAGTGCAAAAGAGCTTATCCAGTCTGATTAAAATAACAAAAAGCTCAGAGAGCAGTTATGTTTAAACTGACTGAAGAAGTAGTTGAATGACATCAGTTCAATACTGAATGAGGTAGTGAGCTGGTGCAGGACATAGTTTGTTAGTGGGAGGGGGAGTGGAAGAACCTTGGAGTGTGAGAGCTGGCAGGGGGCAAAAGAAGGGAGGGGGTTCAGATTTAAGTTGTGCCTGGGGCAAGGAGGCGGGGGGGGGTGCAAGGTTGGGAGGGAGTTCAGCTTCTTGACAGCCTGGTGAATGAAGCTGTCCTCCCTGGCCTGGAGACTCCGCAGTCTCCTCCCTGATGGCAGCAGACTAAAGAAGCTGTGTGTCGGTGAGTGGGATCACCTGCAATGCAGAGGGCTATGCAGGTGAGACGGGTTCCATAAATGACCTGGAGGGAGGGGAGAGAGACACCAATGATCTTTTCATCTGCTTTCACTATGCATTGTTCCATTGCACCATATCACTCAGTGATGCAGCTAGTCAGAATGCTCTTGATGGTGCCTCTGTTGAAGGTGCACATGATGGGGGCCGGGGCTCTGGCTCTTTTCAGTTTGTGGATGAAGTAGAGATGTTGCTTTGATTTCTTGGCCAGTGCTGTTGTGTTGTCAGTCCAGGGGAGGTCCTCTGTGATGTTCACACCCAGGAACTTGGTGCTGCTCACTCTCTCCACAGTCGTACCATTTATGGTCAGAGGAGCATGTTGAGTGTGCATTCTCCTGAAGTCAACAAAAATCTCCTTCATCTTCACCACATTCAAAGAGAGATAGTTGTCACTGTACCACCCGGCCAGACAGCTCACCTCTTTCCTGTAGTTTGTCTCATCTCTGTTGATAATGAGACCTACTACATCTGCAAACTTAATTAATAGGTTGAAGTTGTGCGATGGTGTGCAGTCATGGGTCAGCAGAGTGAAGAGGAGGGGGCTCAGCACACATCCTTGGGGAGCCCCATTGTTCAATGTGATGGTGCTGGATGTGTTGCTGCCAACCCTTACTGCCTAAGGTCTTCCAGAAAGTCCAACAGCCAGTTGCACAGCGAAGTGTTGAGCCCAAGCAGGACCAGTTTGTGAATGAGATGTTGAGGGATGATTGTGTTGAAAGCTGAACTGAAGTGTATGAACAGCATTCTGACGTATGAGTCTTTTTTGTCCATATGTGTGATTGCCAAGTGGAGGGTAGTGGCAATAGCATCATCGGTCAAGCGGTTGGACCAATATGCAAACTGAAGGGGTCCAGGGACTGGGGGAGGGCAAACTTGATGTAGTGCATGATTAAACGTTCAAAGCACTTCATGAGAGTGGGAATAAGTGCAACTGGATAGTAGTCATTGAAGCAGGATGGAGACGGCTTCTTCGGGACTTGAATGATGATGGTAGCTTTGAAGCATGTGGGGACAACAGCCTGACTTAGAGGAATGTTGAAAATGTCTGTGAAGATATCAGTGAGTTCCACTGCACAGTCTCTCAAAACATGCCCAGAAATGTTGTCAGGTCCCTGAGCTTTGCGTATGTTAATCCTGCTGAGGGATCTCCTCACACTGTCTGGGGACATTGTCATCACCTGGTTGCTGGGAGGAGGTAGAACCTTCTGTGCAGTGGTGCTGTTTTGTGCCTCAAAGTGAGCGAAGAAGGCATTCAGCTCATTTGGCAGGGAGATGGTGCTGTCACTGGTCTGTGGTGGGGGCTTGTAGTCTGTATTAGTCTGTATCATTGCCACAGGCTCCGAGTGTCTCTGCTGTCACTGAAACGATGGGCTATCCTCCTGGAGTACTGTCTCTTAGCTTCTCTGATTCCACAGATAGGTTGGCCCTAGCTGTCACCAGGCCCAGCTCATCTCCAGCTCTGAAGGCAGCGTTCTGCATCTTCAAGAGTCTGTAGGACTCCCCTGTCATCTACAGCTTCTGGTTTGGTCCAGTGATGGTTTTTGTGACTGTTGTCAATCAATACACTTGGTGATGTAGGCAGTGGCAGTCTCTATTAGAGGTCTGTGGTGTTATTGTATGTGGCAGCCTGCTTAAACATATTCCAGTCGTGGTGTCTTGAAGAGCCTTTGATGACCCTTCCGGCCTAACTTGTACTTGTTTGTGGACTGGTTTGGTGACTTTAATAAGTGGTCTGTATGCAGGCATTAGCATGACAGGGATGTGGTCTGAAGCACCAAGGTAGGGGAGGGGGAGGGGCCTTGTAAGCTCTTCTCTGGGTGGTGTAAACAAAGTCCAGAGTGTTGTTTCCCCATGTTGGAAAGTCTATGTGTTGGTGTATTTTTGGAAACACACTCTTTATGTCTGCATGATTTAAATCACCAGCCAAGATGAAAGAAGCATCAGTGTGGGCTGTCTGCTGCTAACTGATGTGCTGGTACAGTTAATTTAGTGCGTCAATCCTGTTGTTGTGGTTGGAGCTGAGAGGGATGTGTACAGCAACGAGCATTGGCTGTGTATTCCCTTGGTAGATAGAACGTCCAGCACATAATAATCATAAACTCCACCAGGGGTGAGCAGTGTTTGCAGACCACAACAGCTTCGCAACACCACGCATCAGTGATGTAAACACAAAGCCCATCGCCGGGGGTCTTACCTCCCTTAACGAAAAATCTGCTCGATAACATGCCAGTGCAGTCTGCTATGCTGTTGCTGAGCCGTGTTTCCGTGAACACAAAAACACAACAGTCTCGTACAGTCCTCTGGGTTTAGCGTAGTGGTTGGATGTAGTCCAGTTTATTGTCTAAAGAGTGCACATTAGCCAGTACGATGGTGGGGATAGCTGGCTTGTGTGGGTTAGCCTAGCCCAGATACCTCTGTGCTTACCCCTCTTCTGCTTCCTTTCACACTGCTTGTGGCTCCTTTGCTGTGGGCGAGATGCAGAAGTGGGGATTGGTGATGGTGTAGGCCTATGGAGCAGACCGAGATCCTGCAGATCTTCAGTGTGTGCCGAGTTTAACTCTAAAAATGTGGTTCTGCCAACATCAAGCAGAAATTCATGACTGTATGCATGCGATGTAGGCTGTCGTAGTTGATCTGTTATTCATTAACTGTAGGGCCCAGCTGCTCCCCAGCACTTGACGAATGTGATACGTGGATTAATTGCACAGCTTAACCATCATAGAGTAAAAGTTTCACTAGTTCACGCTTACATATAATTAGCTGAATGGCCTAACGCTGACCGAGAGGGCCCATGAAGCCTCCAACAGGAGATTGAGACTCAGGAAGATGGACGTCTGGGTCCTCTCGGTTTGGCAGATAAAAAGCTTTTGGGCTGGCCGACAAGGAGGACTCTGGCAACATTCGAAGGGAGATCCCGACTCACGGCATCAGATGGATGAGACTCGTTTGCGGCCGGCATGCATAGGCCCGTCCGGGAGACTCTCGCCAGACATCTGAAGGGAGCACACGAGACAGACGGGTAAGCCTCGGCGGACGGGGAGGTTTGGAAAGGAAAACCCGACTGGGAGGACTCTCGCAGCATCCGATGGAGCCTCTAACTTAGAACATCGAACGGGTAAGCCTCGCCGACCGTAGAGTGGAAACGTAAAGCAAGTCTGTCCAGGAGGCTCTCACCAGCGTCCGAAAGGAGCACACACATCGAACGGGTAAGCCTCGCTGACCACAGAAAAGGAGAATGTAAGAGTGTCTGACCGGGAGGCTCTCGCCGGCGTCCGAAGGGAGCACGCGCATCGAATGGGTAAGCCTCTCCAGATGGCGGACAGAAAAGGTAACGATAGGTGGCCAGTAGGCTCTTGCCAGCGTCCAGCGGGGACAAAACTGGGTTAGCCTCGCAGGCCGTAGGATGGAAAAGGTAAGTTTGTGTGGTCGTTAGGCTGTCGTCAGCGTTTTATGGGAGTTTGCTACTCCCGGCAAGAGACGGGTAAGCCTTGGCGACCGTAGGAAGGAAGGAGGGTTTATTTGTGTGTTTGGTACTTGCAGCATTGAACAGCTTGCTTGTAGGTTTGTAACCTGAACCACGTGGTAAGGTCGTGGTTGGCTGGCTAGGAGGCTCTCGCCAGCATCCGATGGGAGCACTCGCATCGAACGGGTGAGCCTCGCTGGCCAAGGGTGGGAAAGGTCAGGTTGTCTAGCCGGGAGGCTCGGACCGACGTCCGATAGGAGCTTAGCTCCAGGAATCGAACGGGTAAACCTCTCTGGCTGACGGACGGAAAATGTTATCCGGCCGGGAGGCTCTTACCTTCGTCTGACAGGAGCTTAGCTCCCGGATAGAACGGTTAAGCCTTGCTGGCCAAAGGATGGAAAAGGTAAGGTTGTCTAGCCGGGAAGCTCTCACCTACATTCAATGGGAGCCCTGACTCCGTGCATTGGATGGGTAAACCTCTCCGTACGTAAGTCAGAATGGCAAAGCAGGTAGCCGGGGGCTTTCACCTACGTCCGAAGGGAGTGTGAGCTCCTGGCAACGAACGGGTAAGCCTTGCTGGCTGCAGAATGGAAAAGGTGAGGTTGTCTGGCTGGGAGGCTCTCGTCAGCATCCGATGGGAGCTCAAGCTCTTGGCATCGAAGAGAGAAGCCTTGCCAGCCATAGGATTGAAAAAAGTAAGGTTATCTGGCCGGGAGGCTATGGCCAGCATTCGGTGTCTTTTTATTTCGCTTCGCTGGTGGTCAGATGGAAAGTCCGAGATTGATTAAATGGGAAAGCATCTGGCAGGATTTTAATACTTGCGATGTCATACGAGTAAGCTTTGCTGATAGTTGAACGGAGAAGGCAAAGTTTGGTTCAACCGGGAGCCCTCTTGCAGCGCCTGGCAGGGAGTTCGATACTAAGGATGATTTGTTTGTCTACGAGGGTAGACGCTGTGAGGCTTACTTTAATAATTGTTTACCAAATCCAATGAGCTGCTTCCGATAATGAGTCTGAAAAATCTTGGTGCAGTCATAGTATCCGAAATTAAGCGTGCAAAAATAAATTGGATTTCCTGTGCCAGTGTACCCCAAATAGGTGCCATGTATCGGCGATGTGGTCATGTCAGCACGTGAGATCGATGGTACATATCGACGATGTAATCGTGCATGGGTGGAGTA
This sequence comes from Carassius auratus, assembly GCF_003368295.1. Lineage (NCBI taxonomy): Eukaryota > Metazoa > Chordata > Actinopteri > Cypriniformes > Cyprinidae > Carassius > Carassius auratus. The sequence continues at coordinate 11,474,435 of NC_039245.1, read as the reverse complement.
AGAGAAAGATTCTTTATACTGTCTGAGCTTACTATTTTCCATTTTGACCATGCAGGTGCACAAAAAGAGCCTATGGAATCGCCAATAATCGAAAAATATACTTTCGGACGTACTGATACACTGGTATTAAGTATAAAATACTATATTTAAATACTGCTAGTTCATGTAGTCGGCACTACTGTCATCTCGCTTGTCCTGTGAAAATTGTTTTTTTTGTTTTTGTTTTTTTTCTACCTACGGGCTCACATTATCCTTTGAGAGCACGGGCGAGCGGGAAATGCAGTGCTGAGATGGGATAACGGAGCGGTTTGATAGCCTAATTATGGTAGGCTGTCTAATGATTATTATAAAAAACATTGGTTGGAGAATGGGCCTAATATCATCTTGGCTATTGTCGATACATGATGCTATCACCGCAACCTCGGATGCATGGCATGCCTTTAGGCAGAGGTGGCTTTTTGTTTTATTTATTTATTTTATATAATATAATATATAATAGGTATAGGAAAGGCTCCTGCGGGAGCAGACACTGCTACGGCATTGGGGAGAACGGGAAAGGCTCCTGCGGGAGCAGACACTGCGCGGCAGTGAGGAGGTATAGGCAAGGCTCCTGTGGGAGCAGATGCTGCTGCGGCAGTGGGGAGAACGGGAAAGGCTCCTGCGGGAGCAGACACTGCTGCGGCGGTGAGGAGGTATAGGAAGGCTCCTGCGGGAGCAGACACTGCTGCGGCGGTGAGGAGGTAAAGGAAGGCTCCTGCGGGAGCAGACACTGCGCGACAGTGAGGAGGTATAGGCAAGGCTCCTGTGGAAGCAGACGCTGCTGCGGCAGTGGGGAGAACGGGAAAGGCTCCTGCGGGAGCAGACACTGCTGTGGCGGTGAGGGGGTATAGGAAGGCTCCTGCGGGAGCAGACACTGCGCGGCATGTGAGGAGTTATAGGCAAGGCTCCTGTGGGGAGCAGACGCTGCTGCGGCAGTGGGGAGAATGGGAAAGGCTCCTGCGGGAGCAGACACTGCGCGGCAGTGAGGAGGTATAGGAAGGCTCCTGCGGGAGCAGACACTGCGCGGCAGTGAGTAGGTATAAGCAAGGCTCCTGCGGGAGCAGACGCTGCTGCGGCAGTGGGGAGAATGGGAAAAGCTCCTGCAGGAGCAGACACTGCTGCAGCGGTGAGGAGGTACAGGAAAGGCTCCTGCGGGAGCAGACACTGCTGTGGCAGTGAGGAGGTACATGAAAGGCTACTTGCTTCGGCTGCTGTAGATGTTGGCTGTGGGAAGAGTAAAAAAGGGTTAGTAACATTTGATGGGACAAGCTAAAAATTAATGGGTAGCCTACTGTGTTACCAGCTTAGCAATTTGTTGCCTGATTTGACAATTCCTCAAGCCTTGTCCACCTTATTATGTTCTTGTTGGAAAAGCATATCTTCTCTCATTTGGCCTCTGGGCTCTTTAGACGGTCTCCCGAGCGGATACGTTTGGAACGCTGTTTTCACGTTGTATTATGGACTGTGGAAACAGAGGCTTTTGGAAACGATTGAGCATGTTTAGTCTTGTAAGACGTTGTACCGAAAGACATGATTGTAGCAGTAACGTTAACCCCTTACCAGACACCCCCCATTTTTGGCATGGAGGCAGAAATTACATACCCAAAATAAAGATGTTTCTGTTCATGATTCTTTCTGACTAGATCCATGATCAACATTTGTCCACGAGCTAACACTTTGACGTTTACCGTTCAGGAATAGGAATAGTTTTCCTGACATGATGGACAATTATCACTGGAATGATGTTTTATCGAAATCTTGGTCAAATATAAAAGCCAAAGTCTTTGGACTTCAATTGATGCACGGTTTATCCAGATCAAGTAAGAGAGTGATGTTTAACGCGCTGTGAAAATGGAATGATAGTAGACTGGGGCCGCTGGCGATGCTTGCAGCAAATGGGTTAACAGCAGTTATGTGCTATTCGCTTCCAAGTGGTTTCTAAAGATGTTTCCTTTCCGGTTTTTCCGTATTACGGTCCTTAAAAGGCGACGGTAATTTTACTCACACTTGCTATCCTGCATCGAAACGCGAGGGCAGATGCGTTTTAGATTAATTTTGAGTGATCACGCCAGTGAATGGTGAAATAGGTCCCTAAATGATTTGGTCCTACCAGAAGACTTGCATGGAAATTAAAATTTAAAGCATTTTAAGCATTTAGCAGACGCTTTTATCCAGAGACTTTTTTTTTTTTGAACTTATGTCTGTATCATTTCGGTGAGGTTTAAACGTGTGCGGTAAGGCTAATGTAACAACAATAATAATAATAATGCATTTTATTTGTAAGAACAAACGCCAAAAGCAATACAACAATTCATTAAAGACAGACAGAACGTTGAATCTGTAGTCCGAATCTATGCGCGATCCACACGCCGGATCAGCGGGTGGCGGTAATGCACCTTTACGCTGGTTTGCCAAAACCACCATACAACACTAGTAGAAGAAGACGGAACTACGTCATGCCGTCGTTTAACAAAACTTTAGCCGCGAAACTGCTTTTAAATGCAACGCTTTGGATGCCAACTGCCATAAAAATCCAATGAAGAAAAAGAAGAACCTGTTTTTAGCGTCTTCGACTGGAAATGTTTTGGTCTGCGCCGCTAGAGGAAGCGGCCTCAAACTGCCAAACTCGGCCGGAACGCCGTGGTGAAAGACTGAGCCGCGGTGAAAACTGTTCAGCCCAGGCTGGTTGGATTCTCTCTGCTGCAATCCAGCGCTCGACGAGAGCTCGGTCTCGGGCGGCGCGATCGTTGTATCGAGCAAAGCGAGCTCGGAGTTTGCACGGTCTATTGGCCACGATGTCTGGCTTGGCGAGGATAGCAGCTGTCGCGATGACGCTTAATGCTGCTCAACGGCCGTGTTTGGCTGGGTAGAAATGATCTCGGGTCCGGCAAAAGCAGCAGGTCTTATAAATCCCCTGTGTAGCGCTCTTCGTTGGTACGAAAATTGGGTCTGTGATAAGGTGACTGACGAAGCGAACCAGCATGCTGATAAACCGTCAATGGATAGAGGTAAGTCAGCGATATTTATACTGTGGGATTGATTACTTGATTGTGGTCCACCTGTGTTGATTAGGCTAAGTATCTGACGCGCTCCTCCCGAATCTTATTGATAATTACATTTAGTGTTTTTAAGTCCTTTTTAAGTCCTGTCAGTTTAACAGGGCAGAGAGAGAGAGAGAGAGAGAGAGAGAGAGAGAGAGAGAGAGAGAGAGCTTCACCGTCTTCAAACAATACGAGCGCTGTCTTGCTCTCTCTCTCCCTCGCGCATATTAATCAATTGATGGTGTCAATGTTTAAATAATTTAAAATGAGAATGTAAGTATGCTCACCTCATTTTTGTTTGTAATAGAAAATTAGATTAGATTTCATATCGCAATATATATCGCAGAAAAATAAAACATCGCAATGTCATTTTTTCCCAATATCGTGCAGCCCTAGCGTTCAGCTTCAAATAAGTACATGGCAGAATTCAAGAACCAAATACCCCATGCCCTTTGGTGTACTGAGCCACTATTCGCATAGGCTCATTGCTAAGCTTTTAGGGACTTGCAAAACCTTAGCAGTCATAGCTGATGCAAATACATGTAAATATGTGACGATTATGTGCATGATTATGGTAATTACATAGCTGCCAACACACCCATTAAGCTATGAAAGTAAGAGCAGTAAATTCAGAGAAAATTCATACTTATGACGTTGGATTTGTAGGTCTAGTCTCCACTGCATAAGCCATGAAATTCAAAAATATGTATTTTGTTGTTGTTGTTGTTGTTGCCCGCATTGGGAATACTTTTAAAGGGTCATGAAACTCATCCATATCAACACAGTTTCAGGGGGTAAAAAGGTGTGCTGGACAAAGTTTTGAATGCAGAGTTCGAAAAGGTTTTTTTATTTTTTTCATTTTAGAACAAGCAGAAGACATTGCCAGTTATTTGTTATTAGTCAGTTATTGGCCGGAGTTAATAGTGGCAGTCCCATTAACTAGCACTTACCTTTTACCAATGAAGCTTTGATTTCAGTGAATACAGACAATTTGATATTAATCAACCCAACAGCTTATCAGACCTTAGAGTGTTTTAGTAGTAGAACTAGTAGTGGTATTTTATCAGTAAGTATTAGTTTTATTTCCATTTATTTATTTTACATTGCAAAATATTTTTAATAGAAAAAAAAACATTTTTAAATTGTAATAAAATGTAAAAATTTTCGTGCAAGTCATGCTGGCTAGTATGACCAAAAACAATTACTTCAATGCTGCTGATCCTCAATAACATTTGGAATTGATATAAGAGATCATTACTATCAAAATAGTTCAAACTTCCTGACTATTGTGGTTTGTAAGAATCCAAAATACAGTCCAGCAGTTATTTGGGTCATGCTGCACAGAATGTACCAGAAAGGCAATAATTTCAGTAATTAAGTTGAATATATCCCCCACAAGTTGTAAATTAGTTGATATGGGACACAAGTTGATAGTCCCATATTTTATTATTTTATTTGCTGCTAAGCATCAGTGAATTTGCAAACAAATCATTATGAGTGAGCATTCTTATCTTCCTGTTAGTAAGAAATGTGCCACATAAATGTTGAACAGCCTCAGAGATGCGACACATCATGCCATCCGTTCTTCAGCCTGTGTAATGAATCTGCCTAAACAGGAAAATATATTTATTTACCTGAGACAATCAGAATCAAGGTCGCAGTTTATTTTCCAAATTATCCAGGTTATTAATTGCTAATATGTTGCTATGCTGTTGCTAGGTGATGAACCTTATATCACTTACAATACCACACCACTCTTGCAATCTTCACATAATTCAGTTTTGACAAAAAATGTAAAGTCATCCTGCATACAGTATTAGGGATGCATTGGAAATAAAATAATGTTTTGTCTTATTCTCTTTAGCTAATAATTGATAAATGGCAGTAAGCAAAATTCTGCACTAAATGTTATACTACACAATGTATAATGCTATAATAAAAGTTAAAATGTTATTTAAATTGTTTTAAACTATTGTACAGTGTATTTTTACACTACCGTTTAAAAGTTTGGGATCAGTGAGATTTGTAAATGTTTTTCAAAGAAAAAATACTATTAAAAAAAAGAATATTATGTAATAATACTTTCTGTTTTAAAACTCTTTTCTATTTCAATATATTTCACAAATGTATTTTATTCCTATTATGGCAAAGCTTTTTTTTCAGTATCATTACTCCAGTCATCAGTGTCACATGATCCTTCTGTAATCAATGTAATATGCCAATTTTCTGTTCAAGAAATATATATAATTAAAGGTAGCTTGTGCTGCTTAATATTGCTGTGGAATCAGTGATACATTTTCTTCAGGATTAATTTATGAACAAATTTGGAAATACCGTTATACACATCCAGAGCACATTAATTCCCAAAGTAAGTCGTATTTACAAGTGGGAAGCCCTTAACTCTATATAATACACAAGATGCAGAGTTGTGACATTGAAGGTCGACAATTAGAAACATGCTCGAAAAATGTATAATATAGATATAGATCTATAATAAGTATGTCATATAATAAGTATGACAAAACACAACAGTCTGAGCAACAAATGAGTCCCATTTCCATAGCTATGTGCTACTTTAGAAGACTTTTTGTAAATGATCTTTAAAAAGTCCCACAACATTGATGAAAGATATGTGACCATTCAGCCTGATAATGATGAGTGTCAGAGAAATTATTGAGGTGTTAAGTCTTTTCCTCCATCTATACATTATTCCAGTCTTTTGTGTTTTATTCTCCTAAATCACAGGCATGCATTTCCATTAGGCTCTACTCGAATGAGTAACTTACTCTAGGATTTACTTTGTTCAGGGCACATGATGCATATTTTATTGCTGAGAGATATGAAATGCTCTGCCATTAACTATAATGAGACTAATATCCGAGAGGGCAAAGTGACCCCTCACACATTATACTTTCTAATTGCCTGAAATTCTACAACCTAATAATATCTGTACATTATCAGTAATTCATTTTCAGCCAGGCCATTTTCTGCTAGAAAAGGTCGCTTGAAGACTACAAGCCTGGAATATATGCAGCTCATTCTCAGAGGACAAAGGTATGTGGCCTGGAAAAGTTTTGTTTTATTTTTATAAAGATGCAATACATTAAACCCAAAGCTATTTCCATAGATGAAGCGATATGAATTAACCAACATTCTCATGCAGAAAATCATACAAGCAGTAAATTTACCACATTTTACAATTACACAGATCTAGCTAATTAGCAGCACTCATTCAGGAGCCAAACTCAACTTAATTATAATACTTTGTATTGATATGCCTGTGCAAATTAATCCTCCTTGAATTCCTGGTGATTATTTTAGTGAAGCATAGTGCCGCAGCTTGATAAAACACACAATTGACTGAAGCTAATCATATTCAATTCATATACCATGCCTGATTTAGATTGCCACAGGGAAGAACTGTTAGTTTTAACATCCTGCCATCTGAAATTGGAGAATTTAAGAAGCTATTCCATTCAAAAATTTAACATTTCTTATCATTTACTCACCTTGATTTCTGAAAGATTATGTGGCTCTAAGAAAGTAATGGCTCCTGGCAAATTCAGCTTTGTCATCACAGAAATAAATTACATTTTTAAAATATTTTATGATAGAAAATGGTTCAAATAAACAATTGTAATAATATGTCACAATATTATTGTCTTTATTGGATTTTTGATTAAATAAAAGCAGCCTTGTGAGTATAAGAGATTTCTTTCAGAAACATTTTAAAAACCTTACAGAAAAAAAAAACCTTACTCCAAACTTTTGCATGGTCATGTGTATTTTACATTGTCTTCTTGTCTTTCATCGAAAATATAAAATGTAAGACTCTTAGAGGTCAGTGTAAGTTTCTCCTTCACTCTAACTCTGTTTTATTTTTCCAATCAGCCAATCAACTTCATTGGCACTTAAACTGTGTTGAGTGTACCATTGATGGTCTGTAAATGATTTTAAGGATCACTGCTTTATAACAAATCAAACCTCTCACTCACTCTGATTTAATCTCCTCTGTTCCCCGTGACACATACACATTACACTCACACTTTCATTCTGTCTATTTATCTGTAATTTGTCCTTCCACCTCTTCCAATTCTTGCTCATAAGCGTGTAGATTCTCCTGTGTGTTCCTCTCTTGAAAAAGGCATATTTTTTATATATTCTAAAGGTTTCACTTTCACAGTTGAATACTTATGCTCAAAAATAACAAAAGTTTGACTGTCCTTTTGAGAAATATATGTAATGTATACAATGTGTGTGTGTGTATATATATATATATATATATATATATAGCTCTGCGTAGCCTATCATAAGAATAGGATAAAGAATAAATAAGAATAAATAATTTTTTTTTGCTCGGGATCTTTCATAATAATATAAAAATTATCATTCTTTCTAATTGTTTTGTATATAGACAACACAGTTTCTGGCCTGATGGTGGAAACTCCTGCGGCGAATAGAATGGCTTGCAGTTAATGAAGAGTGTTTCTAGATCTGAACAGCACATATTCTTTAACATGGTTACATTTATTCATCACCATTCATTGATTTAATAGCATGTCCCGCCGCTGCGCTATTTCCCCATTGATCCTGTGTCGTGGTCCGCTCTGAACAGCTGAAAGCCCAGCAGATGGAGCGCGCTGTGTGGAATGGCGTTGTTTAGCCAAGTTTCCATGAAACACAGAGCGGCAGAGTGCGATAAATCTTTATTTGGTGTATGTTTGAATAGTATCAGTCAAAGAATGGTGCTAAACCCCTTCACCTGTAGCAGAGTATTTGCTTATCCATAAACAATAAAACAACTCTCTCTGAAAATGAATGTCTGAGGGCAGACTTTACCACAAATTACTGATGGATTCAGGTTGCAGGCCTGGCACTTGTTGGCCACAGTATACTCACCTGTCAACAAAACCTCCATCTATAGCTTCAGAATGACCAATTGCTAGGGGAAATCTGAGTGAAAGCTCCAGTGTCCTCACAGCCTGCCTGCGGGCTACTTCAGTGGCCGATCATGCCCCAAGAATGGGTTGCAGGCCTGTTCTGGTAAACAAAACAATAAAATGCAACTAATCATATAATAATGCATATATATGACAGCAAAATAATAGGTCTTATTAAAACAAAGGAGAAACCCCTTCCCATATCTTCTGTTATTGGTATCAAAGGCCAATAAAACTTTACAGCATTTTGGAAATTCATCAAATTCATTACTTGCTTGAAGACAAATTAGACAGATACCATAACAGAGACAAGTCATGTGACATTCCCCAATCCTATTGATGGGCTTAAACAATTCATGCTAGTATTCACATTAGTAAATTGAAAGAATTTCTCAATCCTTGAATATTTTTAACAAACAAATTCATTACAACAATTCATTGGAATAACTTGATGGCGAGTAAATGACAGAATTTTCATTTTTGGGTGAACTGTTCCTTTAAAGAAACAAGCAGTGAGTATGAAACCATTTCTGCGCCAGAAGTCAAGCAACCATTTACTATTCTACCAAATTAAATGCATGAACTTACAGAAAGAGTATGAATAAAAACCATTTTCTAATCATTTGAACAAAAAAATGCTGCAGCACCAATTAGAATGCTTTTTACAAAACAAGAGCTGGGCTGATCACATCAGCATTTGTCTAATAACTGCTCTGAATTCATATTTAGCAGCGCTAAAGTGAATCTCCCTAGTAACCCTGACAGCTTGCTTTCTGAGCTGCTTTGTACAACACGTATTCAGAGCTTTCATAAGAAGTCATAATCTGTCATGGAAAAGTCAAAGTGGAGGTGGAGGAGAATGTGTGTAAGCAAGTGAGCAGATGAGGACCTTGAAAAATGATTTTGCTTTTAAGTTTGAAGCAAGTGCAAAAGCACCAGGTAATATGTATTACCTTAAACTTTAGTTTGTTTAAGTTCAACTTTAGTACCTTTTTCACAAAATCAAAAACTTGGTTAAAAATCGTGTTTGGTTGAGCTGATTTTTACTGACACAACTTCTCATCTACCAGACACAGAACAATATAAAAATATACAGCTGTATCTCAATTAGCATACTTATACTAAAAAGTACTTATTCACTGGTAATGTCAAAGCAAATAATTTTGGTTATGCTCTAAAATATGGCAGAAATGATACATATATGCATAAAATGTCTTCATGAAATATGGGATGCAGCGATATTAACATTTTGGCCAATAATAATATTTACTTTCATATTCTGTCTGCTACAAATGAACAATAATAATAATAAAAAAAATCAAATAAATGAAAAATAAAACACTAAAACAAAAATTCCTTTTTAATGTGATACCTGAATGTGCAACACAGCATTATGATGTATAGTATGAAAAATTGTACAGTATGTATGGTATGAAATTAACATTGACAAATGGCAATATATAAAAAAGAAATTCTTCTAATATTGCCTGGTATGGTACTGATATATAGCACATTCCTACTGAAAATGTTATCAGCTACCAATAAAACTATAGGACCAATATGGAAGACAGTTTAAGATAATCATCTTAATGCAATTTGGAGGCACCTGAGAGTATAAACAATTCAACTTTAAAGCTCATTCAACATCTTTATTCAATTAATGAAAAATGTATTTAGGATGGTACAAGGGTTCATGCATTTCTGATATTTTATAATGTCATACTGTTGTTCTTTTTCATCCCTCTTTCACAGAGGATGCCAAAATTGCATCATAGGGTAACTTTACATCAGGGTAATAAAACAGATTCCTCCCATGTTGTTTATCTTCTGCAATAAATTACACAGCTCCAAACGAAGTTCAAGGTCAGTAAACAAATAAAACCGTATGCCTGTGATGTACTGCTCCCTGGGTTACTCTCTGTAAATCAACAGGAGTTTAGATTATGTCCCAAAATGTGATAGTATAGCAATGCATCACGTAATTGCTAAATGAACACTTTTGTGTTCCTTTACTTCTAATGAAAGTTAAACTCTTTAAATTTTGCACGCCTCTCAGATTGTTTTAACTCAGCAGTTAAACTGTTTTTGACTTCATGAAGTGCATTAAAAACCAGAGACTATTTTTTCACTGAAATGCAAACACCAGAACCAGGGCTCTGCTTCCAAATACAATAATGAATCAGAAACAGGATCCTTTCCCAGTCTGAAGCAACAGTGTTTCTCCACATGCCCACGGCTCTCCAGGAAGTAATGATATATTTCAAAAGGATTTTGGTTTAACTTGGAGGTATGTATATATATATTGTGATAATATTTTTGGTCATATTGGACAGCCCTAACTCATTGTATTTACAATTGTTGTTGTTGTTTTTTTTTACCATATAATAAAATATCGATACATAATATTGGTATATCGATATAATACAGTGTGTGTGTGTGTGTGTGTGTATATATATATATGCATACATGCATATATATATATATATATATATATATATATATATATATATATATATATATATATATATATATATATATATATATAATTAGAGACTGTGATATTTCAAATCTCTTGCATATCCATCTTTAAAATCATTTGAAAAATGCTAACTTTATATGTACTTTACATTTGACAACTTACTAATAAAAGTCCATGAACCTTGTCCATTTCACGAGAGAAGCCAGAGTCATCAAGAGGGTTGTTACGGATTATGACACATCATTTGTCTAGTCATGCTTAAAGCCGGATTAACTCAAATAAAGGGCAATGCATGATGGGCAGTCTGATTGTAGAAGAGATTACAGGAAATGAGACTTTTCTGTTTACATATTTAAAATGACAATCAGGTCAAGGCAAAAATATAGCAGATTATCTAAACTCTCCAAAGCATCCCAAAATGGTACACAGCTTATGATGCGATTTCAAGAGATAACAGGAAACGTTTTGAGACAGTTTCGGGAAAATGCAATGTAGTCTAATGCAAATTATTTTTCACAACGGAATGACATGGCTTGGTTTAGCTCCACATCTCTGCATTAGAAATGGAGTGTCAGACTGTCTGATTATTACTTTAAAAATCTAATGCAGAGTTTGGTGCTGAATATTAAACTGAGATGAAATCCCAATTTGCTAAATAATTTCTGTATAGTGAGAGACGTATTGAAAAACCTGAGACTCTTTAGAAAGACAACTAACAAACCTGCTTACTCCTCTGACAAACATTAAAAAGACTGCAGGAATTCTGTAAAAGCAGTTTAATAAAGAAAGAAGCATCTTCATTGCATTGGTCTTCACTTCCAGCAAAAGTTAAACGTATGTGTTAACATATGTTTTATTCTTATTCCATTAGCACTCACCTCAATCAAAAGAAAAAGATGAGTTGAGGTTAAATTAAGGACAAATGTCCAGGACTTGTTTTGAATTCCAGCTTGCATCCACATAGACAGCGATTAAAACTGACAGGCCACTAAACCGCTGTACGAATTGGCCAGAGCCATTTCTGGAATTCCCATTAAATATCCCACGCCCTGTACATGATCACTCAGGAGCCAGCGAAAGCACATGTGACATAAAACTGTTAAAGAGGCCTGCCTCGAGAGTGCTGTTTATTTTATACAGCTTAACTTGGAACACAAAGCCATTCCATTATGTCAGTGGGCAATGAAGCATCTGTATGTGGTTGCTGCTGAACCTTCAGTAATGAAATGCAATGAGATCTGCTTGACTAAAGAGACAGCATCCCATGTCACAAGCCTTTGTAGAGAAAATGTACGTACAGTACTATGCCCAGCACCAAGTCTGAGTCTAAACCAAAATAGGACTACAATGTTTCAGCAGTAATTGGAAAACTTTTGGTTTTGTCTCTCATCTTACCCCAACAAGGATTCGCCTGTCAATTTAGCAGATACTAAGACTGTCTTGTAGAATGAGCACTGTTTGAAGGATTATAAGAAGGATATAAAAGGCATATTGTCTAATAAACATCTAGAATGCTAAATGTAAATTGAAATCTAAAAAGCAAAAAAACAGACATACCAACTTTTCTCTCAAATTGTTATGCTAATTATATACAATTGTTCAAAGGTTTGGGGTCAGTAAGATTTTATGTTTTTGAAAGAAGCATTTTATGCTCACCAAGGTTGCTTGTATTTGATCAAAATACAGTTAAAACAGTAATATTGGGAAATATTATAACAGTTTAAGATAACTGTTTTCTATCTATCTATCTAGCTATATATATATATATATATATATATATATATATATATATATATATATATATATATATATATATATATATATATATATATGTGTGTGTGTGTGTGTGTGTGTGTGTCCATGTCAAATGATCCTTTAGATTTTAATATGCTGATTTATGAAGAAAACTTGAGCACTACCATTGCTGCTTAATATGTTTATGGAAACCATGATGCTTTCTTTAAAGATTATTTGATAAAGTTTGGAGGGTTTTTTTACATTATAAATGTCTTTACTGTCATTTTTGATCAATTTAATGAATCCTTGCTCAATAAAAGTATTTTAAAATCGTATTTAGTGCTATTTATAATGAAATACAATTATTAGTGCTATTTATAATGACAATGAAAAATAAGAAGCATTTTCACTAACTGGTTCTGAATTGTGGACCTCATGGTATTAACAGTAATAAAAATTAAAAAAGAAATTAAGAAAGACTAACTAAATTTGAGGTTTATGATTAATCTGTTATAAAAGATCGAATATACAATCACAGCATTGTCTTCGAAGATATGTCTTCCTTGAGGGGGGCTTCAAACCTGAATCCTAATATCTTTCAAGATCTGTACCATCTGGTCATGATGGATCAAATTGTTCTCTGAAAGAAAACTCTAAGCTTCCATTTGATGCAACATAGATTTAACATGTGCATTACATTATGGTTAACTAACTCAATATACAGTATATCCCGAACTGTTCTCTCCAACATTCCAATAAAACCATTTTAGTCTTTTGGAAACAAAGATCGAAATGCTAAAGACACAGTAAGATAAAGTTTGTTCCAAATGAATCCATGGATACTGTATGTTTCTAATCAGACTGCGATCATAATGTTTATTTATTTAGAAGTATTCATTAAAAATCAAAAGCAGCGTCCTTTTTAAAAGCCAAAGCACATAGCAACTTATACTGTCATACATATTTAGGATTGCCAACTAAGGCACTGCCACCCTTCCAGTCTGATTCTGATTCACTTCTCTGGTCAGTTTCCCATTATCCGCAGTGAGTCACTTATTCATGGTGCCTTTTGGGATTGGATGAAAAACACTGAAGGACCTCCTGTGTGACAGATCTGGAGGATCTCCTGTGATAAACTTCCAAGATAAATTCACTAGTGGTACACTGCACACAAAAACAGCAATTCTCTCCAGGATCAACACGGAGCCCAGCCTGCCGTGGGACTGAAGAGTGCTGAATTTTATGCTCGTTTGATAACAAAAAATATGTGAATTGATAAAATAAATGCACATAAATTTGTACAAGTGCATTCTATGACTTCTTTACACATAGTTTACATAACTTGAAAAAATAACAATACTTCTGTAAAAAACAAAAACAAAAAAAAAAACACCAGACTGAAAGAAACCAAGTTGGCAAAGATATTGAATTCAAAATTTGGTGATAATATGCTGTAGGATAATAATAGATTTATAAGCAAATTTTAAATGGCCAGTCATTTTTTACTGGGAAAACCAAATTTGGTAAAGGATTTTCAACACTGCACAAGGGTTAAAAATTATTGTCTACATTGATGTCACACAGCATATGGAGTACAACAGAAGGCAAGACAGTACCAGCGCCATTCTACAGATGTCCAGCCGTCTGTGTGGGGCTTTTTTGTTTAGCTATTCCATCAAAAGGTTGATGAACCCTGTGTTTGTATGATTAGCCAGCAATTTTTCGAGCGCTCAGCTAAAACTCTCAGCTCAGTAAGTCAGCTTGTGTTTAGGTTTGACAAGTCCAGACTCCATCAGAAGAAAATAAGAGACAAACTTAGTATCATTTTGGGAAAATAAAAGATACTTAGAATTATTTAATGGCACATTTGCCATTTCAGATCTATGAAAATTGTCACTTTTTACCATACTGTAAACAAAAAAACTACTCAATTATAATTCAGTCAAAATCACTTACATGCTTTAGATGTCAGTTATGACATGTATGAACTGTGGTTCTATTCTATGCAAAATGCCCCATCCATCGATGCAGCCATGCCTAGACAGAACTGAGACAGCTGTCAATGTCAAACAATGTCAATGCCAAACAACCCCTTATGCATCACTAAAACAACCAGCTGAAAAATGCTGAGTGCTTAAGTCATTAATCAAGAACATTATTTTATTACATTATTATTTATTGCATTATTACAATTATTACATACTACTACTACAAAAAAAGAAGAAGAAGCAGATTCTTCACTGAATATAGCTAATCTAAAAATCATTTGTAAGTAACATTAATTCCCTGGCAAAGTTGATTAACTGAACTTTTAATTAATAGAGATCTCGGTAAATTCAGTTAGAAAACAAATCATACAACAACTGAATATCAAGTCAAAAGCTTTGTATATCTGGTATTAATTAACAAAAATGGTGTGATGAACTCATAACATTAAACAAAGTAAAATTTGGCGACCATAAACCATTTCTTTTCTTTAAGAAATAAACATTTACACAAAAGGACTGCCAAAAAAAATTCAGACAAAGAGTTATGAAATAACATCCAGAATGTTATGAAACTGATCACTCAAATTTTCAGGACATGAACGCCGACGGAAGATCTGCGTTTTGATTGCCAACCGTGAAAGGCCTACATCATGGGTGAGTCTGGTATGGAAATAAGATTAAGTGCCAGTGGTACCTGGAATTTTAGACTTAAGATTGCTTAAAACAACTTGATATTTATGCAGTAGCAAGGCAGCTGAAGGGATGATTGAAATAAAACCACTATGAAAGATTCCTAAATACGGTATTGGATGACATTATAAATCAGCTGTATGCTTGACTACTTGAACTACTGATACTTATAGTCAAGTAGATATGGTCTTGTTTAGGTGTTTCTAGAATTTCATACACTTTTGTGTCACAATTGTTTTTTATTAAAACAGATTTCAGCCTTTTCTTTTTGTTACATTTTTCGTCTTCAGTTGAAGTTCCCAGGAAAAAATCTCATGACATTACGTCCCCTTGGAATTATAAGGTTCTATCTGCATTCTGAGTAGTTTTGAGATATTGAGCTTCAATTATTTTGTGTTCCATTCAACTGTGTGGATAAAACCTTATTGTTTTTTAAATAAAAAGTCCCATAATGTACACAACATAAAACAAATATATCACATAATGTAAATACTTTGACACAGAATAAGGATATGTGAATAAATCAATTTTGACAAAAATGTCAGATAGAACCTTATAATTTCAAGGGGACGATTATTCAAATAAACTGCAAGAGAAAGAGGCAACATTGCAACCTTTGGCCTTGTCTCATTACAGATAAACGTGTACTTCAATCCAAAAATACTTAATCTATTTTAATGGTGTTTTATATTTTAATGTATATATACATTGCAATGTTCAGTGTTGGAAGCATGTCAGTCAAGATATAAATGTGATTACGGAATCGGATAGAACAATTTGATTCATATACATTTTTGTGTTCTGTTGATGAAGAGTGCAATAAACATGGCAGATAGTATTATTCATTTAGCTGGATTATATAACATTACTGGTTAAAAAAAAAAAAAAAAAAAAAAAAAGAAATCCCTGTTGGGAATGAAATTGGAACGCAAGAGAAATATCAAATTGTCCAGCAAATATGTATCATGTCAACATGCATCATGTCACAGTTTCAATTTCTGAACTTCTAAATGTAGGAACTACTCTTGAGAACTTGAATGCAGCATGAAGTGATGCTTCATAAACAAGGAAAGCAATGCCATTATTTGAAAGCATTTATTTTGTGCAGTTACCTTGAAATTGTCACATAAACTGGAAAATACATAAGGTTTAGTCATGCCTGCTCGGCCCGTGGAAAACACTCGACATGATAAGGTAATATTGCATTACTTGCGTTTGAACTGTACTGAACTTTTGAAACAAATGTATGAACCGTCTCCATGGATTTTTTTCAACCACAAAGCCCTGACCTATAGTTTGTAGGTTTGAAAACAGTGATTACATTATATTTGATACAGAGTTTCCTTAGGTAGAGTTAATATGCAATCCAGTTCCATTTGTCTTTTAAGGTGGTGTAATTTTTGTTAGCTAAAATACTTTCACCTACAGTATGCCAGTGTAACCCACTGTGGGAAAATTGCTTTAGACACCTGTTTACAGCAATTGCTCTAAATTTCACAAAATATGGGCTACACCTCTCTGAAATTTTGCAGTGTTTGGCAGAAAAATACTGAAAGTTTGAACCAGCATGCCAAAGTCACACAACATGTCCACTGCCTATTCGTCCCCTTGGAATTATAAGGTTCTATCTGACATTTTTGTCAAAATTGAGTTATTCACTTGTCAATTCACTTGAGTTATTCTTATTCTGTGTCAACGTTTTTATATTATGTCATAGATTTTTTTATGTTGTGTGAATTATTGGACTTTTTATTTAAAAAACAATAATGTTCTATCTACACAGTCAAATGGAACACAAAAACTTTGAAGCTCAATATCTCAAAACTACTCGGAATGCAGATTCCAAGGGGACGTATTAACATTATTGAAACCATTTTGAAACGATGAGTGTGAAACTGAAATAAGATTAGGTTCTTTTCTTTAGTTGGTGTACCGTAAAAATACAAATTAATTAATTAATTCATTGTTGACTCAGCTTTAAAAAACATTGTTACTATGTTGCTAATGTCTTATCCAATTTATTTTTCTTTAGAAAGCCACATTTCTAGCACTTGTAAAACTGCATTTTTCCATCTCAAAATTATATATAAATTACAACCTCTCAGTGTCCAATGCAGAAATGTTAATCCATGCGTTCATGACCTCAAGGTTAGATTATTGTAATGCTTTATTGGGTGGTTTCTTTTGCACAAATAATAAACAAACTACAGCTAGTCCAAAATGCAGCAGTTAGTGTACTTAACAAAACCAGGAAGTATAACCATATTAGCCTGCTTATGTTAACACTGCACTGGCTCCATATCAAACATCATATAGATTTTAAAATCTTGCTTATTACTTCTAAAGCCCTGAATGGTTTAGCACCTCAGTATTTGGACGAGCTCTTGTTACATTATAGTCCTCCACGTCCGCTGCCGTAGAATATCAAACTCAACTGCTGGCAGCAGATCCTTTTCCTATTTGGCGACTAAACTCTGGAATAACCTACCCAACATTGTTCGGGAGGCAGACACACTCTTGCAGTTTAAATCTAGATTAATCTGGTTTATATGAAGCGATGGGAACACTTTTTGTAAGCGAAGATTAAAGTCGTTATTTTGTTTTCTTCGCTTACAAAAAGTGTTCTGAAAATATTCTAAACACTAAAACATTGTCATTTTTACTAAATTACTTAATGTATACACACTCTTGGCACAGCGGCCCAAAACGAAAAAGAAAAAAAAACAGAAAGAAAGAAGAGTAAAAATACTCATATTACAGTTATATTTTATTATAGGGCCTTTTTTGACAAATTCACCCACAATGTCCTTGGTGTTTAATTTAAGGCTTCGTGTATTCTCAATGGAAGGCTTTGTGTATTCTCTACTTTCAACAGTTTTTCCAATTTCGAATTGAAATGAAAAAAAAAGAGAATTAAAACTGCAGGTGTCGCTGAAGCCGTCCCCAAATCAACCCAGGCCCATATGCACATGCATACCCTGCATACCGAGACGCTAAACTAGTACTGCAGCAATTACGCGCCTTATATTCTTTTATTTGTTTTGTTTGTTTCAATGAGATTTTGAAGCATTAATTTTGAATGCTTTTATTTTATGGTCAGAAGTAGTTATACTTATTGGTGGACAGCTGTCTGAGACCAGAGCTGGCAGTACCCCCAGAGTCCTTTCAAGCAGTTATCACACAGTAAACATCAGGGGTTGCCAAACTTGAATTTTATACTCCACTGCTGTGAATCTGTTTTTATGGAAGCAAATGAATCTCTCACAATGTCAGATATAACACCTTTTGTTCTGCTGTTTACTTCCTTGCACTGCCTTTCTTGTAAGTTACAAAGAAACACATAAATGAGTTTTCACGTAATGAACCCTGAAAAGAGATGATAGCAAATATTTCGCATTGCTCTGGTTTATCAGATTAGCGTCACACTGATTTTCATTGGGATCAACACAAAATGACACAAATGTTGCCATGGTTTTTGAAATATCAGCTATCCTGGTCCACGGAAATGTGCTCTTTCAAGGGTGCTGGCGGAGGAGGAGCACTCTAAACCTCCGAGTGCAATATCGTTCACAGCCAAAACAGATAAATGAGGGTGAATAAACCAACTGACAAGTGTCGCAGAGTGGCATGCCCACGTTACTCCTCTACCCTGCCATTAATATCATGTTTGTGCAATTCATGAAATATATTGCTGGAGGGTTCACATATTTTTAATACATCTTTACACAAATCTGACATGCTACATTACTGGGTAAATGAAGGATTTGGAACTGCTGCCTAACTGCTGTATAGAGAGTATGTGTTACATGGTAATGTTGCCATCTAGTGAGGGAATGGTAAAAGGCATAGAGGTGCATGTTGAACATGACTTCAGTGAAAAGAAGCTGATGTTCAGTTACAAGAATTTTCTTTTGAAGTGTGCAGTACAGTAAAACTTCCAATCAATAACGTCTCTCCTGCCACCCGAAAAAGTAGTATTTCTGAGTGCCCATGAGTCTTATTTTGCCTGGCTGCCATTTTATGATTGAATAAATCTGTACACTTTGGCAATCTCTACAGTTCTGCATAATGGCTATCAAGGACAAATTGTATGTTTCTTCTATCAAGTAAGGCAAACATTTCAATATATCTCAGGTGTTCATCACTGTAACTTGCTCTAAAATGCCTTAAAAAGCTTTTTACATGCACAAAGTAAAACATGGTGTGTATGTTCAATACCATGTAAAAGTTTGGGGTCTGTATGATTTTGAAAATGTTTTCGAAAATGTTCTCTTTCTCTTTTCTATTTTAATGTAATTTAAAATGTAATTTATTCCTGTGATGACAAAACTGAAGATTTAGAAATCAGATCAATATGCTGATCTTGTAACATGCCTTTACTGTCACTTTTGACCAATTTAATTCATCCTTGCTGAATAAAGTCTTCATTTATTTATAAAATCTTACTGACCCTAAACTTTTGAATGGTATTGTTTATTCATATACATTTTAACTGATTCCCTTAACTATATCAACATGCATTCTTTGACAATCTTTAGAAAACATCCAAAATCATGACTGTTACATATACAGTATCTTATATACATGTATATCACCCAGCCTTAATTTGAAGTTTGGTTGCCACTGAGTGTTGCAATGGCCCAAGGTCAGCTAGCAGTCAACAGACCACAGCTATCAGCTGGATGATCATGATACACAGCTTCACCCTCACTGGTGAGAGGCAGGCTGGAAGACAGGGTGTTAAAATGGATTTGTCATTGTCTTCGATTATAGGAAGTTAGAGGTGTGTGCGGTGAGATGCTCTGTCTGTAACCCGACGTCTGTGGGGTCTTCCATGTACATATGATGAGTCTATAGGCTAAGAGTGTGTGTATGTATGGTGCAGCTAATCTATCTTGAGCTGTATTTCTTTTTCAATTTGAGTTAACTGGCTTAAGAAATTTGGTTTAATAATAAAATATGATTAGCTTAATGCTGAGCAATGTTTGTTTTTTAAAGGCAAAGTGTGTAATATATATATATATATATATATATATATATATATATATATATATATATATATATATATATATATATATATATATTTATTTATTTATTTATTTTTGCCACAAATGTAACCAAACAATAATGACCATTTTCAAACGGTTTCCAACTAACATGCAGTAACATTTTCAAAAAAGAACATTTTCTGAAAGAACAGGCATCTGATGTGAAACCCTTGAGGCCTGAGTAAATTTCACAAATCCTCCAGGGGAACCCAATCGAAATGATACCCTTCTGCACTTCTTACATGACAAATCCGTTGTGCGGGTGGGGTGACCAAATATAATCTTCAAATGTAGGAGGGGTGGCCTGATTAGATTTAGTACCAGGTTCTGCAGGAGCTCAGAAAATGATTTACGGATGGCAACATGTTGAGGATGGACAATAAATATAAACCCAACCTTGTCCAGGGGAGAGACTGAACAAAAATGGACATAAATCTGACAGTCGGATAAAACCACAGACTGAGTTTGTAAGATAAGCCCCCGTCAACCTGAGACAAGAATATTGAACTGGAATCTTATACCGCTTTGACCTTAGCAAGAACAAGACAGCCTCTTTTTCTGGGACATCAGCTAAAAATACTTCTGCAGACTTCTCTTTCCCATGCCAGATATTTGCTTGAATTTGACAGTAAATGTATACAGCAAGTATAGCCTGGAAGTAACACACTGTATAAATGAAGGGTTTCACAATGTCCATAGATAATTTGAGAGATTATGGACCGATGGATTTTATCTTACTTCTTGTTTTCTTGTTTAGCCAAGAGTTTGACATTTCTGGACCCTTCACAGAAGTGGGTCAACCATACTAACCTACTTGTAAAGCACAAATCAAAGGGCGTCATCCCTGCTCCAGAAGTTTTTTGGTATGCTTTTATCTCATTTCCACAGAATCTCAAATAATGTCTATGTAATTTTTTAATGTCTGTATTAACAATAGATATGTGACATAGCCTATATTAGTTCATGTCATATTAGTTTATGACAGATCATCAAAGTCCATGTTATACTCAGAAGACTATTTTCCTATTTTAAAGGTTACTTTATAGTTCATAGTCATGTTTCACTCCTATCAACCTTAGGTCTTAATTAGACCTACATTCATACTATGACCTCTATAAAATATCACAGATGCTCAGTCTCAAAGTGTGCAGCCATTGTTGACGTCGGCCATGTTAGCGCAAGAGTTTTAGTTTCCCCTCGTTCTTAACAGTCAATTTGAGAGACCTTTCCACTGAAAGGCATAGGCAGTTATAGACATGGACCACGTTTCAAAACAACGCTCAAATTTACTTGAATTTGTTAGTTGAAATTATGTTCTTTGTGTATTTGGATTTGGTCAGCATTATTTGTTTTCTTTACTATGTTCACAATATGGCCTGGCTCCTCTCTGATTTTTATAGTCTACTAAGATCTAATCTTTCTTCGTCTTAACATTTGCTGGGTACTTAGTGAAACGTTGGATATTTGACACATCTTAATCCCTTTCAGTCAGAGGAGTACATGAGAGCCTTTGTGATAAAGGGACTGAATCAAGTCAGACCCTCATGCTTAGCCCCTCTGGCAGGTGAAACCCCAGAGGGAGGACTGCTGGTTTTTGATAAGGAAATCGAATCTGTGTTGGAAAGGAGACGTTTAGCATTCAGAGAGAGTTCGAAAGCAATGGCAAAGATCAGGCTAGTGGACAAAAGAAGGCAGGTTAAAAGCTGAGGGATCCATTTGAAGACGTGACCGGTTCCCATGCTGATGGCCAAATATAAGAATGGCATGACTCGATTTAGAGCAATCATTGTCATGATGTTGATGTCTCTCCAAGATCTGATTTCGAATCAAGACTCCTAATTAAAAATTCATTGCTACAGGAGATCTAGATTACAAGGTGCAGTATACGAACTGAAGAAGCTGAAGAAAACAAAGTACTTTGAAGCCCTTGTCCACATTCAGTTTGATCCTGAGGGATGGTCTGGCTTGTTTTTACGTGACATATTTTGTGAGTTTTTGGGAACTGTTTTTTTATTCTTCATCTGCCTCTCTTCGGTCTTGCTGTGGCCACATGCAGGGCTTCTGTCATGTGTCTCCATCACAGATGAACCTCCCCCGATGTTGGACTCTTCTTCTGCATGTTCACCTGACCCTTCGCATGTTTCTTTGTTCTTCAGAGTATGGCTAGCCTTGGCCTGTGTCTGCCTGGCTGGGGTGCCCCTATAGCCTGGAACTGGTTACAGGCTTCAGGGGAAGTCCTTGGCAGGCTGTCTTCTTGATGGGGGCCCAAATGCTTGGTGCCCTCACTGCATGTGCTCTCGTGTCAGGCATTATGCCAACTGTCCTAAAGAGCAACCTGGGGATTAATGGGGTGAGATTTTTTTTGGATCTTAGGTTAAACTATCTATAACTGCTTTGGCACTCAAGGTCCACCTTCCCGCAGAGTTTAGCGCCATCCTTGATCAAGCTTACCTGCCTGCAACTTTCTATTAATCCTGAAGATGTTTAGGTTAGATTTAGAGATTATGTTGTTCAGGTGTAGTTGATGAGGGGTTGGAGCTAAACTCTGCTGGAAAGTGGACCTCAAGGGCCATGGTCTAAAAGGTTCCCTAATATTACTCTAATATCTATGACCAGTATGTTCTGATATCTGTGTTCTGGATCTTCTGACATCTGCTCTGGATCTCCGGTTCTCTGCACACTTGATCATCTGATTTCTGTGCTCTGCATTTTCGCATTTTCACACTCTTCCTAACCTAACCAAACATACCTGATCAACTCATCTGTTCATCTATTCTGTTTTCAGTACAGTGTACTGCTGGGATGCCTCTGTGTACTGGAGCATCTGATTTCTGTATCCTCTGGTAACTTTGCTCTGAATCGGCAGATTTCTGTGTAAAATATTTGTGCTCTTGACTTCTGATTTCTGTGCTCTGGATTTACTCATCTGTTGTGTAAATCTCCTGATCTCTGTGTTTTGTATCCTCTGATTTCTGTGGTCTGGATCCTTTCATATCTGTGTTCTGTTAGCTGTGATCAGTGTCGCCAATTTTGTCAGGATCACAATTAAATTTCGTTCAGTGACTTGAATGTAGTTTAATGACCATTTGATTTCTCTCAAGGCCTGTGGAAATCTTATTTAAAAGAGACCATTTAAATTTATCTAAAACATTTCTGTGTCTATAGTTAATGTGCTTGCTCAATAAAATCAAGGCTTTTATTCACCATTATTACGTTAACGCTAGGCAATTACCAAGCTATTAAGCCATTCTCATTTATTCCACAATGTAATTGAATGATTTCTTGCAAATTATTCTTAATTTCATTGTGACATGCAACATTCTATACTTTTAATTGTCTAATTATCCAATTCTGCTTGTAATTTATTAACTCTTAACAAAATGCATAATGTGGAAATTGGATTGTAAGGGTAGAAATCTAAGAAACCATATTATATTCTGTATTAATCTTGCTCAGCATGATATGACATCTCAGTGCACCTGTCAAAGTGCTACAATTTATTCTGCATTCTCCTTTTTATGTTCTTTTTGGTAAAATACAGATCTGTCAGAAAAGTTGTAAGAGTTAACAGAAATGCATAGACATTGTGGTAGTAGAAACACATTCAAACAGCTAATCTTTGAAAAATCAGAAATGCGTCTGGGGAGGAGCAGGTCTGTAAATCACTGAGGAGAAGAAAAAAAAAAGTGTAAAAATAAGAGTGAGTGAGAAAAAATATGTAGTTTGATTGCAAATGTGTTCTCTGTGTGTGTCAGAGAAAGTGAGGAAACAGCAAGATGGGCATGGATGGATTTGGAGTGAATGAGGAAAGGAGATAGAGACAGTCGGAAAAGACAGATAGTGTCCAACAATGACAGATAAAACTCCACTTACCCTCCTTCAGGTGGCACTGGGGGTATATCTGTATCAGGCTGTGTTAGTGGAAAGGGCTGCTTCATTCCAGCTAGTGCTGTGTGTCCAGGCTGCCACTCAGCCCAAATCAGCATTTTCCTCTGTGGCCCCCGCAGTCATCGGCCTGCCTGTCACCCTTGATCACCTAATGCCAATAAGGATGGTTGATGAGATTTCTCTGGACTTTATAAAGTTTGTTTGTTTAAAATTGTTCATGATACAAACATTTTAGTGAACTGAATGCTCACTGCTTTACGAATTTTGTACAAGTGGTTAAGTGTTGGCTATTTTAACACTGTTGTTTTGTTTTGTTTTGTCATCATTTTCGTCTTTTGATGAAACTGTTCTTTAAATTTACTTAATATTTAGTTATGTCATATTAATTGATTTAAGTCCATTTTTTCCCTGACTGAAATGTCATGTAATTCAAGTCCATGAAGAGCTGAAAACATCTGGCAAACAATTGCTGCACTTTTTTTTCCCTGAAACATAAATGAACTGCTTGTTTGACACAAATAAACGAAGAGGAATTTGGCCATAAGTTTGTATTTGGCAGGCGACCCATAGACCCATGGTGTTTGGTCTGCAGATTGGCTTCACAGGCTGTGGAATGAATCCTGCCTCAATCCCCGGATAAGTAAACAAACCTCATGTGGTAGAAAACAAATCCTCATTCACACACACACACACACACACACACATAATAATAATAATTCCTTACATTTTATAGCGCTTTTCTAAACACTCAAAGCGCTTACATAGTCAGGGCGTATCTCCTCATCCACCACCAGTGTGCAGCATCCACCTGGATGATGCGATGGCAGCCATATTGCGCCAGAACGCCCACCACACACCTGCTTACAGGTGGAGAGGAGACAGAGTGATGAAGCCAATCAGCAGATATGGGGATTGTTAGGAGGCCATGATGGTCAGAGGCCAATGGGCGAATTGAGCCAGGATGCCGAGGTCACACCTCTACTCTTTTTCGAAAGACATCCTGGGATTTTTAATGACCACAGAGAGTCAGGACCTCAGTTTATCATCTCATCCGAAGGACGGTGCTTGTTGACATTATAGTGTCCCCATCACTACACTGGGGCACTAGGACCCACACAGACCACAGGGTGAGCACCCCCTGCTGGCCTCACTAGCACCTCTTCCTGCAGCAACCTAGTTTTCTCAGGGTCTCTCATCCAGGTACTGACCAGGCTCAGCCCTGCTTAGCTTCAGTGGGAAACCAGTCTTGGGCTCCAGGGTGATATGACTGCCATATATATATATATATGGCAGTCATATCACCCTGGAGCCCAAGACTGGTTTTATATATATATATATATATATATATATATATATATATATATATATATATATATATATATATATATATATATATATATATATATATATATATATATATATATATATATATATATATATATATATATATATATATATATATATATATATATATATATATATATATATATATATATATATATATATATATATTGACTTGGTGCATAACTTTATGTAACAATAAAAACACAACAAGTAACCCAACTATGGGTTGGTATAGCACCTTCCCATCTATGGGTTATTTCAACCCAACCCATTGGGTTAAAATCCTGTTGGGTTAAAAGTTACCCAACAGTTGAGTTAATTATTTATATTAATTAACATCAGTATTTTTATTAAAAATTACTTAATACAACCATATTTTGAAACTACATTGTTGTAACTTACATATTTTATTTTAATATGCAAGTAACACATTTACAAATATATTTTAAAATATTTTATTTAAATGTACAAGAACATGTTAAAATACAACATTTTCAAGATGTACAAATGTGTCAATTCATATTCATATCAAAACACACAAACGTGCAAATACAGTTCACAGCTGTGGCCTAATGGTTAGAGTTGGACCTGTAAACCGAAAGTCGCAGGTTTGAGTCTCGGTGCTGGCAGGAGTTGTAGGTGGAGGGAGTGAATGAACAGTGTTCTCTTCCACCCTCAATACTCATTGCTGCAATGCACTTAAGCAAGGCACTGAACCCCCAGTTGCTCTCCGGACGCTGGATTTATAGCTGCCCACTGCTCTGGGTGTGTGTTCACTTCTCACTGCGGTGTGTGTGCACTTGGATGGGTTAAATGCAGAGCACCAGTTCAGAATATGGGTCACCATACATAGCAAATATTACGACTTTCAAATAAAATGAACATAACATATAATAAAACAAAAAATAATCATAAAATCAAGTAATAATAATAAAAAATATACTGCTGGACCTACTGATGATCAATAAAATAAAAAAGTTTTTGACTGATTACTATATACAAAGTTTTTGAGGAGGAGACAGTGTGCAGAAGAAACTATTAAAGACTGTGTGTTACAAAAACTCTCTAATATGAGAAGAGGGCTTTAGGTAGTAGATGTCATATACCAAGAAAAGTTTAAAACACAGATCGACTGCTTGTAGTATCGTCCTCTGTTCCATCGCCTCCCCGTTTAAAATAATAAAATCTTGGGAGGAGTTTTCCTTGTCACCAAGCACCAGGACATGTGGATTCTGGCTTGTCTCGTGATTCAAGTGCAGCACTAATTAGTGCCAACCTTAAAAGAATAAAAAAAAATATTTCAGTTAACATGCATTTTGATGATATTTCATTGATACACTCACTTTACAAATGAGTGAATTTAAATAAGTTAAAAGCTATAGCGAATTTAAATTGGTTAAAGTGATAATTCACCCAAAAATGAAAATTCTGTCATCATTTTTTTATTCAAAATATCTTCTTGGAACTATTTGTATTGTACAACGTGTGTCTTATACAAAATAAATAAAGGTGACGTATCACCTGTATTTAAGCAGTTATATTGGGTGGGACTCTGAGTTGGCTCTCTTCTTGCCTGGCTACTGCATGACCTGGTGCTCCATCCCCGTCAGCAACTGGTTGACAGAATGTACAGAGGGATTCCTAAAAGATCTTTCCAAGCAGTCCAGAGGTTCTGAAAACCATATGGAAGCAAAGTCATTCAAACAAACATTGAATCTCCATGCAATGTTATTATGTTATATCGCATCACTGACTGATGGTCCAATTTGTTTATAGGACTTTACTCATTAAAGCAAGTTAGCACAACTTAAGACCATCTACTCAGATCCATATGAATCCAAGTACTAAGGACTGGTCCAAACATCACTTGATCCAGCATCTAATCCAGTGGTGCAACACATGCATCTATAGCCAATACAGATTGTGCCAAAGCAGCTCTAAAAGACAATAATGTCATTATCTAGCCAGAGTCAGTTTTTAGATATTCGTTTTTGGTTTAGTTCAGATCAATAACACTGTGAAGTTCATCAGTCAGAAATGAGTTCAATTCAGCAGTTCTTAAATAGGCAGTAATGTTATTCATCTCAAGTTAGTTCAATGTTGATTCAATTCAGTTTGATACAAGTGTCAAGTGTGAAGTGATTTGACTACAACAGCACTGTCACGCAGCTTTTCTCTTAAAGGGGGGGTGAAATGCTCGTTTTCACTCAATATCCTGTTAATCTTGAGCACCTATAGAGTAGTACTGCATCCTTCATAAATCCAAAAAGTTAGTTTTATTATATTCATATAACCCGGGTCTCCAGCATGGGAGGGGACGCACTAACAAAAAGACAGAGATATTTGAAGCAGTTTTACTCACCGCCTGCGGTTCCAACACACGATCGTGACCCTTTTTCTTTGGGATTGCATCATCCTTAAGAAATAAACGATGTGCAAATCCGTCGTCAAACTGGGCCTTGTTTGTAAAACAAGCATCTTCGAAATGCAGGGAACAAACACAAACACTTGCACAACTCCGTCGATGCTCTGTAAAAATAAACTCCATCCACTGGTCCCTTAATGCTGTTTTTTTTTTTTTTTTTGGTAATCTGTGTAGGGTTGTCTTGCCCTGGCAACCAAAAACACACTTCTTTTGTGACTTTTCGCGACGCTCTCGCTCTCATTAGTGAATCTCTCTGATCGGTGAATGTCTGTGCGCTGCTATACGGGAGTACGCGCTCTTCCGGCAGGAGAGCGCAGTTAGGACCCATATAAGGAAATTCCGCTCCATCTAACGTCACACAGAGCCATACTCGAAAAAAACTTTCCAAAACTTGTGACAAACCGGAAGGAGTATTTTTGGAACACAAATACTCCTTCAAACATACAACTTAATTTTCGAAACTTTGTCCATGTTTAGCATGGGAATCCAACTCTTTAACAGTGTAAAAAACTCAGTATGCATGAAATAGCATTTCACCCCCCCCCCCCCCTTTTAATTTCAGGTAAGATCATCACTACATCTCTTGCAAGATCATGATCAGGCAGTGCTTTTTCTCCCATGCACTCACTGAGAGGTTAGACCAAAACACAACAAAGACGTGACAGCCAGTATCTGGTTAAGATGTGACATCACACATTAGAAACTGAGGCCAAACTCCAAAAAAAGGCTCTTTTTTAGATATTAAAATTATAAATATGATCAAATAATTGTCATTTTTCTGCATCATATGACACTCTGTTGCTGTTTTGAATTTTAATAAAGACAACATTCCAGGTGATCAGGGAGCCATCTTAATGTTTATGTATTCAATTTAAACAGCAGCTTTTAAAAAATGCAACACAGTTTAATCTGCAGCCCTCATCTGCATTATATTATGTTGGCGTCCCAAACGATTTGCACACCGTAGGCTCTGTAAGTGCTCTTACACTGTTACATGGATGATTATGCACTTCAGTTGTCCTCTTGTACAGTTACACAATTAATTATGGACTTAATTGAGGTACATTGTCATTGTACTGTGCTTGTCTTTAGGTCAAAATAATGAATGGAGCAAATAATGATTTGTATAATGAATATTTGCTATAACAGTACTGTTGAAAGTTTGGGGTCAGTGATTTACATATATATATATATATATATATATATATATATATATATATATATATATATATATATATATAATTTATTACATTTAGTTCGAAATGACAGCAAAGACTTTTAAAAAGTTACAAAAGATTTCAATTTCAAATAAATGTTGTTCTTTCAAACTTCCTGGTAGTTCTTTCAAATGTTTTTTTGAGATGAATTATATCTCCTCTGTGGTCATCAGGTGTGGAGCATCACTTTTTATGGAGCAGCTGGCCACTCTGAAATTTCGAGAAGTGGGACAAGTCTATGTTTACCTGCAAAGAAAAGGCTTCTCCTTCTCCTCCAGACCCAACCAGATCCTGACAGGGACATGCCTATGGGTGTTTTGGCAGTGCTATAGCCCCTTTGGGAGACATCGATCATGATGGGTTTAATGGTAAGGACTAGTCTCATTATATTACAGAGCAGGATTTGCAGTGAAAATAACATGTAGTTTAATATTTCCATGGATAATGCTGAGCACAACTCACCAAACAAAATGGTTTTAATGAAGACATGATACAAATCTGAAGGAAAATCAGGCAGTAGGCCCAAGCATTGATCTTTACAGGTGGTAAAGTCTTTTAACTTAACTTTTAACTTTTTCACGTTTAACTTTTAACTTTAGGCATTGTGGTTGCTGTTATACAAAACTACATTCAGCACCACAGACACTAATTTTTTTTTAGTTACAAGCAACTGAAACGTGTCACTTAATAACAGCAGGAGCTCAAGCAGTCTGGTTTTTTTCAGTAATCAAAGCTGCATCTGAAAGTGATTTGACCTAAATGGTTCAGGTGTTCTTCAGATTGTATCTTCAATACAGATTCTTTCTCTTTTTTTCGTTTTTTTTTTTTTTTTTTTTTTGGAGAAAAATAAGCTTAAAAACATTTATTATTCCTTTAACCTTTGGCTCTTGTGAAGAGGGTCAAGTGTACATGTACCTGGGTCAGAGTGATGGATTGACCAGCCAAAATGTTCAGGTCACTGATGGCTCATTTAAGACCTTCAAAGATCTGCAAATGTTTGGTTTCAGCATGAAAGGAGGGATAGATATGGATGATAATGGATATCCAGGTATGTGACATATTACTTGAAATAACTGGAAAAACAATCATGCTTTATTTATTTTTTTCTTAAGCCAAAAAGTATAGTGACAATTTTATTGTATGGATCTCCTTTTGTGTTCATACTCCTTTTGTGTTCAAGAAAGAAAGTACTACAGGTTTGGACATAATGGGGGTTAAATGAAAGAGATTTCATTTTGGGGTTAACTATTTATTTAATGTACTTTATTTTGTTACTTTTTTTCTGCCTCCAACCAATGTCAGCAAATGTTAGATCTTTTCCCTGTGAACCCTGTGATCACTGTGCACCTCCCATTACCTTCCATTAAAATCTGACCAGCAAACCTCAGCTGGGTCACTGCATCAAAATACCATAACCCTCCCAACAGTCATACCTAGAGTACGAAGCCCAAAAATAACTGAATGGTAAAGCCAATCTAAGCTTCAGAGATTGTCCTCAAAGTTTGAATTTCTGTTTTGAACAATCTCCGCTAAGAGCCCTTTCCCACAATCCCCTTGGAAGGAGAGAAGAGCTGAATGGGCGGCACAAGAGAGTCGGAATGCTTTGGTCAGTGCCACAGCCCACTTAGTACAGATATAAATGCAAACAGGCTCTGACACTGGGGTCCAGTTTGGACATGGCAATGCTTTTTGACACACAGCACCTCAAGCTCTTGAAAGGGTCTCTTGGCACTCTTTATCTCCTTCTCTGTCTATGGTGGCTGATATATTAGTTCACTTCTGCCAGACAAACTAGTCCCCATACTTCCTTTGCTCGAGTTTAACATGGCTGTCTTGAACCTCAGTCACACTTTTACTCACTTTGTGGTGTTTGCTGATAGAGAGAATCTAGATTTCAAGGCATATATTATCCTTTGGTTTATTCCCCCTTTAGATCTCAGTATTGGAGCCTGGGTGCAAGCAAAGTGGCAACCTACAGGTAGCAGTTTAAAATAGTCTGAATTAATGCAAAAAAATATATTAATTAAAAATTAAATAATAATAATAATAATAATAATAATAATTGCAATCATATGGTCATATACACTTATATACTTCATCATTTTCAGTCCATAAAATCAAATCTCTAATAAATATAAAAATATAAAATAAAATAATTAATACAATAAATTAATAAAGTATGAACAATTAATGTTTTCATAAAAATTACATTTAAAAAGTATTTATTATTATTTATTTATTAATACAAATATTTATTAATTAATTCATAAATATTGCCATGAAATTATCCATGTGTACCATACCAATTGCACCATAACATTATGTACACACTTGTATAAAGTGTATATTTACACTTAATAAAATAATAATGCCAAATTCCACACTGCTCCATTGGTTACAAAAGAAAAGCGTTTTCTTGTACACAGAGCCTTTGGTTAAAAACAGATATCTTCCTTTTAAAATGGTGTTATTTGCATTTAGCTATCTTTCCCTGTTGTGGGTCCTGTCTCATCAGTTGAGAAGAACTGATCTTAAATGTGAATCTGAGTGTTGGATAAATAATGTCTTTGACTTTATCCCTGATATTCCCTGATCTTTTGAACCCCGAAGACAAATTCTGTAAACTCCACCAGAGCAGCACCTGCATTACTTGGTAATGCATCTGAAATTAGTTCAAGAGATAGCTTCACTATGTCATCATGATTCAAGTGACTGGCATTCAAAATGCTTGATTAGTCAGCCATGAAAAGCTTCTCAAGGATTAGCAGAGTTTGAGTCAGGGATGGTACAGTGAGCTATTGATTACACCCACATCCTTTTCTAGGACTAATGAAAGATCATTATATGAATCAAGGACTTCACTGATCAGTGATGTAATCTGTATTTTCAGCATGCTTTGAATTCCAACCCACATGGTTTTGGTACTTCTATAGAATATTTATCATCAGCACTTGTTTTCTCTTTTCCGTAGCTTTATAATTATGGCACACAACAGTGTTTCTGGCCGCGTAATTCCTGAGGAGATTGGTATGTAATCCATTTGAAATTATTAATAAGCACATAATGGTAATAATCTCACTATGTTGCTTTAAACCTGGGTTAAAGGACAAGATGAGTTTATCTTCATCTCAGTGCAATGCTGCATGGACAAACCTGCAAGGTAAGGGTTTAGTCACTCCCTGTTTGTTGCGGACAGGATCACAAGTTACAGAACATCAGTTCCAATCATGCTGTTGTGTGAACAGACCAATACTGTTGTACTCTGAGAAACTTGTATCAGTTTGCTTTCAAAACAGTAACAATGTTGGTGTGCTTAAAGGTGTTGTCACATTTATTTAATTTCAGCATAATTTTGTGGGCAGAGAAGTCCATTGTCGAATGCTTGGCGAAAGAGATGTGTTTTTAATCTAGATTTAAACAGAGAGAGTGTGTCTGAACCCCGAACATTATCAGAAAGGCTATTCCAGAGTTTGGGAGCCAAATGTGAGAAAGCTCCACCTCCTTTAGTGGACTTTGCTATCCTAGGAACTACAAAAAGTCCAGCGTTTTTTGACCTTAGGGTGCGTGATGGGTTGTAACGTGGTAGAAGGCTAGTTAGGTACGCTGGAGCTAAACCATTTAGGGCCTTATATGTGAGTAATGATGATTTGTAACTGATACGGAACTTAATAGGTAGCCAGTGCAGAGACTGTAAAATTGGGGTAATATGATCATATTTGCTAGAGTCCTTACCAGGTCAAGAAAATATGATCATATTACCCCAATTTTACAGTTGTAAAGGTCGTACAAATTCAGAGTGAGGTCGTACAAATTCTTACAAATTAGCCAACTCATAAAATATGTACAAATTGGTTGTGAGATAGTGTTGGTCGTGGCCTTGTGGTTAGAGAGTTTGACTCCTAACCCTAAGGTTGTGGGTTTGAGTCTCGGGCTGGCAATCACATGACTGAGGTGCCCTTGAGCAGGGCACTACTTCCTGGGTGCTGCAGCATAAATGATGTCCACTGCTCCAGCTGTGTGTTCCCAGTGTGTGTGTGCACTTTGGATGGGTTAAATGCAGAGCATGAATTCTGAGTATACAGGTGCTGGTCACATAATTAGAAGATCATCAAAAGGTTGATTTTTTCACTAATTCCATTAAAAAAGTGAAACTTGTATATAATATTCATTCATTACCCACAGACTGATAAATTTCAAATGTTTATTTCTTATAATGTTGATGTTCATAAATGACAACTAAGGAAAATCCCAAATTCAGTATCTCAGAAAATTAAAATTATCATTTAAGACCAATAAAAGAAAGGATTTTTAGAAATCTTGGCCAAATAAAAAGTATAAAAATGAAACCTGTACCTGTCCATGTACATGTCACTTTCACTATATTTATATACACGTATACATATAAAACTTTCATTGGCCAGACAACTAGATCAAGCCTAATAAATTATATCTGTCTGTTCCCTTTCTTTCATCAAACTTAAATTAAAAACTAAACCTTAATAAACTGTATGGACATATAAAAAAAAACTAATAAAAATGACAAAATCTACACACACACACAAATACACAACAAAATTAGAATTAAAACAGAAAATATAAATATAAAAATAAATAATAATAAAATAATCTATAAGAGTATATGAAACTAAAAAAGCATTGTTAGCAGTAAACAGAATATTTCGGATGTAGGTCCACTCTTAGAACATTTATATGAGGTAATATGCTATGTCTAGGATTAATGTTAAAACATTCACTTAAAGCTGCGGTAGGGAACTTTTGACGTTCTGTCTAGTGGTTAATAAACAGAACTGCTTGCGTCTTGCGGAAGAACATCGTAGCCGGAACTACTTCTCTCTGTTTATGTCAATGAAGAATCACAAAGGTACTGGGTTACTCCGCCGCGGTACCCCCGAAGCAATCTAAAATAGTCCGAATATAAACACTTATTATAGGTGCACCCTAGTGATTCAGGACACGCCAAAAACATGGTTTGGAAAATGGATTCATGGTGTACTCGCTTATTATATACATTTTTCTACATTTTGAACACAAACAAAGTTACGGACCGCAGCTCTGATTGGTTATTTTTTACCGGGAGCGATGGAGTTTCTGCAAATGGCAATAGGACCACTGGGAGGAGCCAGAGGAGCTTGATTTTTTTCACAGATTATCTGTCTCATATTCTATTGTCAGGACATAATGACAGGTTTAATAAATATGTAAAAAATATTTTTTTACAAAAGTTCCCTACAGCACCTTTAATCGGTTTTGCGATACTTATGCACAAGTTTCTTTTCTCCTGTCTGATCTAAGGAACATAGGCCCCAGTCCAGTCAACACATAGCTTATATTGGAGTTTCCTGTTTCACTAAATAAGTCCTGTCTGCTGTATGTCTTCGCTAATGCCTCTCTGAAGAGCTCTTCTCCTGTCAACCAGACTGTTCCAACATCGACCCACGTGGGGTGAGAGTGCCCCCTACTGACCATCATTCCTAAACTGAACTCCTTGAATAAATCTGCAAATATCATCTTATCACACTTTATATACTATTGAAAAATGCACACCAATATCTGGAAACACTGGTTTTTACCCTAACCACAATGTGTGGTGGTACTGTAGTACAGTTACCATTTATTTTAATACCATAAAACATAATAATTGATGATACTGAATGACTACCATAACAATAATAATTGGTATTTACGTCACTCCCAGATATTATAACTATGGTACATTTACATTTTACATTTACATGTATTCATTTAGCAGACGCTTTTATCCAAAGCGACTTACAGTTGAAGACAGTGGAAGCAATCAAAAACAACAGAAAGAGCAATGATATATAAGTGCTATAACAAGTCTCAGTTAGGTCAACACAGTACACGTAGGATGGGTTTTTAACTAATATAATAAATAAAAAGAAAACAGATAGAATAAAAAAATAAAAGAATAGAGCGAGCTAGTTAGAGGTCTTTACAAATGGTACCATGTGCAAAAAATCATGGTATATTTTTTGAATATAATACAGTTTGTTCAATGGTAATAACTGCTTCCTTACCTGTTTATCTTGGTACATGGTTATCCAATGGCAGTTTTCATCATTTCAACAAATGTGACCTGACAAATATAGATGGACAAGAGGAGGAACCTGTGTGGTTAATAGTAGTGCCAGTCATTGCTGGACTGGACACCATCTCCTGGAAGGTACTTCTATATGTTGAACAGCAGAGGGCGCTTTGTCCCATACAGGTCTCCTGGCTAACAACAAACAAAGTATTATATTGTAAAACCGATATGTGTTTGCTTACCACATAAAACTTTATCCATGTTAACACGTAACCGTCCTCCATGTGATGATGATGACGGTGATGACGCGCTGAATGGAGAACCTAGACATCTTGACATCACAAATCTTGAGCTTTATGATGCTTTAAGGTTTTTAAAAGTATGTTTGCTAATTATATTCAATTTTTTCTGTAATTGTGTTAAATATGAATCATGGTTATAGAGATGCAAACATTAGTTGACCATCCCAGCATTTTGGGATAATTTAAATGAAGTCTTTTAAGCTCATCAAGGCTTTTATTTGAACAAAAATATAGTAAAAACAGTCCAAATTTTATAAAAAGAACTGTTTTGTGTTTTAATATACACTCACCGGCCACTTTATTAGATACATCTGTTCAATTGCTTGGTAACACAAATTGCTAATCAGCCAATCACATGGCAGCAACTCAATGCATTTAGGCATCTAGATGTGGAGAAGACGACCTGCTGAAGTTCAAACCGATCATCAGAATGGGGAAGAAAGTGGATTCAAGTGACTTTGAGTGTGGAGTGGTTGTTGGTGCCAGACGGCCTGGTCTGAGTATTTCAAAAACTGCTGATCTACATGGATTTTCACACACAACTATCGCTAGGGTTTACAGAGAATGGGTACAAAAAAGAGAAAATATCCAGTGAGCAGCAGTTGTTTGGACGAAAATGCCTTGTTGATGTCAGAGGTCAGAGGAGAAGGGGCAGACTGGTTAGAGATGATAGAAAGGCAACAGTAACTCAAATAACCACTTGTTACAACCAAGGTATGCAGAATACCATCTCTGAACTCACAACACGTCGAACCCTGAAGCAGATGGGCTACACCAGGAGCTGCTCCTGTCAGCTAAGAACAGGAAACAGAGGCTACAGTTCACACAGGGTCACCAAAATAGGACTATAGAAGATTGAAAAAATGTTGCCTGGTCTCATGAGTCTCAATTTGTGCTGCGACATTCAGATGGGTCAGAATTTGGCGTAAAGAATGTGAAAGCATGGATCCATCCTGACGTCTCAATGTTTCAGGCTGGTGCTGGTGTAATGGTGTGGGGGATATTTTTTGGCACACTTTGGGCCGCTTAGTACCAATTGAGCATCATTTAAATGCCACAGCCTACCTGAGTATTGTTCTGACCATGTCCATCCCTTTATGACAACAATGTACCCATCTTCTGATGGCTGCTTCCAGCAGGATAATGCACCATGTCACAAAGATCCAATCATCTCGGACTGGTTTCTTGCACATGACAATGAGTTCACTTTACGCACATGGCCTCCACAGTCTCCAGATCTCAATCCAATAGAGCATCTTTGGGATGTGGTGAAACAGGAGATTCACATCATGGATGTGCAGCCGACAAATCTGCAGCAACTGTGTGATGCTATCATGTCAATATGGACCAAAATCTCTGAGGAATGTTTCCAACACCTTGTTGAATCTATGCCACAAAGAAT
Source organism: Carassius auratus (assembly GCF_003368295.1). Lineage (NCBI taxonomy): Eukaryota > Metazoa > Chordata > Actinopteri > Cypriniformes > Cyprinidae > Carassius > Carassius auratus. The sequence continues at coordinate 11,437,828 of NC_039245.1, read as the reverse complement.
AAAGGCAGTTCTGGAGGCAAAAGGGTGTCCAACCTGGTACGTTTAGTATGTTTATACTTTTGTGATTTTTAAAGAGTCATGCGTGCTTTTGTGTCTTCTCGTCTGGACTACTGTAATTCCCTGTATGTAGGGAATAGTCAATCCACCCTCTCAAAATGCCGCTACAAGGTTGTTAACAGGTTCTCGGAAACAGGACCATATCACTTCCATTTTGTCATCTTCACATTGGTTGCTGGTCCATTATAGAATTAATTTTAAACATCTTGCTATTTGTTTTTTAATCATTGAACATCCTTGCTCCATCTTATATTTCAGATTTGTTGCAACCGTACACTCCATCAAGATCTCTTAGGTCTTCTGACCAAAAACTTTTGATTGCTCCTGGGTCGAGATGTAAACAGTGGGGGGGACCGTGCTTTTGCAGTATCAGCCCCAAGGCTTCGGAACAGTTTGCCTTTACACATAGAACTGCCTCCACACTGGTGTCATTTAAGTCCCTTTTAAAGGCGAATTTTTTCTCCAAGCCTTTTTCAGAAAATGCTATTCAGTGAAATTTTGTTATTTGTGATTTTTTTTATTTTATTTATTCATTTATTTAGTGTATATGTTGTCTGCCTATTTATGTTTTTAGACACTGTACAGCACATTGGTCTACTTGTTTTTAATCATGCTTTAGAAATAAATTGCCTTGCTCATGTTAAGGAATGTAGATAAATCAGCATCGTCTCCAACCCACTGCCATTGTTAGTACCATTCTTAGCATTTCAGATGGGTGATGATCCATTTTGTTAACACTGAGCTCTAGAACAGACCATGGACCCTGAGCTTTATAAACCAGGCATTGTTGTGTAAAATGTCACATTCATTGAACAGTTTGCACCGAAATTCATTATGCATATGCTTGACTAATTGTAAATCCCTTGATTACATTGTTTGTTTGTTGTTGTTTTGTTTTTCAGTCATTAAAATGTCTTGTCTGCACTGAAGTATGTAATTACAATGCTTTGGGTTTGAGTAAGAAATTAAACATTTGTTTGTGAGCACAATTTAAGGCAAAAAAAGTGAACCGTGTATGTATAAGAATTTTAATTTGCTGAAAATTGTACTAATCCTCAGGCCATCCAATATGTAAATGAGTTTGTTACTTTATCAGAACAGATTTGGAGAAATGTATTATTGCATCACTTGTTCACCTGTGGATCCTCTGCGGTGAATGGGTGCCATCAGAATGAAAGTCACAAAAATCCACCATTAATCCACATGACTCCAGCCCATCAGTTAACATCGTGAAAAGCTGCATGTTTGTAATAAACAAATCCATCAAGGATTGTAAACCATTGCTTCCATCTGAAATATGAGTCCTCTGCTATCTGTAATATTGCTTTCTCAAGTGAAAAAGTTGTCTTGTCTGAATAAGGAGAGAAATATGCTAAAATCAAGCACTGTGTTTACAAACAAAAACAGTCAGAAACCCTTCTACAAATATGTCAGTGGATATTGATGTGATGGGATAACAGGATGGAAGTTTTCACTGGAGGAAGCGTTATTATGAATTATGGATTCATATTTTTCCAATAAGTTTTAATGCTTTAATGATTGATTTGTTTCTTACAAACAAGCAGATTTTCACTTCACAAGACATTAACTGATGATGGACTTCAGTTGTGTGGATTACTTTTCTGTTTTTATCATTCTGACGGCACCCATTTACTGCAGAGGAACCATACGATGTAGTAGCCTACTACATTTCTCCAAATCTGTTGTGATGACAAAACAAAATCGTCTATATCTCGTATGGCCTGAGGGTAAATGTTCAGCAATAATATTTTTGTTGGAAAAGTATTATTATTATTATTATTATTATTTTGTGTGTGTGTGTTAACTATTCCTTCAATCAATAAAACGCTGGAACGGCCTTCACAAATGGTCCAAACATGAAAAGTTGCTTATGAGCCTCGACCGACAGAGGGCGCATGGGAGCACTGCACTCCAAAATCGCCCCCTCCCATTTGGGACAACAGGACTGAAAGAAGCGGAGCAGTCGTACTCGGGAAGGGAGTGGGCACCCGTGGCAACCGCACTTTAGATCAGTCAGTCTTGTGCCATCCCGCAACGAAACATGGATGAACTGCTACTTAAGGAGGATCTGACGATTCCGCTTTAAGAATGCGTCCACCGCACACCCCCCGCTCTTTTTTTCTTTTTCTTTTCCTCTGTAGTGCTTGGAGGACGCTGGCTAAATCCCTGCAGACCCCAGGACCAGTCGGTGAGTTTGATTTGAGACTGTAGCATCCGTCTTTGAATGTGTTATTTGTGTAGCGTGAAGAACGGAACATCGACTCCAGGTTTTATTATGTAACTGTCGCATTTGCGCTCCCAGCAGATTATCACGCGCCGTAGCTTTTGTGCACATTTACTTTAGTGCCTTTTGGGAGTTACAGTTTGGAAACAAAGGATTTCAAACTCAGATGAGCCCGCCGTGTATCTGTAAAGTGAAGAAGTTAGTTAAACGGGCCATGAGTTTCAGAAAAACAGTTGCATCTGGCATTAGTTTCATTCTTATCTTGATTTAAGAATGCACGTTATCTTATGATAAACTACAGGCTATAGTGAAGCTAATATCGTTTCGTATTTTAAGCCCACCCACGCTGCTATTTCTGAAGTAGTTCACTGAGAGAAAACACCGTTATCTACCGGTTTATTTAACCTCTGTAAGTTAGTTCATAATTATTTATATGAATAAACTATGTGTTTATTGTAAAAGTATAAGGGAGACCCATGGAAGTTGCAATTATTATTATTAGCCTATTATTTTCAATGTAACTGTTACACCAAGAAATAAAACGTTATTTAAAATTGAACCTTTTGTGACAACTTGCCCCAAGGGGACCCTGTCACAACATAATATCGACTTGTCAGCAGAGTTTTAAACAGCAAGATTAAAATATAAAATGTGGCATATACAAATATCAAAACATTGTTTTGGCCAACAAATATTGCATTTAAGAGAAAAACAAACATATGTGTAATTTCCCTGTGTAAGTGCCCGCTATATATTTTTTCTTGCTATAGATTTATTACTCTAGTCTGGTGGCAGTTTGTCGCCACAGGACCTAACTGGTCTTTTAGGGTCTGTTTGTGCAAACTCTTTTGTGAACCCGTTTCTTCCACAGCAACTTCCAACGCATATTAATGTAGGCTTGGAGCTTTTTTTCCTGTATGCGCTCCACAGGTGCTCGTAGTAAACAGTTCAAAAAGTCAACCACAGACATTTTGGTCTAAGTTCTGCCTTATCTGAACCATTCAAATAGAGAAATTTAAAGAAAGTCTGTATACTGAATTTGAAACTTTGACTGTCAGCATGTGTTTAGTATTTTTGTGGTTAGTAACATATTCTGCAAAGTCATTAGATGTTTTTGACCAACATCAGAAGTTCATTACTGGACTGCAGCCTTTAATGGGACCCTTTGAAGAGAGAGCTAAAGGTGAAGCCACGTCATAAAGCTGTGTGTGAGTTCCCAGTTCCGGAGCTGAGAAGGACCTGGGATGACATTTTTAAAAGTCTGGGATCCTTTTAATCAATGTTTTACTGTCTATCTATCTATCTATCATGTTATGGCACCATCAAATGTGACCTTTAAACCTGACCCAAGAGTTTTTAAATGTCAATTATTATTAAAAAATTATGATCATTTATTGGTGTTAGATTGGGAAGACAGCAGCTAATTACTGCAGCATGACGTATTTTCCAGCATCATTTTCTTAGAATTTCTAAATCCTGCTTCTTTCCTCCAAAGTCTATACTTACAAAAAAGTGATATTGTCAAATTTAAATGAATAATTTCTACTCAGCTTCAAGAATTACGAATCCGAGTATAGTATGCAAACAGCAGTTTAAATGTCACTGTTTATCGACCCTGATATACTCAAGCTTTGAAGTTCAGTTATTAAAACTGGAGTTCTTTAAGCCTGTTTTGGCTGTGGTCATTTATCGACCAGGCTTTTATCCAGGAATTTTCAGATTTTGTGTCCTCTATTTCATTATCGTCTGCTTATATCTTAATTGTGGGCGATTTTAATATTCAGTTGTGTTGTCCTGAAAAGCCTTTGGTTAAGGAGTTTTCATCCTGATGGACTCATTTAATTTTATTCAGCACGTCTACGGCCCTACGCATGAGAGAGGACATACTTTGGACCTAGTTTTTTTTTCCTTAGGGCTGTCAATTTTTGATGTTGATGTTAATGATGTTTGCATTTCAGATCATATATCTTTCATATTATATTATCATATTACTTTCAGTGTAAATGTACCGAATGAAATGAGAGCGAGTCGGATCTCTTGTGTTTGTTCCCGTACAATTACTCCATCAACACCACAGGCTTTTTGGTGAGATTTTTAATACCTTTTCTGATGTATCATGGTTGGAGTCTGCACCTCTCATGGCTGATCCAGATTAATTACTTATTGTTTTTAATTCTGTATGCTCTGAAGTCTTGAAGGACTCTGTTGCTCTTTACAAGATTAAGCATTTTAAGGTAAATCGTCAGCCTTGGTTTAATGAACATCTCATATTCTTAAACAGCAGTGTAGGAAGGCAGAACGTGCTTGGAAGAGAAATAAACATCTGGTCTTTCATCAGATGTTACGAGACTCGTATCTTGGGTATCAGTAAAGGATGCTAAAGCAGCATATTTTTCAAATATATTGCAGCATTCAAACTAACCAAAAATTTTGGTTTTTTAATCCAAATCCAAATACTGTTATGATACCTCCATCTACAGAGTGTTGTGAGAAGTTTTTAAGTGTTTTCTCTGGAAAAACAAAAAACATTAGGTCTAGGTTTCTTAATTTGGATGGAAAGGTAGCAGAAAACTCTACTAGTGTCAAAACTCTGGATGAATTTGATCTGGTTTCATCTATCGATATTAGTCATATTATTGCTCATTTGAAACGCCCAGCTACCAGTTGGGATGATTTGCCTTCAGGTTTGCTTTGTATAACAGCTGACTTTATTGGACCAAGTATTACATCTATTATGAACTGTAGCCTTTCTACAGGTCTTCTTCCATCATGTCTTTAGCATGCGGTCATTCAGCCCCTTCTAAAGAAGTCTGCTCTGGACCCTTTGGAATTTACATATTATCGGCCAATTTCAAAGCTGCCCTGTATTTCAAAAATATTGAAAGAAATTTGTTTTGCCTCAGCTGTGCTCTTTTTTGGCTAATAATGATGTGCTAGATGCTTTTCAGTCTGGCTTTAGGCCAGGACACAGCACTGAATCAGCTCTATTGCGAGTTCCCAATAATTGGTTACTCATTGCAGACTTGGGTAGTCTAGGAGCTTTGATTATGCTCGACTTTAGTGCAGCTTTTGATCTAATAGTTCATGATATCCTTATTAAATGTTTACAGCATGTTGTGGGTCTGAGAGGGACTGTTTTAAAATGGTTTTCTTATTATTTGAAGGGACGATCCTTTTCAGTGAAGTTTGGAAAATTTTTGTCCTCTTCAGTCTCTATTGACAGTGGAGTACCTCAGGGCTCCATTTAGGGACCTATTCTGTTTTCACTAATTCTGTTGCCTTTAGGCCTTATTTAAAAAAAAAAACACACACATTATGTCTTAGGGGTGTAACGGTACGTGTATTCTTACCGACCGTTTCAGTACAGGGCTTTCGGTACGGTGCATGTGTGTACCGAATGACCGAATGCAATATTTTGTATGCGGAACATAGGTACATTTTCGTGTTTCCAAACGAACATATTAAGTGGCGGAAGTCTCTGCGTTCAGCATAATCCCACCCTGCAGCTGCCGGTGACACACTGGCCTGATGTGGCGCTGGCGCGCTGCTGCTACTCTAGGTGACATAAAGGGAGGCCGCCACCAGACCAGGATCTTGTCTTCATGACAACAATATCTATACTTCATGTTGAGCATAAATATAAAGCCTACTGATAAAGGACACCGTGAACAGTTTTGACAGCAAAATAGACTATTTTTGACAGGTGTAATATGCCAGTGTGTCGGCCTAAGGTTTTCAAAAGGCATCACGCGAGTGTGAACATCACTACAACTAGGAAAAAAACTATTGTAATTCAAACGCAGCTCCCGTCGGCATTTAAACAGACCTTTGCTCTTAATTCCGATCGGTCCAACTCAATAACGAAATCTGAGCAAACTGAAACTGTTGATGCTACAACTTTACACTTTGGAAAAGTTATATAGATTTTTTTAAATATGAGCAGGCCTACAAGCTGGGATTGGTAATGCTGCACTGTAATCTGTAAAAGTTTATAGTAATAAACAACAACCTGCAGTTTAATGTTTGCATTTCTTTACCTTACTTTACCGAAAATGAACCAAACCGTGACTTTAAAACCGAGGTACGTACCGAACCGTGATTTTTGCGTACCGTTACACCCCTATTATGTCTTATCATCGTTATACTGATGATATTCAGATTTATTTGCCTATTAGATCTGGGTGAGTCAACTTCTCATTCATCTTTGTTATTATGTCTTGAGGAGGTAAAGTGTTGTTTAGAGCAAAATTGCCTACAGCTAAATGTGAGTAGATCTGAAGTAATCATTTTTGGGCCAAAAAAAAAAAAAAAGGGAAAGTGACGTGATATACAGCCAAGTATGGTGACCCATATTTAGGATTTGTGCTCTGCATTTAACCCATCCAAAGTGCACACACACAGCAGTGAACACACACAACTGGAGCAGTGGGCAGCCATTTATGCTGCGGCACCCAGGGAGCAGTTGGGGGTTCGGTGCCTTGCTCAAGGGCACCTTAGTCATGGTACTACCGGTCCGAGACTCAAACCCACAACCCTAGGGTTAAGAGTCAAACTCTCTAACCACTAGGCCAAAACTTCCCCCAATAAGGTTATTCCCCAAATAAGGTTGACTGACATAAACGATGTGCTAATGTGCAGTCCCAAATAAGAAATCTGGGTTAAAATATCGGATTCAGTATGAGGTGTTGCTGTACGTTTTTAAAGCTGTCCATGATATGGCCCCAGAATATATTACGGACCTGATTAATTTGAACTTTGGTAGATCCCAAAGATCATTTAACTGCTTACTGCTCTCAGTTCCAAAAACTTGCCTTAAAACAAAGGGGGATCATGCATTTTCAGTTGCTGGCCCAAGAATGTGGAATACCCTTCCACCTGACATCAGATCTGCACCCTCAGTTGATGTTTTTAAATCTAGCTTTTAAACATATGTACTTGATTTCTATGGCTTTAAATTGTTGACTTTGGAAGAAGTAAACTGTTTTAATTGTTTTTCTATTACTATTCTCATCTTATGTTGCTGTACAGTCCTTTGGTCTACTTTGTAGTGGAAAGGACTCTATAAATAAAGTAGATTTGAGACTTGACTTGAGAGTCAACCCATCATGTAAACACAATAGGTGGATGGCAGGGCCGTTTCCTGTTACATCTTTAGTTTTATCTTTATGTTCAGGAAACTGATCTTTGCATGCATTTTTGAGTACCTATAGTAATTTTTTTTCTAAACATATATATATATATATATATATATATATATATATATATATATATATATATATATATATATATATATATATCATTATCTTGCATCCTTTTAAGCAGCATCATTTAACAGCTGTGAGCTAAAGGACTGTGTGAATCGCATTGAGGCATCAGATGTTTGCTACTAACATGGTGCAAAGTATCTACCAGAGCGTGAAATATTGTTATCCTGATGGGTTTTTGTAGTGGCACGGCATGCACATCACCGTCCTAATCAAACTGACACCTAGAGCCGCCAACTCTGATTTGGGACAAAGGCCTGGTGAGGGTAAGCCAGCTAAGACACTAATGCAAAATGACTTCTGGAGATCTAAGTGAGTCCGTCTGTGCCTTTAGGCAGGTGTTGACCGTGCCCATTTTCCACAATTTGAAAAACAGCTGTGCAGTAATGATTTTGAGCCGATATTCAAGTCAGGAAGAAGGCAGATTAATGGGGGAAGTCGTGGCCTAGTGGTTAGAGAGTTTGACTCCCAACCCTAGAGTTGTGTGTTCGCATCCTGGGCCAGCAATACGATGACCTAGGTGCCCTTGAGCAAGGCACCACACCCGCAACTGCTCCCCGGCCGTTGCACCATAAATTGCTGCACTCTGCTCCAAGTGTGTGTTCAAGGTTTGCGTGTGCAAATTAGATGGGTTAAATGCAGAGAACGAATATTGAGTATGGTTCACCATACTTGGCTGTATGTCACTTTCACTTTTCACTTTTTTAATTGAAACATTTGAAAAAAACAGTTTTGCTCTTCTCTTTTATATTGCATTCATGATTGTGTAGGATACTGTCCTGTCACCACATAATTAGTCTATGCTTTTATCAACTTCCAGTAGATATCAAGAGATTCCCCTTAAGGGTGTATTACATCCTCCTCCTCTCATGCATTAACTAGGGTTAACATGACAGCACTTGTTTGAGTGCTGCCCGAGCTTGCCACTCTATGCTTTTATTTGGGACACAATTGCAGCATTGTGCTGAATGATGCTTTTATTAGATGTCATTGAATTTGGAATTTGTATGACTTCATATCAATCATAGGTCAGTTTATAATAGAGTGCAGCAGTCAAGTTCTTGGAGAATATATCTTTTTTATATATATCTTTTTCTTTATGGGGAATTGACTTTTAATGATTTTTAATTGATTTATATTTTTTAACATTAAACCTTTAAAGACTGACCTACTGTGTTGTTGATTGATGGTATATGATTTTGTTGAAGCCTACAGTCCACATTATTTAAATTTTGATTCAGCAAAAAAGAAAAAAAAATACCACCAATCAAAGAATTGTGACAAACAATTCCTCCAAATAAACTCTTTAGTGGCTGTTTACTCTCATAAAGCATTGCAGATTATATTAATGTGAAAGAGTATATTTATTTGTATTTTGTCCATAGTAACTACAGTTCCCTTTCAGTCAATCACTCTCGATGTCACGTCGGATGACCGACAATTTTGGGGATATTGCTTCGATAGACCAATCTACTTCAAGTGTAATCTAAACAAGCCAATGCACATTGGCATACAGTTGTCAAGCGATTATAAAAAAATAGAAATAAAATTAATTACTTAATGTACCAATTAATCAAATTAATCTCAAATTAATGAGTTTAATTAATTACCATGCACATCATGTTCAGATTAAAGATAAAATTATTTTTAAATATAATAGTTCATCATTGTGTTCATTAAAAAATAAAACACTGAATGAACATGGAAAAGTAGCTGAAATATCAGCCCCAGATGCAATCTAGTGTTTGTTCTGGCGGGCGACAGGCGACAACTACTTCCGGCAGTGGCACAGGTAGTCTGAGGAATACAGCAGTGGCAATATAGAGGAACGTGCGCAGTCGGTACTGACCTGGTTTGAATTCGTTAAAGGGTAGGACGGTGGTCCCACTGAAACTATTTCAGAGGCTCCTGGGGCATACGGCACATAAGCCCGCAATATACTTCAAACAAAGTTTGTTTTCCGAACTTTCCAACACCCCCCGCGCTGCTGGAGACGGGGTGTAAATTAATGTAAACATGTGTTGCGACGCTCGTAAATATCCCCTAAACAAAACAATGATGAAATGAATAAGTGTAGGCAATATAGGTGTGAGACGGGCCCCAATGGTCAGAATATTTTAGACAAAAGAATAACGATTAGCAGAAGTTCAGAGTCAAGTATCGTGTTTGCAATACAAAAGAACAATTCTATTTCCATGATCAGTCCTTTATGGGAAGTGTGAATGTCTCATAGTCTGGAAACTTAAGCATGATGTGGAAAAAAATATTGGGGTCATCTCATAGCACAAACCTGTTTGTTTATTTGATTAAACTGGATAAACTATTCATGATTTGGTGTCATGATTTGATAAAAACAAAGGTTTTTTTTATTGTGTTTTATTTTGACATTTTATTGTATACCTTTTAAATTTGTTTGGAAAGAACAACAACAACAGCAGCAGCAGCAGCAGTACGGTGTAACATTTATTTGAAAAACATGTATTTGGTACTTGCTACTGTCTGGGTAGAGGAATCAGATGCAGAGTAGTGAAAAGTAGAATGTTTATTCTCGCCACAAAACACAAAATAACATAAACAATAATTAAATACTGCCCGGGTGAACTGAGATTCCAGAGCTGGCCGGCACACTGCGGACCACTCAAGCTGTCGGATCTCCATACTACGAGTCCTTGATAACAGTAGAACACTGATGTTTGCACACTACACAAAACACGGGTAGTGACAAAACAATCTACTTACAATGACAGACAGAAAGGTAGAGACATATAATTGAGTAGGGGAGTGAGTGACAGGTGGGGAAGAATCAGCTCGTGATCTGCGCACCCCCACCACGATCAGCGCTGATTGTCCAGACCACGAGCTATCGAACATGATAGGACAACACAGACCACAGGGGAAGCTGGGAAAGCACCCTGCACCATGACAGCTACCTTATATCTTTACTTTTTCCTTTCATTGTTTTCATGGCTTTGGAAAACTTGCAACTGATGTTTCCCTCCATCGCTTTTTGCATAACTCCGGGTCGTCAGCACCAAGCTTCGTTGAAATTTCTTTCTAGGAATTAAATGCTTTCTCTGAAACTTTAGTCTCTCCACTAGCGATTGTACAGGTGCAGATATGTCTGTGGCAGCTCATCTATTCGACACTCAGTGTATTCATGTTGATAGTGACTCAGAGATGTTGTTCTCCAGAATGACCTCAGCTGAATAAGAAACAAACCGGGGAAAAAATCTCTCAAGTCAAAGAAGGGGATTGATTCCGGCACTTTACCCGGGTCGGGCACCTAGTAACATTGCCGGGTTCAATCCCAGTACGAGCGCTGTGTGAACAAAAGCCAGATCTAATGCCATGTCTTAGTGATGACGCATGTTATCACGTGACTCTTTTACCGGCTGTTTTGAAGGAAGATTAACGTATGCGAAAAAAAAATATGTGCAAACTGGAATGAAGCAGAGATCAGTTAGTTCCTCACTTTCCGTGCTGATGCTGAGATCGTTCACCAGCTTCAGTGAAAGTTTAACATGCCTAACGTTTTCGACTCGTACGTTACACATCATGCCCTGATGTCACGTGTCCTTACGGGATCTTTACGGGTTGTGTGTGAAAACACGCATATATCCTGGGTAAACACTGGCAGTGTGAAAGTGCAAAATCTAGCGACCTGGGAATAATTGCCGGAACACTTTACCCGTGTATTTGCCAGAATCGCAGTGTGAACGGGGCTTTAGAGGAGCCAGGAGGTTAAATCCTTCCCGACCCCCCTCCATACCCTCTTGGGACCTGTCTCTGGTGCTTAAAACACTACAGCAGGGGCCATTTGAGCCCTTGCACTCAGTCAAGCTAAAGTTTGTTTTTCTTTGAAAACTCTGCTCCTGCTTGCATTGGCCTCCATTAAGAGGGTAGGGGACCTGCTTGCATTTTCGGTCGACGATTTGTGCCTAGAGTTTGGGCCAGCTGACTCCCAGGTAATCTTGAGGTCCTGGCCTGGCTATGTGCCCAAGGTTCCCATTACTCTCTTCAGGGATCAGGTGGTGAGCCTGCAAGCGCTGACCCCTGAGGAGGCAGACCCAGCCCTAGCTTTGCTCTGTCCGGTCCGAGCCCTGAGATGCTACATAGACCGGACACAATGCTCGGCTCTTTGTCTGTGGCCTACACCAGAAAGGGGCACAGGGCACTGGAAGGGGCAGCATCCATGGCGCTTTGGTAGGTACTGGTCATCTATCGTGATGTTTAGAGTGACCGACTGTAAGGGTACATCACAGTAACGTTTTTTTTTTTTTTGGTAAGCAACAGATATTGTCAATATAACCACTATTAGGGATAGATGTAAAGTGAATTGAATTCTGTTTTTGTCTGAATTTGCAAATTCAGGTCTTTCTAAGGTGATGTCATGTAATGTCAAGCCGATCTTTTATTTAAGGCTCTTTATAGCATGGGCTGTTGGTGGGCAGAAGGGTACAGAATAGCTTAGGATTTTATAGGATTTTCTGGTTACACGGGCAATCACAACTTTAAAGAGTGTGTCTGGCCATCAGCCCACCATGAACTCCCCGGGCAGCTGTTCAAAGGTAGGAATTTCTTTGTTGACACCAGACACCCCAACACTGAGAGGAAACGGCAGATTTATCAGCAGCAGAGCCCCTGTAAACCTGACCTCTAAGGAGATCCTGCTTCACATCATCACAATGTGTCTAGATATTTTGCTTAGTGGGTATAAAAAGCTTTAGGAAAAGAACACATGAAAAATTGGATATTACATCATCTATGTTAAACATGTAATGGCCCAATGCCCAAAAAACACAAACCAGCCAGACATCATCTAGTGCAGCAGTAGAGGCTTGCTTATAATGTTAAGTCTTGTTTTGCTCAGTTTATTATGTCTAATATGAGTTTGGTGATGTCTCGAAACATTAATCTAGATAAGGCTTTAGAAAAGGTTGCATGTTTGGGTTTGCAAAACCAAAATCTAGTTCTGCCTTAGTGCTCATTTTGTAGATTTTTAAATTTCATACTTGGGTCCAAATTTTAAGCCTGTTTTTGCTTTTATTCTTGATAGTTATTTTTATTTTATTTTTTGTAAAAGCATTGTTTTCCTTGATAAATATTTTTCTTTTTTTAAGTGCCCACCACTGACCGATAAAGTGACCAGTCTTGTTAACTTCAGACTTGACATTTCGGACATTTCCTCTCATCAAACTGTGCAGAAGTCTATAAATTCCCTGAACAATGGGTTCATTAGAGCTGAGTCAACACATTTCTGCTGTGCTTTTCCTCTCGGGGGTTGTATCAATACCTTTAGAGCCCTTAGAAGAAATAGTTTTCCTTTCCAGCTAAATTTTGCACTCTGGATGACTGTTTTGTTTTTGCAGGCCTTTAAATCTGTAACGATTCCTCGAGCTAAATATTTACAGAGTCAGACCTTGATTTATTTGATCTTACATTGGATTTTTTTTCTCAAATTCAAGCAGCATTTCCCCTTGCTGCTTGGTTATTACCCTCACATAACATCCAACATGCTGAAAATATCTGCAAAAGCATCATCTCATGAGGTTGCCTAGAGGAGACAGGGACTGCATGCCTCTCAAATGTTATCACATGAAGAGTAGATATGCTCTAGTTTTAGCTGAAGAATTAATAGCAGGCTCATTGTTAGATGTTTTTTTTTTTTGTCTGATTATTACATAAAGTTTTGTCCTGCTGAGCAGGACCTGGGTTAGAATTTTCCTGTTTTCCTTGGCTTAGGACATCGTCCAGCTGCTGCTGGGGAAAGGGTGAAAATGATTAATGAGGTGTTCTATATCTGTGACCCAGGACTCTCCAAACTGTCTTACACAGATGGAGAGGTGAGAGTTTGCTCTTCATAACAAAGATGCAGACACAAATAGGGCAATTTTCTCAGATGAAAGTTTATGCATTTATTGCTTACAGGCTACTGTGTGTGTGTGTGTGTGTGTGTGTGTGTGTGTGTGTGTGTGTGTGTGTGTGTGTGTGTGTGTGTTTGTGTGTGTGTGTGTGTGTGTGTGTGTGTGTGTGTTTTATATTTTGTACATTAATTTTATATTTTTGTAGTCATTTTATTCATTATGTTAATACATTTTATTATAATATAATTTTAATGTATTATGAAATTAATTTGATTGTTAATTTGATTTAATTTATGTAATTTTATTTTGTGTATATTATTTTGGAGTTTATTTCTTTTATAGCACAGATCATTGTGATTACCCACATAATCATTCACAAAATCATGTGTATGACACATTGTTTATTATATTTTTGTTTGGGTGACTTATGTGAACATATTCATTTGAATAGTGCACCTCACTTCAGCAACTGTAAGGTGTTTTATTTTTACAAATCAACTTTATCTATGTATTAGGCTATCCCTTATGTATTTATTATGTTCTGGCCAAACCATTACTTGCATTTGGTGCTAAGTGAGTGTTACTGTTGGACCTTGAAAGCACACATACATCAGTGCCTGTGTTTATTCAGCCCGCACAGTAAGGCTACGGCTACACTGCCTTTATGTCTGAGACTTTGTATGCAACCCTGCGAAACCCAGTGGTTTTGGACAGGCAGACATTCCTGCTTGGCTGTTAACACATCATCTGCCTGTCTAAAAAAACAACAGGGTGGTCTGAAACCATCGGTGACACCAGGACAACCTTTTTGCCTTGGTGTAAACTGGAGATTTGTCTTGTAGGATTTCCCCACTCGACCATCTTTCCCCGGTTTCACACTGAAGTCACACTTGCCTGAACAATGAGGCTTTCTAATTTAAAACCCGATGGTGTAATTGTTTGGCAGTGGAACACATTTAAAAAAGATAGAGAGAGGAACAAGATTCACAAATCCTCCAGTTAAGCTCTAGCAACAGCAGCAACACCATTTTGGCTGCTAAAGAGGCAATAAATAAATAAATAACTGATTGGTTAATATAGATAATTGTGGCGTTTGAAATGTTTATGGTCCAATAAGCATTGCTAAATTGCATTTCAGACCTTTCAGCAGGGTAGAAATGTTTGTTGTTTTTGGAAAGGTTAATATGTGTAAAATACTTTGCAAATACCTGTCATATTCTCCCTAAGTACTTCACTCAAAAGTGCTGTGCTCTCCATTCAGTCTCATCAGATGTCTGTAACATAGACACAGTCAGCCTGCTGGGAAACACTGCTCCTGACTGACACCGTGTTCAGAAATGAGTGGAAAAGCTTTCACTCCTTAATACAAGTAAATAATGATAAATGTATGTTTCAGTTTTCAGTGAAGCACAAGTTAATTTTTCCGCTGAGGCGCAGAACTTTTATGTCGCAGAAAAGTTTCCTGGATTATTTGCACTTTGCACTTCAGCTGAAACAATAGTCAGGAAGTGGAATTGTGTACAGGAAATCCTGGTGGTTGAGTGGACTCTGAAAATGTTCCTCTTAGTGATCTTGAATGTGTTATATTATATACACAATATATATATATACAGTACAGACCAAAAGTTTGGACACACCTTCTCATTCAAAGAGTTTTCTTTATTTTCATGACTATGAAAATTGTAGATTCACACTGAAGGCATCAAAACTATGAATTAACACATGTGGAATTATATACATAACAAAAAAGTGTGAAACAACTGAAAATATGTCATATTGTAGGTTCTTCAAAGTAGCCACCTTTTGCTTTGATTACTGCTTTACACACTCTTGGCGTTCTCTTGATGAGCTTCAAGAGGTAGTCACCTGAAATGGTCTTCCAACAGTCTTGAAGGAGTTCCCCGAGAGATGCTTAGCACTTGTTTGCCCTTTTGCCTTCTGTCTGCGGTCCAGCTCACCCCTAAACCATCTCGATTGGGTTCAGGTCCGGTGACTGTGGAGGCCAGGTCATCTGGCACAGCACCCCATCACTCTCCTTCTTGGTCAAATAGCCCTTGATGCCTTTTTCCTGGCTGTATTTTTAGCAGCCATAACTCCAGTCTTCAGTGTCACATGATCCTTTAGAAATCAATTTAATATGCTGAATGGTGCTCAGTAATAATTTCTTCTTATGATGTTGATGACAGTTGCACTGCATTATTTCTTAGTGGAAACTGTGATAATTAGTAGTTCATAATTCTTTGATAAATAATTGAAAAGCATAGTATTTTTGAACTGTAAATCTTTTGTAACAGTTGTCTTTACAGTCACTTTAAATCATTTTAATGTTTTTTTAATAAAGGAAAGTATTAATGTTGTTATTAAAGTATTAACAAACTTTTAAATGGTAGCGTGTGTGTGTCTACATATATTTATATTAGGGCTGGGCAAGTTAACACATTGTTAACGCGATTTTTTTTATTATTTTTATTAAACTTGTCCTTCTCTGGTCTAGTCCTTCTTGCTCCACTATGTTTTACTATGGATGATATTATGAAAACAAGGTAGCCAAACAGTTTGTTAAGGGAATATGACCTTTTCTGAGCATGCAGGTGGATTCTGCCTCTGTGTGATTCATATGGGTTCTTTGAATATAATCATCATTGTTGTGCGATTAGATCTGCAGTGCATGACTGGTTCAAAAATCTCATTTTCAGAAGCAAACTTGTGTCCCCTTGCCAGGAAATGAAGGACCCATTTTTTTTCCCCCACAGTTAGCCTGCTGACATGCCCTAGTATCCATGGTAACGTGCATCAATTGACCCATTTAGAATCAAAAGAACGAGAAGTTCTGAAAGACACTGCAGCACGTGTGATCGAACAGGACGTGAAGCAAGCATTGCATGAATGGAGTGTATAAAAGTTCTGGTTGGGAAAACAAGACTTGTTCATGACTTTTCCTTATTAAGGAAAATTTAAATTTTTCACAGAATTTTAATAGAAAGATTTATACTGTATGTATTTGCAGTAAAATGTTAAATTTAATGTCCGTAGAAACCAAAAAAAAAACATGTACCCAGACCCTCAAATAAAAATAAATGGACAGGGCACAGACTTGCTGTCTTCCTGGCCTGTTTACATGTCTCTGATTGTGCCCTTGTAAAAGTACTGGGGGGGGATGAACCAGGTCATCCATTTCGAACAGTAAGCACATGTCCTCAGCTAGACAGATTTGCCCAGTGTCAATCGAACATGGTGACAGTCATTCTGTCTCACTGAAAGAGCTCAAAGGCACTCCATGTTTTCGACTCTTTAATGTAAACAAACCAGAGAACTTAACATGTAGGATCAGCACAAACACTTCTAAATATAGTCGTCTCATCTGTTGAATGCCACTGGGTCTAAAGGTGTCTAACATAAACAGTGAATGTGTTGATAAAAGAGACTTGACAGAACTTTATTTCCATAAACGGATGTAGTCTCGGGTAACTTGTGGCACAAAGTCTGGTCCACAGTGGCGTTTTCTCAACTGTGACAGTATATTCAGAACTGAACTAACTGTATTAAAATGATTTTCTTTTACAAAGGAATAGTGCTTAAAATGCCTTACATTTCTTGTTTCCACAGAGGTGCTGATTAAAGTCCAGGTATTTGACAACAGCGACCTGTCACCATTAAAGGAATCCACAGTTCAGGTATGTGGAAACCAAATGGTCTTAGCATCCAACCTTGCAGGAGAAGATGGGATTGTCACTCTTGCGTTCCTGTACCGGCCAGGAACATGGGTCATCGTCACAGCATCAAAGCACGGATTTGTCACAAACTCAGCTCCCTGGCAAGCCAGCCGCATCCCACGTGAGTACTTCCTGTACTACTATAGGACTGAACATTTTTGACATGGTGTCAGGGGAAGCCTGCATGTTTACTGTTAGAAACAGAGTATACGGGTTCATTCTGAAACTCACACGCATTAACTGGACTTTCTGTCAAACTGATAGAGTAAGACCCATATGCGTCTATGGGCTTTTCTGGAATCATGCTAATGCCTTATTAAAAATGCATAAGGCATTTGCCTGCAGATTAAAAGACCTCTGATTTCAATCTAGATGCCCAAAATGTTAGCATTTAATTAGGTTGCTTTTGAGTAACCTTGGAAAGAAACACAAAAATAAGTATCCAATAACCCCTGATTTATATTACGTATTTAGCACACGTTTTTATCCAAAGCAGCTTCAAGTAAATTTTTGGTAAATGTATTATTGGTTTATTAGCTATTACATTGCCATTCCAAGTGCAACTGTTAGCATGATGACATTTTTGCTCATGGCCTCAGTCAACTTTCCAAATCTGATGAGTGATTTGCGACCTGTTGGCTACATCCTATCATTTGGATGAACCATCTAGATCTGTAATACAGATGAAGCTTTGCACACAAATGGACAGGAATGTTAAACAACACTCACTGGGCTGTGGAGCGTGCTGACCCGTGTGGTGATACCTAGCAGCTGTTCGGAGTCGGACCCCGGACAGTCATGTCCTCTTTTGACTCTCTCGCTCTACAATTGGTTTAATTTTATTTGGACAACAGCCTGTTCTCTGCCGCCCCTCTCTCCACCCAAACCCCACCCAGTTATGTGGTCAGACCTCTGGGGAAGGGAGGCAGTGAAATCATGTATTTCAGCAAGAAGCTGTCAGTACGAGCAGCCGGAAGGCACTTATCCAGTGGGGTTACAGATATGGAGTTAGCCAGTAAATGTCGTGCCGGACTAGCCGGGCTGGTGGATGGAGGCATCTTAGTATGACAATAGCCTCGTAAGGGTGGCATTACACACATTCCCATTCCCTTTGGTCATACCAAATTAGGAGATGCTGTCAGAAATGTGGACAACTCAGATTGTGTAGATGACAGATCAGAAGGAGTTTATGTTATTCAGGTCAGTTTACAGGAATCAATATAAGATTCAGATACTATGTCTGAGGGATATAAACTATTTTTAATGTATTCTTTTTTTAATTATTTGACATGACCAACCAACTAATCAATGTTTGGTATTATTTTAATGGGCTTCTATTTGGCTGTTAGGTTTCTTAAAGACAAAGTTCCCCTGCCAGTAAACTTTTGTTATGGCTGATCCTTGTCTAAACTAAAAAGCAAGCACAGTTTGTAAGTAATGTTTATATACATAAATGGTATATATGGTTTGCTAACCACACATGCTTGTTATGCCAGTAATGGCTATGATATTACTACTAGTTAACAAAATCTGTTTATTTGGCAGACTCGTGTTTTCATCTGGATGGTTGTTTTATCACAGGACAGATGGATAACATGACTAGCAGTGGTGTGACAGCTGTGCAAAAGTGATGGGATGCCAGTCATTTGACTGGCAGTGTTTTGGTCCAACTCCAGATTGCATACTGAACCTTTCTATAGTAATGTCACCATTTTCTGTATGTGATTTAGCTTTATGAAGGTTAACATTTTGACTCTCATCTATTTGGTACTGAAGCCATCTACCCCCCATTCCTCCTGCCTTTCTCTTAGCCATACTGAAAAAGGGTCCCCGCAGCACTTTGATATTCTGAGTGAGTCATTCTCACACAGTGATGAAGCAGTTGCTTGCAGCTCAGATTCAATCCACTGAAGTCGGGAACACTTGTTCTTCCCCCAGTGGCCTATCTCATGGTTTAACTCAATAACTCTTTTTTACTTATTTTAAAGAATTCATGATATCAAAATTTGATTTTTTTTTTTTTTGCAATTTGCAATTTGCTTCATGTTAATATTAGCTTAAAACCTTCTACAATGGCAAAAATGCATTTGGATACCTGAAGGGATAGTTCACCCTCACCCTCATGTTATTCCAAAACTGAATTCATTTCATTTTTCTGTGTAACACAAAATATTTTATCTAAAAAAAAAAATAAGTCTGCAGCAACTATTTAAAATTTTGACCAATGAAGCTTAAGATTAAAGCCGGATATTAAAATTCTATATTATTTTAACTAAATCAGTTATAAATAAAATCTGAAATCAGTCCATTTAAATGCTACAAGTGAATTTAGACATGCATACTATCATATAGAATTTATATTATTTTTGAGATCTGCTAAAGATTACATTTAACAGTGCTATTAAATTATTGACTGAGCGTTAGATGACCCTATAACCTTGGCTGATAACAGATATTGTACCAATATAGTGTGCATTCCGAAACATCATTCTGGCTATATTCCGTATTATCAAAGCAGGGGGTGTATAAATGTGTATTGTGTTGTCACAATGCAGCAGAAGATAACTAAAGTTACAAATTATGTAAAATGAAACCCCACTTTGCTAATGCACAGGACCCTCCCTCTCTTCATATGCATTTTTCTTTGAGCTTCCAGCTAATGCAATGTGGGCAGTATTGTTGTCACTGCCTCTGTGTTTTGTGCCCTACCAAGCAGAATATTAAAGAGACCAGAGCCCCTTCTGCTCATGGCATCTGTGTGTGTCTGTGTGTGTGTGTGTGTGTGTGTGTGTGTGCTTGTATGCATAACTGCACGGGTGTAAATTAGCATGGCTCGGCTGTGTCACGATTCCCACAGTCTGTTCCTTCAAGTTACAAGCTTTTTTATGTCAGAGCTGGGGAAATCTAAATGTAATATACTCTGCACTTGGGTCCTGATATCTTCTGGTGGTCGGTTTAATATAAAGCAGACAGTCCCTATAGAATATTTATTATTATTATTATTATTATTATTATTATTGTCAATAAGCTTCCATTAGATTGAAGAGCTTCACGTTCTCATGAAATAAACACTGTAAAACATGAGGTGTGGATAGGCGGGGGGGAGATTTCAATGTGCCATAGCAGATGGGAAATGGACACAGGATTTCTGCTCCCAGCATGCAACAGTCTTCTGGAGCACTGCCAGCATATGTCCTCCTGCCCATAGAGGAGCATTGAAGGGTGAGGTACATTTAGATTAGCTGACAAAGATAGATGTTGTTGGCACCATAGTTTTAGTGCACGCAAATGTACTACTAAAAAAATAAATATTTAATGTTGGCATGCCTTCTCATGATATGTCAAAGGCTCTGATGTTTACATTTAGATGTCCGTCCTCTTGACAAAATATTGATGGGTCCAAAACCTAAGTCCACTGAAGGCCAAAGGAGCTGATGGTGTGGTAATGTTCTAAAGGAAGTCATACAGCTTTGTCAGGTTTTACTTGCTGTTATCAAAAGCTTGTTTGAAGTGAGATCACGGGTTCCTGCTGTGTTGCAAACCTGAGGATTTGACCGTGCCGAGTCATGTCTCACACCTGTGAGCTAGCAGCTACATCTGGTGAACTACGGCAGAGGTATATTCCTACAGCAAGAAAACAAAAGCCTTGTGCTCTTCAGGGTCAGTCATCCCTGAAAATAAAAAGAGGGTGGATGGTTTACTGATGTAGATGGAGATTGAAATACAGTAGCATGTACAGTATACATGATGCAAAGTAAGATGGAGTAGGACAACCCCAACCCTGGTCCTGGAATACCTCCAACAGTACACACCATTTGGACATCTTTCTTATCTGACTCACCCATTTTAGGTCTTTGAGACCCTGTTCACACCTGGTATTAGGAAACATTTTGGTCGACTGAATCACAAGTACACACAAGTTTGTTTTAGAATCAGGACTGGTAAGAGAACATTGAACATTCACCTTAAACCCAAACTTACGATTCCAGATGGCAAAGTTTAAATCCTGTCTGGCTAACATGATTCAACAACACGTCCCATATTGTTTTAGTTTTAGGTCAGAAGGCAGAGAGGAGGCATTCTTTTGTGGCTGTTCAAATCCATGAGCGTCCACATTACGAGAGCAATACTATCTAATGTGTTCGACTACCTCTGGAAGTGGTTTAAAGTGGAAAAGCTCAAAAGGTTTTACACCCGATTAATAACACCTGCATTTACCATCATCTATTTGTGATTGGAATCGACTAAAATGCATCTTAATAGCAGGTGTAAATAGGGCCTGTGTCTCTACTAATGAGTTGATGTGAGGATTCAGATTCAGATATTTGGTGGAACTGGTTATACTTTAATCAGGATTATTTCTGAATAGAAAGTTCAAAATAACAGCATTTATTTGAAATAATAATGTTTTGTTATATTATAAATGTCTTTACTGTCACTTTTAACCAATTTAATGCATCCTTGCGGACAAAAAGTGTTGATTTCTTTTCAAAAATAAAAGAATACTAACCCTAAATATTTAAAAGCTAGTGTACTAATGCTTCTGTTTTTGTGTCTCTCTCACTTGTGTTTCAGTATACGCCTCCGTAAGTCTGTACTTACTTCCCCAGAGACCAGCCACTCTCCTGCTGTTTGACGATGTGGTACAGTTACTGTTGGGTTCTCCAGGTGAGGGTGTTTTTTTTCTCCTGTTTTTAGCCTTAAAGTGACCGTTTATCCAGAAATGTAAGTTCTGTCAGGATTTGTTCTCATTCATGTCTTTTCAAACCAGTATGACTTTCTTTTGTGGAACATACAGAAAGATATTGAGAAATAAAAAGTGTCGTTTACAGTGGTAGCCAAATGGGCTCAAATATTGTTTGGTTTCCAGCATTCTGCAAAAATCTTCTTTTGTGTTGCACAGAAGAAAGGGTTGGAACAACATGAGGGTGAGTAAACGGTTACTGTCCCTTTAACCATAGCCTTAAAGAGCCTCAACTCTCAACACACTGAATCTTTTTATTTATAGTGCTATGAAAAGGGGAGTGGGAATTACTAAGGTGAGAAAGGGATCAGTACATCACAGTTTGGGCTCATACCTATGATGACCATAAGAGTACCACACTTTTTTCAGATGGTTTGACTTATGCTTTATGTCTCTGTGGCGGTTCAGCCAGGCTGGAATCTGAGATCCGGTGTTTAATAATCAGGCTAACACCATAACCTCGTATCTCAAGAGCGACCAATAAGCAGACACAATTTAACTGAGACTGGACACAATGCCTGCTAGCGATTTCACCACGTTGCACGCTCAATAAATGTCATTAAGATTTACAAACGTGATCAAATGACACATTTGCTTTGGAAAGAGGTTGTTTCCTCTGGCAACTGCAGCCTGTGTTGAGAAACTGCTGCCTCTGTTGCCTGGGTGGCTTGTGTGTTTTGCAGTGCCAGTCAGTGTTTAATAGAGAGTGCTATGGCTCAAATTATAGTTGTGGTAAAGTGACTTTTAGTTAGGGTTAGGGTTAGGGTTAGGGTTAATGCTTTCTGGGTGGGAAGTAATTTTACCCAATGGACCTCTAAGTATGATGTAATGTGCCTTGAATATGTAACTTGAATATCAAAGCCCTGCATATCCTTGATGAATGAACCAGTAGTTTTTCAAATGTATACTTAACGAAAACTAAAATAGTGCTTTACCATTAAAAAAAAATAGTACTGAACCATACTTTGAAAATGAATACAAATAATAATATTAATTATATATTGATAAGTAAAGTTAGTTCATAGTTCATTAATATTAACAGAAGCAGCTTTAAAATTTAAAAATGTATTAGTAAATAAAATGTCTTTTATCAACCTTACTTAATGTTACAAATGAACTCTTATTGTAAAATGTTACTACTTCATTTCAACAGTCATGTTTAAAGATGATCATCTATAAATATCTACAAAGGCCATAGCACTGAAATGACATACATATGGATATTGTTGGTATACTCTCACACTTTATTTGCTTGTTTGAAAACATTTGATTATCTAATTAAAATATCAAAATATGTTAGTCACACATCAGGCAAAATCACTGCACCGCGTCGCATCTAGGAGATCACGAAAGACAAACATTTTGCTGAAAAATGCACAATACATTGTGTTTTGTCATTATGGTTTGGGACAAATAAAAGGTAATTTAACGGAAAACTGTGTGACTGGTGCTCAGAGTTTGCTTTCTCACATCACAGCTTTAAATCTGCAACTTTGCTGGCTAACAAATGCAATAATGTGACCAGCTGGATGTAAACTAATGCAAATAGATGGTAACAGTCATGACATTAAACATTTGGGTGTGGACTTGCATGTGTTTTGTGTGTAGGCATCCTGATGCAGCTCTTTCTGCCTGATTCGTATCAATTTAATGAGCTTGATCTCTCCGTGCATATAGGGGTGTCCCTGATGTGCTCAGTGATTATAGTTACATGCACTCAGTGTCCTCCCATTCCCTCTTCCTCTGTGACAGCACAACAGCTTGCTCTTATTCCCTCTTCACATTCAGTAAAAGAGGCTCTCGCACCAGAATACCATCAGTGTCTCCAAGCTGCTCCAGAAATAAATGGGCAACTTGTTGGGCCCAGCACAGAAAAAGGCCTCGCTGACTGATTTATACATTTTAATAACAAGTCAGTAATCGTACATTACTGTACCAAAGTATTTAATTTTATTTATTTCCTGGCTTGAGTGATACTGAAACTGGATACAGTGAAAATTGGCAGGATGTCACAGATGCTTTACATTCTATTTTAGATCTTTCCATCTAATTAAAAAAAGCTTAAACTTAAATGTTATTTAAGCAGCCAGTGAAATAAACAGTATATCTAATAATGTAATGTAATTGGCCACAACTATGATCCTTTGTCATCGGGATGTGGCGTCATACCACAGTTGTTGACCTACAGCTAAAGATAGATGAACTTGAATTGAATTTCAAAACTCTCAACAATCAGTCTATAAACAACTATTTTAAAATGTCAAACCACTGTGAAACACTGTGTTTTTGTAATATTTATAAACTATCATAGAATTTAATAATATTTTGAATGTAGCTACTTTTATTTATACAAGTAATTTGTTATCTAATATTTATATTTTATTTGATTTCAATTCAAACTTTATTTCAATTAATAAAAACTAATTTCTTTGTAGTTTTTTTTTTATTTTTTTATAAAAACAGCTGTAATAATAACAGCTGTTAAATCAGTCTCAGATAATTGCAGGATTCTGGTTTCAGTTTTAACAAACTTGTCTATTGTGAAAATAGGACAATAATGAAAAACTTCTATACATGTTTTTAAATGCTAAATTATATTTGTAATATATTTTATTTACTAGAGCAGAAGTTTAAGTATAGAGTTGTAGAGAAAGTTGTTTTGTATTATTATATTTATATATCTATGGAATAGAACGTTTTGTGTGTGTGTACATAGGAAATTACTTAATGATATAATGATATAAATGTAAATGTAAGTATGTTTAGGCATCCATTTAAGTTGCACTGCATCATTCACCCTCAGAGAACCCTAACATGATGCTTACTGAGAGAAGTAGAGGGAGATCAGGACTCACATTAGCATGTTTTTTTTTATGTTTCAAAACCTATTACCATGGAAACTTTGGCAGTGGCAGTAGAATGTGCATTTTGTAACAGGAGGGGTTATTATTAAAGTGTTGCATATCTGTCTCTGCTGCGTGGGAGGAACGTGTCATGTATAACCTGATCTGAAATCTGCTGGTCTGTCAGTGAGGGTTTGCTGCTGACCTCTGTTGTAAAGAGCTTGTTAATGCCTCCTGTATTCAGCATGGGACTTAATTGTTTTGTTCAAACATGGACCTTCAGAGTATTTGTTTTGCAGAGTTGGGTTATGTTTTTTTGGAACATTTTAATGAAAAGTGAGTCAAGCAAATGTACAGACAGAAACAGCCTAAACTCGTAGTGTGGGTGGACTTTAGTGTTCACCGCATGACAGCCTGAAAAGAAGCTGCTCAATTGATTTGGGCTTCAGGGTTTGTTTATGCAAACATGCAAATATAAATGGTGAAATTGAATGTTTTGATTCAATGGGCATTGTTGTATGCTGTGTTTGTATATCTGGATGTCTTTAGGTTCATTTTAATTAATGTGAATTTAGAACAATTGAATCGAATTGCAATTTTTGATACACTTGACAATATTTGCAGTGACTACAACCACTTTACAAAAAAGAACACTTTATTTTGATAGCCCTATCTCTAGTTAAATCTATCTTAAAACTATGCATAAATCAGTCTTATAATGTCCTCTCTCTTCTTATTTTTTTCCATTCTCTGGCCAAGAGGGGCATTATGTCTCCATCTCCCAACAGAGCTCAAGCACATCTGAAACTGAGAACATGTGCAATTTGACTAGAGAGGGATGCAAGGTGAAAAGGGAGGGAAGTGTTTTTTTGTTTTTTTGTATTTGAGAATAAACTTGTGAGAATCAAGAGGGAGTGTGAGTTAAATTGAAATATCCTGAGACCTGCTTGCATGAACAGATTCCATTGACAAAATGGCAGGTGATCTCCATTGAATTCAGACATTGATAATTATGACTTTCACCCAAAAATAAAAATTCTGTCATTAATTACCCTTAAGTTGTTCCAAACTCATAAGACCTTAGTTCATCTTCAGAACACAAGCTCCAGAAACGTACCAAGAACATCAGTAAAATAGTCCAACTGACAGTAAACTGCCGCTGCATTCTATTTATTATTAATATTAATGTATTAATAATGTAATATTAAAGATTACATAAGTAATACTTGATTGGATTAACTGACTGACTACCATATGGGGGTGGAATGTATGACCAGAATATTTTTAACACCATTTCATATAGGTGAGCACAAATAGTTTAATATGTACTGTATATTATTTGAAAAATAAAAACACAATTAGAATTTTACTACATTTTGCTTTGCTGGCCGTAAATGCAGGGAATCCATGATAAATCCTAAGCACGCAAACTAAAAGTCAGTTAGAACTAAATGCACTGGGTGGAACTGTGGAGCGTGTTAACAAGTTAAATATGTTTGATCCAAGAATGTCGTCGTCTGCCTCGCGATGTTTGGAATTACTTTGATCACGTGTGACAAAGGGAAAGTGGTTTAAGAACAGAAAACACAAAGCGCTGTCAGAAACTTTTCTTAGCACACCATTATCTTTGTGTCTCAGGAACGCCTGTGTTGGCGCACATTCAGAAAAGATGACAAAAACTTGATTAAAAAATAATGTCTTTCTTGTTAAACATCATTTAATTAAACAAATACTTGTTTTGTTTTTTTATGAGCCCAACTATTTTTATACAATATTGAAAAATGTCCATACCTAATTTCATACTGATCACAATAATAGTTTGTATCACAAAATATATGCTGACAGTTTATATTTTTTGTTTATATTTTAACAACTTTGTAACAAAGCCTATTTTGAAAATGAAATAAATACTTTGCAAATGAAGTTTATATTACTGGCTGTGACCTATAATAATGGTCATAATAATGCTGGCCATTCTCACAATTGAATGCACCTACACCAGAGTGAGTAGCAGGCATTAACAGCATTAACTCTCATTGTTTTCTTCAGACTGCTTGACCCCAAGGTCAGAAATACTAATCTATAGCATTCAAACAGCCCTCTGTACAAAAGACTCACTGAGGCTACTAACATCTATATCTTTGTTACATTTACATTTATTCATTTAGCAGATGCTTTTATCCAAAGCGACTTACAAATGAGAACAATAGAAGCAATCAGACCAACAAGAGAACATCAACAGTAAACAAGTGCCGTGACAAGTCTCAGGTAGTCTAGTATAGAACGCATATAAGAATATTAAAGACAAGAAAAGGTAAGTACTAGTATTAGTTAGTTAAGTGCTGGAAATGGTGATAAATTGACTGGTGCAGTTGAGGGAAGATCACTTTAGTTATTTTTCATGAGTAGTATGTCTCTTTGGTGAGCTGACTTCCTCAGGAGTTTTCATTTTCTCAATAGATCTCTGTCCGTCTTTAGAATGATATGAGTCAGTGAACACTCCCCTTTGGACCAGAAAGGTTTTGCTCTGCTTCACTAATATTGGCTAATGTTGGTAGCATTTCAAAGTAGGCCCAGTTGCCCAACAAAAAGAGAATAAAGGAAAGCTAGAAGTTTGGGGAGACACAATGGTCAGTATAATAAGAAATTCATTGTTTTCCATTTACTTTTTATGACGTCTGTAAATTTTAAGGTGATATATTTTTATATGCAGTTATGTTCCTGCTATTCATGAAGCCAGCTGACATTTGTGATGTTTATCATTGAGCATCTCTCCGATAGAAGGAGGTCTCAACAGTTGATGTTGTCATCATGTAAGATGTGAAATGCTGCCTGTGCCATGGTATGCAATTAGACTAAGAGACAGAAACCTAAAGATATTAGTCACTGAGTAAGCTATCACATTATCTTTTTATAGCCCAATTGAATCTTACGCTTGTCTTAAAGGCTGGTATTTATGTTTGTTCCTGTTGCTCAAAAGGAGACGGTTAGGCAAATGGTATCTGGTTTAATTTTAGAGATTCCAGTGGATGATTTGCGCTGTATTAGTTTCACATCTCATCAATTGCTGGATATGATAAGTAAATAAATGAATAACTGTGGCCAAAAGAAGGAGTGTCAGCCTGCCTGCTTTCAGTGGTCCCCAAGCACTGTCATGCTATCCTAGATGTCTGGGCTGATCAGTGACCTGTAAACCCAGCACTAATCGGAGCAGACAGCCTACAGTGAGAGATGCACGCTTATATTTTAGGCCTTCTTATTCCCTTATTCCTATTTGCCTCTTCCACACAAAGCGAGCCAAGTGGAGGAGAGGAAGGGATAACTTCCTCTCTCTGACAGGCAAGAGAGGAGAGTAAAGCAAAGCAGCTATAGCAGAGAAATGAATCACTATAACACTCATAATAATAGCAATATTGGTTAAAGGAAGTGGTTGTTGACAGAATCCTACAAAACCGCATTCACGAGTAAAACACATGGAAACAACAAAGCCCAGAGCAACTCATTATAAGGGCTGGGAAGTAATAACTGGCAATAACTTATTCAGAACAGCAGTCATACAGGGCAGACATTGTAGTAATGATTTGCGATACAGTTATGACTTCATTCTTTGTCACAAACCATAAATTCTTAAAGGGGGGGTGAAATGCTATTTCATGCATACTGAGTCTTTTACACTGTTAAAGAGTTGGATTCCCATGCTAAACATGGACAAAGTTTCAAAAATTAAGTTGTACATTTGAAGGAGTATTTTTGTTCCCAGAATACTCCTTCCGGTTTGTCACAAGTTTCGGAAAAGTTCTTTTCGAGTATGGCTCTGTGTGACGTTAGATGGAGCTGAATTTCCTTATATGGGTCCTGAGGGCACTTCTCCCGGAAGAGCGTGCGCTCCCGTATAGCGAGGCTGAGCAGCACAGACATTTCACTGATCAGAAAGATTCACTGATCAGAGCGAGAGCGTCGCAAAAAGTCACAAAAGAAGTGTGTTATTGGTTGCCAGGGCAAGACAACCCTGCACAGATTACCAAAAAAAACAGCATTAAGGGACCAGTGGAGTTTATTTTTACAGAGCATCAACGGAGTTGTGCAAGTGTTTTTGTTTGTTCCCTGCATTTCGAAGATGCTTGTTTTACAAACAAGGCCCAGTTTGACGACGGATTTGCGTATCGTTTATTTCTTAAGGATGATGCAATCCCAACGAAAAAGGGTCACAATCATGTGTTGGAACCGCAGGCGGTGAGTAAAACTGCTTCAAATATCTCTGCCTCCTTGTTAGTGCGTCCCTTCCCATGCCGGAGACCTCGGTTCGAGCCCCGCTCGGAGCGAGTCGTTGCTGCTGCTGCTCTCGTTCAGTTTCAGCCTCGGGATCTGATTCTGGATCATAAATAAACGGCTGAATCTGACTGTAAGCCATGGTTTGTTTTGGATGATGGTTTTTCCCCTCACGATAATGTCACAGCTTCCACATGCTCTCAACGCAAAAGCCTACTGGCGCTCGTGATTCTTTAGCTCCGCCCACACGTCAAGCCTCCAGACGGTCGTGTTTTTCCGGGAAAAATCAGTACAGACTATCTTTCTCTTATGAATATAATAAAACTAAAGACTTTTTGGAGTTATGAAGGATGCAGTACTACTCTATAGGTACTCAAGATTAACAGGATATTGAGTGAAAACGAGCATTTCACCACCCCTTTAATTAATTTATCCGTACTCACTATACATGTAGATTTTTATTAAATCTTTTATAAATCCCTGTTGTTTAGGATCCCGGAGACAGCCATGGGTACAGCTTCAGAGGAGAACCATCCGACCACCTCTAAACAGCTCTCAAATCACCCTCTCTGCAATGCTCACCTCCTCCCGCAGTCAGTATGAGCTTGGGGGGTTTCCTTACCCTCTTGCCTTGGAAAACAACTCAACAGGTGAGATTAGCCAAACAGCTCTTCAAAGAAAATGTTTCTGTGGAGTTACCTTGCATCTAGCATTACCCCCCACACTTTAAAAATTCATCATTGTATAGAATACTGCAGTAAACAGAGGCTTGCAACAGTGGCCTCATGGAGTTGAATCCATTTTTTTCTCTTACTGTCTGCCTTGATTCAGGAACCAACAGTAGCTGGGTGGAGCTAACTGCTCTAGCTGCAATGTGTGTTCAGCTCACTGGGCCCAACGGCACTGAGGTGCAGGTGTCAGAACCCATTCACATCTCCATCCCCCTTCCTTTTGACTCACCTCTCAAGGCTGCCACCAGTGTCCCAGTATGGAGGTTCGAGGTCAGGACAGGTAAATAGCATTTAACAAAAATTTTGGTTAACTTTAAACAACAGTATGCAAATAAAAAAAAATGTTATCCTATGTTACTCCTTACATGGCTCAAACTAGAATCTTTTTTATCAGTGTGATCAGGAGGGTGATTTCGTCGATTTCGATGACACCATGTCCGTTTTACCCTTTTGCTGATACAGATTCGACAGCAGCCTAGTTCCTAATAGTTCAGGGGTGTCACTATCCTGCAGAGCTTTTTATTAATGAAACACCTGAACCAGCTAATGTAGGTTGTCAGGAATACTAGAACTTCCATGTAAGTGTGTCGAGGCATGATGGAGCCAAACTCTATAGGACATTGGCCTTCCCCCCAAAAAAAGGTAGTAAAGTGTGATAGTAAAGTGACGTGACATTCAGCCAAGTATGGCAACCGATACTCAGAATTTGTGCTCTGTATTTAACCCATCCAAAGTGCACACACACACACACACACATACACAGTGAACACACACCTGGAGCAGTGGGCAGCCATTTATGCTGTGGCGCCCGGGGAGCAGTTGGGGGTTCAATGCCTTCCTCAAGGGCACCCAAGTCTTGTTATTGCCGGCCCGAGATTCAAACTCACAACCCTAGGGTTAGGAGCTAAACTCTCTAACCACTAGGCCACGACTTCCCCTTTACATTCAAGCACAACTAAGTCAGAATATGAGGACTTAGATGACAAGGGAATGAAAACAAGGGCTTAACTTGACATTTGGGAGAGGGTGTTGTAAAATTTTTAAAAGTGTACAAGAAGCAGAGTGAAGAAAAGAAAAATGGTTAATAAAGGACATATATGGAGAAAAACACAGTGGAATTTCCAGATCTAGTTGAGAGCCATTCAAGCAGGTTCAGATAAAGTGAGAGCAGGTAAAGTGAGTGTACAGTACAAATCAAAGAAGCTGTTAGGTCTTCTCGCATTGGAGAGATAATTGCCTGCCAATTCATTGACCCCATCACGACATAGCTCCCAAAACAGGATGTGATTCATTACCTGGCAAGCTTTGCAGAATTCCCTAGATCCTTCACTGATGCCAGCATAATAATGAGAACAGCTCTGGTGGAAAAATCAATATGACTAAAAGAGGGTACTGGCTCACTTTCTGGCTTTACATTCAGGTCTTAGTTTTGTGTAGATTGCTCTTGATATAATTGCACGTCATTCCATGTTATCTTGTACATGTGTGTTACATTTTTTTAGCTGATCACCCTAATGTCTGGGCTGCTTATTTAGCTCTTTCCTAAAGTGTGGTTAAAGATTTGTTTAACCTATCTTAGGTCCACAGAGAAATCTTAAATGATTTTAAACTAAGCAGCTTAGTCTATGGCAGCCTAATCCCAGCTTCCCCTTTTATCCACAGTAGGCAAATGAATGAATAGTCAGGGAATGTAGTCAAACTTCCTGGTTTGCTATTGTAACGTTTTGACAGATGCAAATATGTTTCCCACATGACTGTGATAGCTGTCCGTAAGAGGGTCATTTGACCTGGAAAGCCTTCTCTGACACATTTGATCCTTTCCCACCCTGTTTTCAAGACAACTGACAGATATGTCTGTTGAAAGAATATTTTGTTGTCAGAGTATCTCTCCCTATAAAAAAGTTTGGTTGATATAGGTCGGATATTGAAACAGATTTAGTATTATTTCACAATGCAATAATAAAGTAATTTCATACATATACAGTACAGACCAAAAGTTTGGACACACCTTCTCATTCAAAGAGTTTTCTTTATTTTCATGACTATGAAAATTGTAGAGTCACACTGAAGGCATCAAGGGCTATTTGACCAAGAAGGAGAGTGATGGGGTGCTGCGCCAGATGACCTGGCCTCCACAGTCACCGGACCTGAACCCAATCCAGATGGTTTAGGGGTGAGCTGGACCGCAGACTGAAGGCAAAAGGGCCAACAAGTGCTAAGCATCTCTCGGGGAACTCCTTCAAGACTGATGGAAGACCATTTCAGGTGACTACCTCTTGAAGCTCATCAAGAGAATGCCAAGAGTGTGCAAAGCAGTAATCAAAGCAAAAGAACCTAGAATATGACATATTTTCAGTTGTTTCACACTTTTTTGTTATGTATATAATTCCATATATAATTCCACATGTGTTCATTCATAGTTTTGATGCCTTCAGTGTGAATCTACAATTTCCATAGTCATGAAAATAAAGAAAACTCTTTGAATGAGAAGGTGTGTCCAAACTTTTGGTCTGTACTATATATCGTGTATTAATAATTAGGTTATCATTTTAATCTTAATTATATCATATAATTTTATTTTAAAAAAAATAAAAAAAAGAACTTCGAAATATCATTCAGTCTTATACAATTTGCCAGTCCTCTTTTAAACTAAGTGACAAGCATTCAACAGATGATTTTTGACACGAGTGATAAGGTAAGCAAGTGCTTGTTTTAAAACCAAAGAAAGAATGCTTTTGAACTATATGGTAGCTTAGTACATAGAGCTGCTCAAACGGTGCCTACCAGTTTCCCGGATGCCAAAATCTATGTAGATAGAGAATGCTTGAGTACTTAAGAGAAAGCAAACCTTGAATATTCAGTGTGTGTGGGTGATCAGAGAGAAATGTGTTTCAGAGGATAGTTCATTGTGGAGAACAGGGGCCTGTATTCCCGAGCGGTGGGCAGCTGTGAACTCTCAGCAAGTGTGTTTTTGACCATGTGATAGACACAAGTCTGTATTGTTTCTTGCGTTGCTTTGTAGACTGTAGAAACTTAGAAAATGGAAACGCAGCTCTCTGAGTCTCTTTTACTAACACAACATACATTATATGATTTCACTGACTGCTCAGACTCCCTCTGCTTTATCTTAAAAGTGTGAGGCCTGAATGCCCTAGTATGTTCAGATTCTAAAAACATTCAGGGCCCTATCTTGCACCCAGCGCAATTGACTTTGTACACCGACGCATGTGTCATTCCTATTTTGCACCCGCGCAAAGCGCGCTTTTCCCTCCACAGAAGCACGTCGCTAAACTAGTGAATGAACTTGCGCTCCCTGGGCGGTTCAGCGCAAAAAAGGAGGCGTGTTCCGGCGCAAACGATCCCTGGTGCTATTTTGTTGTTCCATTAATCAATTGCGCCACTGACCAGAAAAAACCTAGTCTAAAGTCAGTGGCGCGTTGCGCGTTGTTCATTATGCTATTTTAAGGGCGCAAGCTTGACCATAATGTATAGCGTGCACAACGCGCATACACTTTGCTCATGTAATCTACACAGATGCAACAGTTATTTTTGCAAATCATAAATTGTACACTAAAAAAATATTAACACATGAGATGACGGAAATCATTGTGAAATCTTGCTTACAAATTATTCAGGCTAATTGTAGTAATTAAGGATCAGACCTGTTTGCCCGATAGTGGCAAGACATATATGTATATAAGGACATCTGACAAATTTGTTTGTCCGTCAAGAACCAGGAAAAAAAAAATCGATGAAACAATTGTGGCTATTTCCTCCCACGCCTGTTTAACCGACGCTATTTTGGGTGGGTTTCTCCCATCCCCATACAACACAACTTCTCTGTCTTTCACTGCTCTTACAAGAACATCAGTCTCCTCGGCTGTGAACCGCTCCTGGCGTGCGCCTGGTAAATACGCCATAATAATAGCAATCCATAATGGAACTTGCGCACCTGCTTTTAAAGGGAATGTTGGATAACGCTCCGATTGGTTTATTTCACGTTACGCCCAAACCACACCTATGAATAATGAAGCTACTTCAGACCAACCCATTTTAGATTTGCGCCGGGCGCAAGAGCCATTTATCCCGCCGGGAAAATAGCAACAGCGCCGAGACCCGCCCACAAAGTTACTTGCGCTTCGCGCTTTGACACTTGCGTTTCAGATCGTTTAAATAGGGCCCTCAGTGTCACTGAAATTTGCTACTAAGTCCCTGTTTGCTTTGGAGACAGATCACAGAAAAAATAGCCCATACAGATAGAGCGGATGATTTTGTACATGGTACTGGGAAAGCCCCCTGCTTTGAAGCACAGGTCTCCCAGCGGAGCTGAACATATAGCACCTTCTAGTGTGCGTAATTACACATTGCATACAGCTGCCTGGGTCAGTCTTGAGCAGCTTTTTGCTGTAGGTAGCTGGTTCTTAGGATTCTGTTGTGGAGCTGAGAGTGCACAAAGCTGTGAAATATGAAGTTATAAATAGCAGTGTAACAGGCAATAAAAAAAACCAATAGATTCCAATGAAAGTTTTATTGCTATTATGTAGTATTGTTTTTCTTTGTAATAACAGGTTTATTTTGCACACTCCAATTGTGAAGTCCAGCACAGGGTGAGCATTTTGTGTTCAGTGGAGGGAGACATTTGAAATTGTATTTGTCAGGGACATGTCAGAACATATTAACTCTCTGTGTTCTTTTGTTTGGCCTTAGGGTATGTTGCACAATTTGTGTCCCTCACTGCCCTGCTTTGATGCTCTATATTACATTATCTGTGTGATTTTGAATATTGAATTGTAGCCTAGACTGATCCTAGATCTAAAATTACTTTTTAAATGAAGAAAAGCTATCGAATGTGTCATTTGGCACAGTTTGGGTCTAATCTGTCCCTGGCGCACTGCCCATTCACATTTAGTCGAGCTTTTCCTGTAAGCTGAATGCAGTTCATTGCATTTTTCACTGTCTGCTCATTTTGTAATAAAGTCCTGGTTTGGTGCAGGTCTATGGGTCAGAAGTGGTGCTGGATACATTAAAAAAGAGGACACTCAGATGACATGGAGTTTTGTGGCTCCAAATCTGGGATACTGGCTTGCAGCATTTCCCTCAACCTCAGGTGAGACCAGCAGCAGTTATATGGTATATTATATAGTATGAAAAATAACTTTTTACATACAAAACAATTACGTTTTTACATTTTACTTGATCAGTAACCATGAAGTGACACAGAATGACTTTAAAGATTCAATTAAAAATGCTGATCCATATCTATATAATTATATGACTGTGTAAGAGATGGGTAAATAAAATAAAAATACTTTTGTGTTAAAGGAACAGGTCTGAATACCTCTGGTCTAAGGGACATCACTACCTATCACACAATTTTTCTGCTAGCAATTCTGGGTGCCATGGCCCTGCTAGTGCTTATTCTGCTGTGTTTGCTACTGTACTACTGCAGGTATCATTGCTCTTTGTGTTTTTGTTTGTGTGCCTAAAAAAGTAATTAATAGCTTATCCTTCTAGGCATGGCTTTAAGTTGAAAAACCCATGTCACAGCAAGACCTTTGTATTGGCATACACAAAAGTGTTGCCGTGAGCTTAAGATCACGTCCATGAGCAAACTGAGCAAGACACTAAACTACATTTGTATTTGTCATTATTTTGGTCAAACTGTAGTCCGTAAATGTAGTGTGTATATATATTTGGTATAATGTCTAAGATATATTATTATGATATTTCAGGAGGCGGTGTCTAAAACCTCGGCAGCATCGCCGTAAGATGTACCTCTCAACCACTCTGGAGAGCTCGAAGAGAGACCAGGGCACATCCACTTCCCACCTAAATCTCATCAGCGGTGGACACATGGAGACAGCGTCCTCAGCCGCAGACCATGATGGCATCAAATCTGACCTTTCCTCCAACCGTGATCTCCACAGCTCTCGAGAGGACTTCTTCACACATGGCCCCACCCAGAGACAGCACAACTCCAGGATAAATGCTGACAGAAAACGAGGAGAGAGCTTCCCATTAAAGACCACTCGCTCCTCAAACACAGGAACTCGAGACCTGCTCCTGCAGGATGACTGTAGCAAAGGTTACAGCTCTGCTGAGGACTCTGAGGAGCGCAGATATCATCACCATAATGCTAAAGACAACCAGGGCTATTCATCAGACCCACCGTCTCCACCTCCACTTTTGCCACCATTTACTACCCACTATCCGGATCACAGTCGGGACAGCAAGCCCCCGGAGTATTATACAGCGGCAGGGGATCACCTCAGTCGGCCCAGTTCTGTAAACACCCAGCCTGGCCAGCTGATCTTCTGTCATTCTATGGAGCAGATGAAGGAGAGCATGTACCACAGCATGGTGCCCACGCTGGTCATCCCTGCACATTATATGCATCTGTCCTCTGACCTGTCGGCTGTGGAGCAGGCAATGGAAAAGCAGCAACAGCTGCAGCATGATATGGAGGGCATCCAGGTTAGTATGACGCTGCCGCGCCAACAGAGTCAAAACCAAAAGCAACAGCAGCAGCAGGCCAGGCAAGAAAAGGAAGAGTCGTCGTCTAGCCAGCAAGCAGAGGGACCTTCAGAGGAGAACTGGGGAACGGAACAATCCCCTGCCCCCGTCCGTATTCCTCACCTTTTCAATGACTCCACCATTGCACAAATGAATGGAGAGCTCCATGCAATGACTGAGAAGAAGCTGCTGGAGCTCGGAGTAAAGCCACACCCTCGTGCCTGGTTCGTTTCCCTTGACGGCCGTTCAAACTCTCTTGTTAGACACTCCTACATTGAGCTAAGCAATGAAGCCTTGCGTGCACCCGTGGGCCCCAGCAAACTAGCACAGGACCACCGTACTGAAGCACTCCCCATGAGTTCAGGGAAATCTACTCACCGGAAAGGAAAAGATGAGGGCAGAGTGAAGGAGGGAGGTGAAAGAAAAGCTCATGGAAAGATTTATTCCAAGCTTCCCATTATCGAAACACCAGAATCAAGCAGCGAGAGCCATTCAGCCATATACTCTCCTGAGGAGAAATCCACACAGCCTCTGCTTGATGAGACCTCTGAATCCAGAGGAGGGACGTTTCCTCGTAAAGGCCGTAGTCAGGATAACAGCACTCGTAGTAGTGCCAGCGAGGTCCACAGAGACTCTGTCACCAGTCCTGATGATGACAATGAAGCTGACGACAAAGATGATGATGGAGAGAATAAGAAGAGCCCCTGGCAAAAGCGTGAAGAGAGGCCCCTCATGGTTTTCAATGTCAAGTAACACATTCTGTCCAGGACTGGTTATGGCACCATCTTTTCTATACATAATGTTCTTATAGATGCTTGCTAGTTATGAAGATGCAGAGCTGGAAAAGAATCAGATGAAAAGCACAATAAGAGACATGGCACTTACCTGACTGATAGGCCATAATCCCAACAATAAAAGACTGTAGGTACCAAGAATTAGCGCTGGATGCCATGTGTAAAGAAGCATCTGAAGTCCTCACACCCTTTTAGATATCCTTCAGATGGTTTAAACATCTGATGTAGTTCTAGCTGTAGTTCATGAGGCTAGAGGGAGCCATAACTTTGAATCTGCAGTCTTCTCAAAAGGTTGTCTCGCTTTCCTCGAGTGACACCCGTTTTTTGTAAGAATGACCAAGAGCCATTTAAAACTTTAGACTTTGGGAAGCAATCCATAAGCCTTAAAGAGCTCTTTCCATTTCAAAAGAAATATAAATAAATATATTAATGTGATATGAGCGAAAAAGAGGGCTGTTGTAAGGTTTGAATGATTTTATCAATCTAGAATGACTTTTATTGTAGTGGTTCACACAAACGTTTAATTTGTTTATATTACTATGTAGAGCTAAACCATTAAGATGTGTGGAAATCGTATATTTCATAAAGAGGAGTGAAATGTTTGCTGAATAAATCTGTGCGTTTACTCCAACGTGACTTATCGAATCCTAGTGGTTGACACATACAGTAATGACACTGTATTTTGTACTATTGGTAAAAGTTCCCCTTTTATACTTATCTAAAAGTAGTCTTGGCGTTTTTTTTTTTTTTTTTTTTTTTAAGGAGACTGGGTTAGGAAAACTTCTCTTAGATATGAATAAAAAGTTCTGCTTGTATAACCTACTGTACAGAACACAATTTGTACTCTGAATAAGCCTTCCCTGTTGGTTCAGTGCAGCAGTAGGAATTGTTTTGACTGACTTACATTGGACACTTGTGAAAATGTTTTCGCACTAATCTTTGCTGTAGTGCATTGGAACTTTTGCCATAAATCAGAACCACTGCAATTTTATTCTTTTACCTGTGGAAATACAATTTTGAAACTTTTTGATTTATGGACTTTTTGTGTGTGACTGAAAATAACAGACTAAGCTTGAAGTGGATGTGCATGGATGAATTTACACAAAAATGTTGTACCAAGTATTTTTTTTAAAAACAAGTATTGCTTGATTAAGCACTCTTACTTAACTCTGTGAACTACTTATTCATAAATAACACCCTAGTAAATTTACACTCTCACTTCAGTCTTATTCATTTTATTTCTGACTACTCACCATCAGTCTCTGGTTACCAGACAGATTGCTCATAACACACTGACTGTACCTGTTATTTTCATTCAGCAGTTGACATTGTATTGTTATACTGACTTTAAGCCTTGCCCTTATAACATGTGAAGCATTAGCAAATACATTATTTTGAAAACTAAAAGACAACCTACCATGTAGCATTATTTGCTCTTTTAAGTTTGTGTGTGTGTGTGTGTGTGTGTGTGTGTGTGTGTGTGTGTGTGTTTTATTTAATGATGTTCCTGTCATTAAAGAAGTTATGCTGAATAATTAATTATTATATTATATAATAATTATATTATAACGGTTCAATATAAATATATAAATAAATTAAAATAGTATTATTTAGATTTGTCCATCACCACCTGTAAAGTAGTTGTTGATATAACTGCCTGTTGGCAAGTGAATTTGGAACAGTTTGCGGTACATCCCTGTCTTTATTTTTGGTTTTACTTACCATAAACGAAATAAATATTTTTGATTTAATATTGTGTCTACATAAGCATTTGTCTTCTGGGTGAGGGTTACAGGCAGTCACTAGGTGGCACAAGGTTACATTGATTTGTCATTTTAAAATTCAATGTGTTGGTCTATGATGTGTTTCCATAATTTTAGGAATACTGCTGTTTACGCTGTTCTACTCCTATGCCAACATTTATTTATTTCCACGTAAACACAGTAACAAGTACTAAAGTCTCTTTAGGGGTATTCTGTAGTCTTTGCTAGTACTCAGCGTCTGGCGGGCACGTGATCGGCGGCGCGCCTAAGTATCCTCGAGAGTGCGCAAGCCTGACAGCATAATGCGCGCTCCCGTGTTCCCCTGGATGCGTGTTTACTCGGGCTCCTCTCTCCTCCCTTGAAATGAGAGAGTTGCGGAGTGGAAGGGACATCGTTTTACAAGAAAACCTCCACGAACGGACATCCAAGAGCAAGATCGGCCGACAGACGAGGGCTAGAGCGGTGTAGCGCGAGGATACATTGATTTGACATCAAGGTCAATTATATTTCTGTTAAAATAAATAAAAATCAGCTTCAGACACGGAGAAATCACGAACCTCTGAGGATGGAGCAGGCATACGGGGCTGGCAAGGCTGGTGGCACCTTCGATCCAATTACGTTCTTTCAGCAACCGCAGGCTATTCTACGCATAGTGTCATGGGTGAGAGTGATTCTACTAATTACATAATTTAAGCGCGAGCCCGAGCGTCACGTGATGACGCGGTAACGGCTAAAGCTTTGCCGCCTAAATGCACAATCTCGCGCTCTAATCTGCGCGTTCCAATTTATTGCTTTAATTTTTATTTCTGTCTCTAGTTGAACAGACATGTAGGCTACATGAAAAAATATGGAGAAACAATCATCCTACCTTAACGTACTGCAGTGTGCATCATATTTGTATTGTAAACATAAGACTAGAGCTGATATAATATGACTACTATACTATTTTTAGCTAGTGTAAAATAGTAATTCCAATTTAATATATTTATTTCTAAAATTAAAAAAAAAAAAAAGAAAACCCCAGCTCAGACACCGTTAATGGATATGGAGAATAAAGCATGTAGAGGTTTGGAAAACAACAGCCAGGATGCGGTATCTTAAGAAGCTCAATATTCATTATGGAGCTGGCAATGTCTACTGCCCTGTTACCTTTACAGGGGAGGTTTCTGTCTAACTAAACAATTTTTAACACTTTGTTTCTTTGATCATTTCCTCAGTCTTTATTCAGCCAGTTGCTACTGATTTTGTTTAAACATTTGACTCTTGCATGAATGTGCTAATAAAAAGGTTTTGTGGAGAGACACATGGTGATGAGGGGGTGGAGGGAGATTAGAAGAGGGGGAGGAGGTGGGCAGGTGTCTGATTCAGTGATTAAACCACAACTATGCTATCGAGTGATCATTCGAGAATTGAAATTATCTATATATCAGAATCAACACATAAGGATCTTGATATATCAAATGAGCACTGACTCAGAGTTCATTGCTCATTTATAAAAAATGACATTCGTTGGCAACAGAAATTAGCAAATGCTAAAAGATGCTAAATGCTAAAAGACATTGAAATGTTTATAACAGAATTCTCTGGTTATGCTCTACAAAGCTCAGCTGAAATGAAAAGGTTCCCGCGGGTGAGAAAGGCCTGAAAGTTGCGAGGTTCTGGAATGAGTTCAGCCAGTTTGAGACAGGATTTCCTGTTTGTCCATCCAATGCAAGATAGAGATAGTATTCAGGAAAACTGCATGCAGTTATTGTACGGTTGGGAATCTTTTGGAATCACGTGATTTGATTCGAAACGACTCTTTGGGTGATGGTTTGATTAAAAATGTACACTCGGTTTTTTGTGTGTGTGTGTTTTTGTTTTTTGTCAAGTAAGCTTCATTCTTAACGCTTCTCCCATGTCAAGCCTGGCCTGTGAACTGTCCAGGTGCTGCACCATCTCTGTTCCAACTAAATCACATTATTAAGTAAGAGAAAAAAATTTTTTCCTCCTCCTATATGTTCCTGTATGCACAGAAATGCCACCCTTCAGATTCAAGAGGCATCCAACTGTTGATTTGCCTGCATCTTAGTGTTGTGTGGAATCTTCAGGGTGGAATGTATGTGTGTTCGTCTGATTCATAATCTGATTGGCTGAGTGAGCGCTGCTTCTGCGTTGGCATGACAACTATCTGAGACTTCAGGCTGGAAACAGGCTCCCTTTGAGGAGAATAAAAGGCATTAATGAGATTGCCTCTAGAATATTTCTGGATTTGAACCTGTGTCATCTGACAACATGAGTGAAGTGAACTCCTTAGTCATGAATAAGTTCGGGTAGATACCATGATGCATAGCGTCTGATTCCGACTCTGAGTCTTTCCACATTTCTTGTTTATTAACAGTTTCTCGCTTTAAAATTGATGATCTTTTGGATCTTTCCCACAGGAACCCTGAATTTGACACAGAATTTGAAAACATGGGCGTTAAAAAATAGTTCATTCATTTATTCTCCCAATCTGCCACACTGTATTCATCCAGCATCTATCTGCAGCCTGTTTCTCTGAAACCGTATTAGAGTATCACATCATTTTCCTCTACAATGTGTATGTTACACTTTAAATATAGCACGTTCATTTTACTGTAGTCTGTTCTTGGACTAATGTGCACAGCTGTATTCAGCTGCAGGGTGACATACTCTCCATCTCTCTCCATTATGTCCACCTTTTTTCCTGCACAGTCATTGTCAAGAGTGAAAATATTGTTTGCGGAGCCTCTTTATCCCTTGAATAATACAGGTTGTGATTGATTTATTTCCTGGCAGGATCTTCCATTGTTCGGTTGTGATATTGTGGCAATGTTTCACTGTTTAATCATGCACTGTGTCTCATATCTAATCAGCATTTATTGTCTTGCACTCTTATTTTAGATTCAAAAGCCTATACAAATAGTGTTGACTACCATTTATTTTTATTAAAATGTTTAATCAAATGAACACTGAACAGGGAGGCTAAAGTTAACATTTAGAGGGATAAAACATATAATAGAGTCACTGAGTCTGGAATCAGTTATATATATATATTTATATATGACATGAAGTATGCTATTTCCCAATGTACCAGAGCAGTTTAATTGAATTTCCCCGTTTATACCACAGCAGATCTTAGACACATGATTTCTGAATGCTGTGAAGCAGTGGTCAGGTTGGCTCTGTGGGGGAGCACTCCAGATG
The DNA here is from genome assembly GCF_003368295.1 of Carassius auratus. Lineage (NCBI taxonomy): Eukaryota > Metazoa > Chordata > Actinopteri > Cypriniformes > Cyprinidae > Carassius > Carassius auratus. The sequence goes on along the minus strand of NC_039245.1, from coordinate 11,395,821 downwards.
TATAGGTGGTCTTCATCTGTAGTCTTGTGACTCAGTCTTTCTCCCTCTCTCGTGATCTCTCTTTCCCGCATAGTGAGCACAAGGTCAGGGAGATTAAAAGCGAGGGTTTGGAGGGGGAGGGGGGGGGGAAGCAGGCATGTAACGGACTGAGAAAAAGAGAGAGAAATGACGACCAGTATACGAAAAATGACCAGTATCCAGACTATCAGTGAAGTAGAATGATTAATAAATGAATGCAAATACACCAAAATGGCTTATTTGCATAAGGCCATTGAGGCCATCTTTTGTCTAAGGAACATACCAAAATGTAAGTCTGTATTCAGTCAAGAAACGGACCAGCCCAAATTCATAAACGAACCATCCAGAACTAGACCAAATGATTAATTTAAAATATTGTTTTGTACATAACAGAAATCCAATTTTTCGAACTTGTTTTAATTGATGTCAGGCCATCACTGATGAGCTGCGGATTATTTTTACATTAAAGTAGGTTTATTTGAACCTGACATTATTGTCCTGTCTTCTGTCTAACATTACACAAGCGGCCTCTGTGCTTTGTGTAAAGAGCCCTGTTGAATAGCTGGATTTCTCTTTCTTTCAAGGTGTTGATTGATTTATATGGTGGGTGAGCTATAGTTGCTGGCTCTAAAATGATACAAGCACAAACCAGCCCCAGCTGATATGTCTGGATGATTGTAGGACCAAAAATTACAGTGAAGACCAATTAAAATCAATAAAATATGACACACCGACCTTGTGGGATTTATTAAGCCACTGTGGGGAATTGAGGTGTTACACAAAATGACAAAAATCACATAATGGAAAATAAAAGTAAATGCAGTATAATACAGCACAATATAAATCGATACAAAAATAGAGTCAAATATTTTTGTAATATTAATGTGCAAAATGACAAGGCTTGTACAAAATAATGTACAGAATTAGCAGGCGAAAAGTAAGAAATGTGCTTGGGTGTATGATGGAATATATGTTAGATATAGAAAATGTACAAGAATGGGTTTGTCAGCTTATGCTATCATTTAAAGAGATTAGAGAACCTGGTTGTCACAGTATAAACAAGATGACAACTAGGACAAAGAACCGTTTTATGCTATTTTTTTTTACCAATACACTTTAACAGTTTTTTTCCCACGAAAAAAAAAAAAAGTGTTAAACATTAATATTGCTAATTTCACAGACATGTGCCTAAAACACTCCAGTCAGGTTGAAACGGAGCACGTGAAGCCTTGCTCCTGACGATCACAAGATCCAGATCCCACGTGCTGCCTGTTACAATGCCTGCTTTCATGCTCTTATTAACCATGGGGCCTTGTGATCCGGACAGCTAATTAAAGGCAGGCAGAAAATTTGACCATACACTTAAATTCACAGAGAGAGAGAGAGAAATGTATTGTAGTCTTGCATGTCTTTAGCAACACGTCATGTGGACAATCAGTATGCAATGATACTGCTTTATCATCTCTAACATAACAATCATGTTTGTGTTTACAGCCTTATTCATGTTCACTTAGATGATTTGGTGGGCAAAACAAAAAACTAAATGAAGATATTGAAGGCTACATGTTGAAATCAGATGTTGATTGTTCATTCTTTCATGAATCAGACTGCATTGTCCGCGTGTTTTTGATTCACTAAAAAAGAACCAGGCTCTTAAGAGTCATTTGTTCATGAATCAGACTACACTGTCCATGCTGTATATGTTTTTGATTCACTGTAAAGAAGCGGTTCATAAGAGTCATTTATTTGGACTACACACCTCAGATATATTTTTGATTCACTAAAAATAAGTTGTTCAAAAGAGTCAGTTATTCATTAATTGGAATACACTGGGTATACTTTATGATTCTGATAAACAAAACAAAAAAGACACTGGGTCATTGTGTCTTTAGTTTGTGAATCTGACTCCATTGTTTGCATAATGTTGTTTTTGCATTCATCTGGTAAAAACAACTCAACAGAAAGACATTTTTTGCCATTTCTTTTTAAAGTTGTCTTTTATTCTACATTCACAATTCACAACTCTATTTTCTTTTCTAAATTTCTAAAATGCAATGCAGGAAATTTTGGAGGTAAATCCCATGCAATGGATTTAAACATTAAAATAAGATAAACAGAGCTGGAAGTCCTATATTATTATGTTATACTATAGGGCTTGCTTATACCTTAAGTTAACCATAAGTCAGCCATGATGATATCTTGTTTATATGTGCTTAATAAGATAAAGTTAAAGGTTTGAATGAGCCATTGAACCTGTATCTCAGAGATTCAGTGTTTATTTGATTTGATGTTTCCAAACCCCTCAACATACACTCTTAAAAATAAAGGTGCTTCGCGAGACCATAGAAGAACCTTTTTGTCTAAATGGTTCCATAAAGAACCTCTGAAGGATCTTTCTGTGTCACAAAATCTTTTTGAAAGGCATGGTTCTTTTTAAGAACCTTTGACTGAATGTTTTTTTGTGGAACCAAAAATGTTTCTTCTATGGCATCGCTTGAAGAACCTTTTGAAGCACCTTTATTTTTAAGAGTGTAAGTTTTAATATAAAGCTGATTCTCTGGATTAAATCTTGGGCTTGTAGCTGGCAATGGGGGAACGACTATGGGACAGTTTGCTGGTAGCCAAGAGCATTTGAACTTAATTGCATGAGTGGAGTAATGAAGTGTCTCTCTCTCTCTCTCTCTCTCTCTCTCTCTCTCTCTCTCTCACTCTCACTCTCACTCTCACTCTCACACATTCAGACATACTGGACAGATGCACAACTGTTAAAAACACCATCCTTTGCAAAAAATTTCCTCCATTCTCTATTCCGATTGACTATTCCTCTGGAGCCAAAAAGAGAACATGGGCTCATCTGAAAACAAAAAGGCACTTATTATTATGGAAGTCTCAAATCTTACTTATAAGAAAACAAACCCAGTAACAACAATCAACAAAATGAGACATACACATGCTCAGTGCTTTCTGTGATGATAGAATGCATCTGCCAAAAACATTTTGGCTGCAAAGAAACAATTCAATTTGATGGCAGGAAAATGCAAGTTTGATTATTAGGAAAGCTGAACACTTGTATTAATCTGGTACCTTGCATTTCACCTCTTCTCCAACCTGTGTACTAATCTAGCTTACACTTAAAACTGGTATTGTGTACTATGGGATATTATTTTGGAAATGTTCATCATTTCCTAGTCACTTTGAATAAAAGTGTCTTGTAAGTGTATAATTGTAACGCATGTGAAGTACAAAATCCCAAAAGTCTGTTGACTTACCCAGGGTAAAGTATTACCAAAAATAACCCATGGTTATAAATAAAAGTGTGGTATGTCCATGTCACCTTTACACAAACTCTTATGTTCTTCTTTTTATTCCCCTTCCCAGATCTTTTCCATTGTGATCTTTGGATGCATTGCTAATGAGGGCTATGTGAACCGTCCGGACGAGGTGGAGGAGCATTGCATCTTTAACCGTAACCAGAATGCCTGTAACTATGCTGTGGGGATGGGAGCCCTGGCCTTCCTCTGCTGTGCCGCTTTCATGGCACTGGACGTCTACTTTCCTCAGATAAGCAGTGTTAAAGACCGCAAGAAGGCTGTTTTAGCTGATATTGGCATTTCAGGTAAACTGCTGATAGAACGCATACATTACTGTACATCAATATTTTATATCCCTAAGATGATAGATTCATTGCAAGCCTCCTGCTGAATCAGCCTCACTCTTTCTACAAACCACACACTATGTCTTATTTATTTGAATACCTATGAATGGTTTTATATGGCTCTAAGAAGGTGATGTTTCCCATATACAATTGGTTTTAAGGTCTTTTTGACTCAAAAACACTTGTAAAGTCTGACCTAGAGCTGCTACCACAGCATTACTTTAACCTACACTGCCCTCTGTTGGTCAAATGTTACTTCTGCTAGACTAACTACAGTGCTGAGCTGAATTTGTGGTGCAGTACTACCATCTATTGACTGTTCTAATCAGAGCACCGTTAGATTATGCTATCACTCTGCTTTTGATTTATTTGCTTATTGACCTGAAATTCTGCACCTTTCCCATTTTTCTCCCAGCTTTCTGGTCTTTCGTGTGGTTCGTGGGATTCTGTTTCCTGGCTAATCAGTGGCAGGTGGCTAAACCAGAAGACAACCCTCTCAAAGCGGGTGGAGACGCAGCCAGAGCAGCCATCACCTTCGCCTTCTTCTCCATATTTACTTGGGTCTGTACTGACTTCATTATTTCTAATGCTTCTGTAATTCTTCATCCAAAGTAAATGCTTGCTACAAAATCGAATTGATCTGACTCATATTTGATTCGCGAGATTCAATATCTACATTTTCTTCTCAGTCAGAAATTAACGATGGCTGGGATAATGGCCCTTCCTCTTCCCAAGGCCTTTTATTACACCAGATTGCATTGGTGATGATGAACCAGTAATATTTGTATCACTTAAATATTATTTATTATTTTTTCAAATTAGCTTTTTTATATTTTAAGTTTTTATTCATTTATAGTTTCTAATTGCTTTTAGTACAAGGTAATGTTTCTAATCTTCATTAAAGCTTTTTTAAGTTTTTCATCCAATAATGACATTTTATTCGAATACAGGCACATCATGCTTTCTTCTCAATAACTGACCTGTGAACATCAGCCGCTGTACATGGCCTGTGCTTCTGATCCACATGGCTTCATTCACTAATCTGCTTTCTGTACTTTGCTCTCTAGCTTCTTTTCCAGAGAATTGACTTATTTAGCCCAGTAATCTTTTGTTTTTCTCAGTTTGCAGATTTTCCTTCTAACCTATATTTCCTCAAATCACTTCTCTTACAGAAACCACCCAGCTGCATTGATAAGATTAACCCAGTGTTGTTGAAATGTTATTTTTTTCCCATCATTCCTTCTGTTGATCGTTGGCTCTGGTCAATCTGTTTTTCTTCAGGGTGTTCTTGCGCTGCTGGCCCTGGAGCGCCTAAAGAAAGTCTCATTTGAAGAGGAATACGACAAACTGTTCACCCCTCATACTCCACCTCCATTTGTCTAACACTTACCCCACACATTCTTATTAGTTTACTATGCCATAGACATCAACTACAGAAGCACTCCATCAAAAATCTTACAGTCATAGATACCAATGAAGACAGGACGTGTGTTGTTTTTTTTTATTACAGTGCCATATCAAGCCCTGAACTTCCTTGTATGAACTGGAAAGAGTTTTAAATGAAATATTACACATATCTACTTGGAATTATGACATTATGACAACATGATCTACAGTAAGATGATATGATTTTCACCTTTCAGTCTATTCCGCCATTTATCATAAAGTAAAGAGTCGGGTTAAAGGTACACTATTTTTTTTTTAAATGTGGGTTCATTGAGATTTTTTGGAAGAAATTAATACTTTTTTCAGCAAGTATGCATTGAATTACATACCAAACATGGAAGTGAATGTGTTTATAAAGTTAGAAAATATTAAAATTACAAATAAATGCTGTCAATTTGAACTTTCTATACATCAAATAATGCTGAATAAAATGCATCACAGTTTACAACGAAATAATAATAAAACTTATTTATTGAGCAGCACATGAGCATATTAGACTCTAAAAGATCATTTGTCACTGAAGACTGGAGTAATGATGCTGAAGATTTAGCTTTGCATGCCAAAAAAAAAAAAACAATATATATATATATATATATATATATATATATATATATATATATATATATAAAAGATAAAAAACAGTTCTTTTAAATATCAAATTCATGCAGCCTTGTTGAGCATAAGAGACTTCCTTCAAAAACATTAACAAATCTTCCCAACCCCAAACTTTTGTTCTTGGTGTGGCAGAAAATCAATGCTTTCCAGACTAAATGATAGTTTTTAAATTGCAGTTACAGTGTTATTTGACTAGGGGGCATGAGTTGCACATGTGTCGTTCAGCTGAGCTCTTCACAGGATTGTAGTGTAACATTATGGAAGATTGTCTACAGGATTCATGGCTGGATACTTTGACCTTGACTTACGTAACTCGTTCTTTCACTTCTGTTATTGTCATGGCATTTCATGATCTTCTTCTAAACCGTTTGTTTACAGTTGAGCTGAGTTGAGCTGAGCTTGTTGCTCAAAATCTTTGATGAATATTTATCCTGTGATAGATCTTATAATGTATACTGGCAGATGTTGTTTGATTAAATTGTCTTAAGTTTGTCTCAAGTTCTGGTTTTATGTTTTGTTTTTGTTTTAGGCTTCTAAGTCTATGTTTAAATAGTTTGGTTTAAAAGGTTATAGCTACAAATGTATTCAGGACTCAGTTAAGCTTAAAGCTAATCAAATCAAATTAATCAAACTAATGCTTTTCTGTTTTCTCTCTCTCTCTCTGTCCCTTCATGTCATTCTCATCAACTCCTTTCATTTAATTCTTACTTGATTCCCTTAACTGATACCATTTTATTCACCATCAAAACTGAAATGTCCTCCTCTCCTGTTGCCATAATCCTTTGATATTGATTGCATTTCCCCCTGATCCCACCCTCTAAACCTCCTCCTGGCATCTTCATTTTCCTAAAGGCTGGTCAAGCTTTTTTGGCATTCCAGAGGTTCAAGTTAGGCGCTAGTTCATCTCTCTTCTCTCAGGACTATATCGATCCCAGCCAAGATCCTGCAGGAGCACCAGCTGCAGCCACAGAGTACACTGAATACAACGCTGACATGGAGGCTAACTATGACGGCTCTGGTGGATACCAGAACCAAGACTACTGAGGTCAGGTATAGGAATGTATACAACAGCCTTAACCAGCAAGGCTGACTGGGTAACATAGGAAAAAAAAAAAAGAAAAAAAAAAGTAGGTGAAAAGGACAAACAAACTTATTTTGGGCACTTGGGGTAGAATATGGGGGCCAAAGCAGGCTGACAGGAATTCAGGGGTTTGTTTGGTGCTATAAGAACCCCTTGTTGGTTGAACATGATTATCATGTTTTGCAGAAACTGTGGTACAAGATCTGTAGAATTTAGTTTTTGTTTTGTTTTTTATCTGCCACCTGGATTTTTGCCTTCAGTTTTTGGGTTTATGGGTTTGGGGATGATGGTGATTGGTCTACAGATGTGTGTCCATCCTGAGCAAACCCTGGATGTTTTTTTTTTTTTTTTTTTTTTTGTGAAAACAAATCTAAACTAAACTGATGGAACTTTGTAACTAAATCAGTCATAGAAACTAGCTTAATATTGGCCACACGTGACAAAACCTTACTAAACTAAATGCTTCTGTAGGTGCTACAGGCGGAAGATTTTGTTAACCCTTAACCTAGAGTAGATACTGCATTGATAGCTCTCTGCTGCCATTTTGTCAGTGTCCAAGGATCATAAAAGATCATTTTGAAAAATGATTACCGTATTTTCCGGACTATAAGTTGCACTTTTTTTTCATAGTTTGGCTGGTCCTGCGACTTTTTTATCCAGATTAATTTAACATGAACCGAGAGAAATGAACCAATAGAAAACATTACAGTCTCCAGCCGCGAGAGGGCGCTCTATGCTGCTCAGTGCTCCTGTAGTCTACACTGAACACATAGAGCGCCCTCTCGCGGCTGGAGACGGTAATGTTTTCTCTTGGTTCTTGGTTCTAAATAAATGCGACATATAGTCCGAAAAATACGGTAGATCAGTCTCTGCATTGTTGGCATAGAGCGTACCAAGAGAGAAACTGAATGGTAATACAGAGAATGACATTTTTTGAAAATACTTAAAGTGAATTTTTGAATTGATTTATTTTTGTGCAGCTATGATTATGTGCAGCTGTGATTGTGTTATTTAAGGTTTAAGGTCTGTTTCTTTACAGAAAGGCAACATTCCATATATACAGTATTTGGACTCTTATGCACAGCTTGTATAGCATACAGGGCTCTCAAGCCTCACGCTTTCCCTGTGAGAAACTCATTTCAACCAGTTCACATGCCACATCTTGTATTTCTCATGCTGTAAGACGTAAGGGATAACTTGTCCCGCTATACAATTAATTGACAAATAAAGTTCATGGCACTCTCGAGTTATTCAGAGTTAAATGCCAATCAGAAATGCTAATTTTGTTGTCTCAACATGGATGCACACACACTCAGAGAGTAAATTGTAAGGTCAAGATCCAATGAATGCTGTAGGTAGCCTGTTTTGTATTTATTTGTTTTCTTTTTTTTTTTCTTCTTTTTTTTTTTTCTTTTTTTTTACAATTCCAGGACGAAATCACTTGCCTGTGATCAAAGATAATGTGTCATTAGTAAATCTCATTTTTTTTAAATCATCCAAATAAAATACATTGTCTTATTTATTTAAAAAATACATTTGGCCCCAAATCAGCCAACTGAACAGCAGTGCTCAATGTACATACTGTGTTACATTATGTACATTATACATAGTATGCCAGTATGTCACTTGTGAAAATATTATTCATAATTCTGTATGCTAATGAGTTCCTTTGTAGAACACCTATTATTTTTCTCTGGCGATCTGTTTTTTTATCATTTCAATTAAATTTTTGAATTAATTTATAAGTTACTGTAATAACTCTTGCTCTAGAGCAGCAGCATTGTGCATTACATTTGAATTTGAATTACTTTTTTTATTATTATTATTAAATTCTAAAAACAATGTTATGTACCGGAATATGTAAAACCAGCATATTTTTATTTAATGATTATTTATTTAAGATGTAATATAATCAAGTACACAAAATATCTTTAGAAATTTATTATGAAAAATAAATAAAAAAAAATGTGTGTACTTTGCATTTAAAGATGTTCATCCTTTCTCTGTTAAGGAAGTGACATTGTTTTCTGAGTCAGGAAACTTTTCTCTCTTGTTTTATTTCTTGTTGAAACTGCTAAAAAAGGAAAGCTGCTATACAATCAACATATTATATAGGTGATGTATCAGATGTGTTCTTCTATAATGTACAATTATGGAGCTGGGATACAAAATATTGTAAAATAAAAATAAACTTTTGATGTGGTGACTGTCCATTAACTGAATCACTAGGTTAAAATGGCTCAGTGTATTTTGTCCTGTCTTGAATGTTGCTTGTCTGGTAAGATGTCTGATATAGTTGACAATAAAAGAAATTGACTGATGGACATAGTTGCTTATTCTTGTTTTTAATGTGTGTGTGTGTGTGTGTGTGTATAAGCCTATATTTGCCTAGTAATAGTGTAATATTACACAAATTTGTAATTTATTAATATAAAAAGTTAGAATAATACATAAACTCGTAAATTATTGCAATTTATTGCTTAAAAGTTTGATTCTGTGAAAATTTTTATAGGGCAGTATGCAGTGTTTCTGGAAAGTATATACACTACTTTTCAGTGACACTGTATACTACCATATAAAACTACAAAATCTTTTTTTTTTTTTTTTTTTTTTTTTGAACCATGCTTAAAAAGCACTTTGCTTTAAAATAAAAATGTAACTTCAATCATTTGTAGTTTATTTAATATTATTTAATTCTTGCATCCAAATACATTCTGTGGCTACTGTATGAATATGCATGGAAGGAAACAAATTTAGTGTGCATGCCATGATATAGGAGCAGCTTCATTACTGGAGTGATGTGACATTTCCTGGTTCTCATGCTTGTGTAACACTACATGGCGTTTCGATACCATACTGTGCTGAGTGGCCACATTGCAGGAGAGGGACGGCACAAGAGGGAGATCAGTTCCTGTAATCGCTCAGTGCGTCACTGTGAGAGCAGTCAGTGACAGATGTGGGACAGAATGTATGTGTAACACAAGAATATGACAGTCCATAACCTCTGTCCACACAACTGATGAGTGAATACAGCGCCAGCGCTCACTCGGTTTGTCACTGACCACATGCAATGACCATGCTTTTCCATATGAACTATATTTTATAGTGGTTGTTTGTTGAAAAAACACACAATATAAAAAGTTACTTATTGAAATATTTTAAGTTATTGATTACTGTAGTTACCAGTGTTAGTTTTCTGCAACTTTCCATTTACATATGTTTAATCTGCAGCAATAACTAAACAAATTTAAAAACAGCAGCATAGTAGTTTTTTTTAATGTAAAATTTTTTAAATTTAAACAATGTTATGAAACACTGTTACCCAATAAGATTGTGTGTAGAAGAAGATTACCAGGACAAAACAGTTGGTGCCACATGTTTATAATCTCCCGTCTGGTCCCAGATTTAAACACTGTTTAGTTTCCATTCATAGCCTTTTGATGTCTGTTAATAAACCTGTGGTGGAACAATGTCATGCTGATACAATGTGATCAAGCATTTGAGCTTCAGCAACAGAATCCATTTAGATAATACCTCGAGATTTTAAGCTTATACAATTGAATAGACAGATAGATAGATAGATAGATAGATAGATAGATAGATAGATAGATAGATAGATAGATAGATAGATAGATAGATAGATAGATAGATAGATAGATAGATAGATAGATAGATAGATAGATAGATAGATATGTTACTAATGTGTCATGGAAATGTGAGTTGCTGGGGATTTCTTGGGTCGCATATGCATGCAGTGTGTGTGTGTGTGTGTGAATGTTTTGATATGTGGCTGTGTGAGTGTCAGGTGTCATTGTAGACAAAGTACGGAGTGATTCCATCGGACAGAAATAGCAGCAGAGCCATATAAATGTCTGGCACACACACTGGCAGGCAGAGCAAGAGACAGACAGACGAGTCCTCCCTCGAACTCAACCAAGAAAAGACAATTACAAATCTTCAAACAGTATTGACTAAAGAATCCTGGTAAGACCATTGACTGTCATTTGAGTTTTGAAGCCGCTCACAACCAGAGGTTAAAGATGCAGATGTGCACAGTCCTGGAGAAGAAAGGAGGATGTGTGGTTGGAGCCGAGCTCAGCTGCAGTGTGAAGGAGGAAAATCCAGCGAAGAAAGAGAGTTACACCGCTAACTGGCGCAGCATCAATATGAAGACTCGACCTGAGGATCGGTGAGTGCTTAGACATTCACTAACAGCTAGATGCAAGCTAGATTTGTATGTATGTTTTTAGGTGTTTATTTAATTATTCATTTTGAATTGAACGTAAAGGATCTGTTTTAAAGTGTTCTGCATCTGCAAATAGCTTTCCTTATGATTGAAATAATTAATTTTGTGTTGATTTTATATAGGCAATTTACCTGAGCAGCGAAATGCAAAACTGCTAAAAAAAAAAAAAAAAAAAAAAAACATTTGGCAAATGTGTTTTTTGTTTAAAGCATAAATTCACAAAATATTGTTGTAAATTTATCACACACACACACACAAAAAAAAAAAGAAAGAAAAAAAGGGGGGGGGGGGTGAAGTAAGAAAATAAATAAATTTAAATCAGGAAATTTACTAAGAAAACAAATCTTAAAATCTTTATATCTTATGCAATTTAATTAATGTGGCTTCATCTGTATGGCTTTATCATTTATGTTTTAACAGAAAAAAATGCTCAACCAATAATAATATTATTATTAATATTTATTGTTATAATAATATGGGTTTTTGCTGTGCATCTTCCATAAAATATTTTAAACACACTAATAAATGTCAAAACATTCATTCTGAATTGTCTGTTTTTCTCTCTGCAGTCAATCGATGCTGATGTCAGACAACTCTCGCCGGGAGTCCCTGTCCCGTTATTGGCAGGCGCGTCCTCTCAATCAGGCCTGCCCATCGGGTGTTGTCAGGGTGGGCACTGTGGACACAGGTATAAGGGAGCACCAGCTCTTACCCTACAGGAACACCCTGCCCCTGCCCATCTTCAAGCCTGCTGAGCTGGGCGTCCGCCTGGGCCGCGGAGCCCCACACACCCTGGAAGATCTCCCTCCCGCCCGGGTTCTCGACGGAGCCTGTCCTGACAAGAGACCACTGGCACAGATCACCAGGGACCTGCCGCCCGTCAAACCCATGCGAATGGAGTTTGCCAAAGCACCCAGAGCCCTGGGCCGATCCATGTCTCAGGAAGCCCAGAGGGGCTGAAAAGCAGAAAGACAAATATGAGTCAAAGACTGTATGGACTATTTTAACTAATGAGACAAAAGGTAGAATGAAACAGAGGGGGTGAGCAAGTAGAAACAGGTTTTAGGGATAGTGAATCCTCAATTGATTGAAATGATTGATTGAAATGATGTTCATTATGGGAAAAAGAATGCTGATGATCCCAAAAATGATCTTGGCAACAAGGATAATGCTATGTGTAGTGAATTTGAGTTGTAAATAGTTTTTGCTTGTTTTGTACTGAGCATGTTTAAAATTTAGCACATTTTGTTTGGTTGCCATTGATTGAATGTGCACAGGTTCATTTTTTGAGCTCATGTTAGTGTTTTTAACATGCTACCAAGGCTTGCCATGCAAAATAATTGTTTAGTAAAACAGAAAAACTTTTATTGTTGTTTAAAGCTAAAAAGAATTGCACTATTTACTGACAGCTGGTATTTGTTGTCGGATTTATAATTGATATTTGCTATGTACTTAAATCACTTCAATAAAATTGTATTAGTATAAAATCAGTTTTGTTTCATTTATTTATTTATTTATTTGCTTTGATTATTGTTAATGAGAAAGAAAGAAAGAATATTTGAAGATGCCACAATCCTTATATCTATAGTTCTTGCTCTCTCTTTCATTCTCACCTGTGAAAGAGGTAGGAGGATTCCAAGGGCCCAACGAGGGAGGGGGGCCCGTAACAGGATTTCTGAGGTATGGACTGGAATGTGAAGAGGCAGTCAATCAGTGGTCAGAACAGATTTGGCATCTCTACACTCAAAGTTTGTTATTATAGCAACACTTAAAAGTCTTCAGCTTCAGTTTATGGGTGTTCCAACATTATCAGTCTGGATGTTTTTGTTTTTTACAGTAGTATATTATGAGAGAAAATGCACTGATTTCATTATTTTATTGTAAAAAAAAATCTTGGTATCTGGGATTGTCTGATGAAAAACAAATCTAGTCTATAAGAAACCACATTAGAATCGTTCGGTAGTAGAACAGAGTGCTTCAGAAAGGACAGAAGGGTGAAGCTGTGCTGTGAGTCTGGGACATGATGTCTGCTTCAGCGTTCTGTGACTTTGTGCCAAAAATGTCATCATCAAGAGGACACACTGTCTTCGTTCGAATACATCAATATCTTTGCTTCCTTCTTTCTCTATCTTACTGACGTCTCTTCCTCGGACTAATTAAAATCGATGCTTTTATTCCAGTCATAATCAAGGTAACTTTTCTGTATGTGCTGGTGTCACCCTGAAGGCTGTTAGATATTTATAGTTAAACAAACAGAGCAAAAGGGCGAGAGACTATCAGGACGAGAGGGAGGAGAGGCGCTGGTGGTGGTGACGGGGGGCTTCTGCACCCCTCCACTGATCCTTTAATCCTGCCTGTTCTCATTATTTTTCCTGTTGGTTTTTTCAGCTGCTGCAAATGTCACCACACTCTTCCCTGTATATCAGCTTTGGAAACTCTTTGAGGTTATTTCTGAGTATTGGAACATTATGTCTTGCAATCGATGACTATATTGGCATGATATTGTACACTGTATTCTAGAAATTCTTAGTTATTCAGGTGTAATTTGTGAGATTAAGAAGTAAGAAATTATAAGAAATTCTAAATTCTAATTACAAATTGCGAGTAAAGTTACGTATGTGCAATTTATAGAGCAAAGACTTTCTCTTTCTCTTTTTTTTTTTTTTTTTTGCTGCATTCCAGAAAGAAAAAAAAAGGATCTGATGCTTTGAGGTCTCAACACATTTTAAGCAGAATTAAAAACAAAATTAATAAAATTAATTAGAATTTGGCCAAGTCTATATAAATCTACACAACAAAATTCCAGGAAACAGAGATGTTCATCCTGTTTAATCATCAGCCTGAAGAGCATGTGTGTCCATGTGCAGTTGTGGTGGGTGGGTTGTCAGCTGATCTTATTTTGACCCCCGCCTGTCTCCTGGAGGCTTATTGGTATGAACTATCTTCACCATTGTGTGCCAGTATCATTAATGTGCTTGAGCTCTAAGATAATCCACAAAACCAGTATGTGTTATGAGTCAGTGCATGGCAACGCACACAGATAAACACTTATATAGAGATTGAGTGTTGTTGTGATGTTTCCTGCATAGTGCATTTTAAAAATCTAGAGTACAAGTGCATCTGTTTAAAACTGAGAGCTAGTGAGATAAACAACATGACTTCTGTTCCTTTAAATTAAAGTTCCACGTGCTTTTAACTCCAAATGGAAAAGTGCACGTTTAAATGGTGTGGTGTGGAGAATTATATTGCATAAGAGGGCAGATCTGATCTATCTGAGATATATCAGTCATCACAGCAACAGGCTGCACAGACACACAGAGCCTGCAATCCACACCACTGCTCAAGCGCTTCTACATTACTGTAAGAGTGTGTGTCTGTATACACAGGGCACGGGTCTAAGTGATGACAGTGCACAGTTTCTGCAAGTGAAGGGCAAAGACTGTATTACAAAACACACGTTCTTCTAACAGACACATAAGACATGTGACTGAGAGTTAAAAACGGTTTGTAGATGAGTGAACTTCGAGTAACACACACGCCCTTCTGTGGTAAGTGTAGGTATTTCTACACAGCAGTTTCTCTATACACAGCAACATCTAAAATGTAATCACATTTACTTATGTGTATGTTAATATTTATATATTTATAATGGATGTAATGGATAAAAACTTGTTTATAGCTTGCTGGTCATCACACACACGCACACACACACACACACACAAATTAAGCATTGTGACATGGACCATTGTCTTACATTATCATTGTATTGAGTTACAGTGGTGGATATCTATGGAATGCCAAACCTGACAAAATTATAAATATTTGTATTTTATTTATTTATTTATTTCCACTTTTATTTAATTGCCTTGTAAGACGAAGAGAGAGAGACCGACCGTTTTTTTAAAATTATGTCTGACATAAAGTTTTTCTAATTACTTTATAAGTTATTCAATAAAGAAATATGAATTGTACCTTAATTCTGATGATTTGTGCTACCCGCTCAGTTTGTGCTTCCTCCCATTAAAAAGATAGGTGACACAAATCGATAGTGAAAAATGCTAGCTACCAGAACCATCTTATTCATGTGTTTTGAGTCCTTTTTTAACGTCCATACCTACCCCTACCATAAACCTACCCGTCCACACCTACCCTTACTCTAAACTTACCCTTAACTATATATTTTTGGTAGCCCAATCTGATAGGTAGCATGTTTCATCGGTACACCTGACATGAATGTCACCCCAAACCTCTCACGGCATGCCGAGTTATGTGACTTTATTAGGTGCTGTAGTAGGGTTGCCACCTTCACCGAGGCAAAATAAGGGACACCCATTCACCCCAATAAAAAATATATAATAAATATAACATTATCACTCTCGCTCGGTCCATGTCTCATAATACTCTACTCTACATATTACAGTGAGCTTCGCAGCTGAAAGGAAGTGAAATTATACCCAGATAGCAAAATGACTCTGGAGCAGATTAATACATGTTAAAAGCTAATGTGTGGATCATTGTCAGTAACTGACAAGCTAGTTGGCTAAATAATGTTTTGAACTATTTAATCTTACTTTAAATGATGAAGTAGAATATCGAAGGATGAAGTAGAATCAAAAACCAGACTGAAGCACTCTGAATGAGCTGTAGAGCTGCAACAACACAAACACACAGAGAATGATTTTATTCTATATAAATCATCTGAAACAATCCAAGAGGTGGGGAATATATTTGTCCAAATATAAACAACAATAGACTACAACTAATGTTATCACAGCCAGTTGTTGGAGCGCCTAGCTTAGCCACCAGAGGGCATGGTTTTTGTATCATTGTTTTTTGTGTTCTGGACTGCGTTTCCCATAACCCTTTGCACTCATTACTGGCTCATTACTGCCAGCTGTTTATCTTTGACTCATTAGCCTCAAACTACTATGGATCTTTTGTGTGAGCATTACGTGACAGAATACTGACGCCACTTCAAGACCCAGCTGCGTTTGTTTATTTTTTCTCTCTTTCTCTTTTCTGGTGCCATGAGTTTTTAGATTACCTGTCCTGCCACATGGGTGGAGAGAGCGGCCTGACTTAAGGCTCTCATTAGGGTTGCAGCAAATATGCGGGGATGTAGGGGCCTTTACCTAACTCTTCTGGACTTACTTGGTGAGACTGGGATTCATGAACAGGGCACTTAAGGATTTCTTTAATGGATGCCTTGACAATCCCTTGTCCCATTGGGTGAAGAAAGGATTTGAATTTTTGGGACTGCACCTGGTATGTCCTTCAGCGAGTTCAGTGGGTTTAACCAGGTCAACAAGAACCCTTTTGCAGGGATTTTACCCCCAGTCTTGCCCCTCCTACAGCTACTGAGAAGAGGAGGGTTAGAAGGAAGAGGTAGGTAAAGTCAAGTCTGGTGGTCCTGGAGGACCTGACTCTAGTGGTTCCTAATTCGTGGTCCAGGAAGATCTGACACCGAACTCAAGTCCAGTGGTCCTGGTGAACCCGACGTGGGTGGTCTCATATCACCACAGAAACTGCTCTAGTCAAGAGTCCAGTCTAGAGTTATTCTCTCAGAGCCTGACCTGCAGACTGATGGCTGAAGGTCTGGTGTCCATGGCAACTTTCAGTGGCCAAGGCCCGCCATTTGACCAACATGTCAAACAACCAATCACAGTTTGTTTCATTCAGCGTCAATATTTCACATACTTTTGAGATTCAGTGTTTAGCTGATCCTGCACTTGTCATCACAGTTGTAATCACGAATGCAATTAACAACCAATCTGATGACGACTTCGACACTCTAGAAGTGTTTCCACTTTTGTGTGCCATATGCATCAGACATTCAGTCAACGGTCCGTGGGTGTGCTGTCTGAGGCTGAGACTACTCGAGTCTGCTTAAGTCGAGAAGTTTTCAAAATCCACTCCAGAGCCCATTCCAGTCCAGGTGCAACCAGAGTCCACTCTAGAGCGTGCTCTGATCCAGGAGAGATCAGGGTCCACTCCAAGGCCCACTCTGGTCTTTAACCCATCCAAAGTGCACACACACAGCAGTGAACACACACCGTGAACACACATCCGGAGCAGTGGGCAGCCATTTATGCTGCGGCACCCAGGGAGCAGTTGGGGGTTCGGTGCCTTGCTCAAGGGCACCTTAGTCATGGTACTGCCAGCCCAAGACTCAAACCCGCAACCCTAGGGTTAGGAGTCAAACTCTCTGATTTTTTTCTACGGTGGACAAACATCTATGCCTGGGTCCCAGAAGCATAGGTTTTACACAATCACCGAAATGACTTTGGTAATGCCAAAACCGTTGGCACATTTTTTACAGTGTATCATAAATATATCATAAAAGGAGTGACTCTTACACTAAATTCCACATTTTCAAAGTCGTACGATGGGGTGATAAAATGATAACAATTATTACTGAGATATAATTTTCCACAATAAAACAATAACAAGAGTTAAAAAATATGCGATAAAATGTTTATGCTTAACTCAACTGAGCTGTTGATAATCACTGCGATGGTAACTTTAATTTTTTAATTTTTTTTATTTTATCACTAACAACCAACCATTTACCAGTACTAAAAGTAATTGTTCTGAAGTCTTAACACAGCAACACACCTGCATCAAATAGTTCATTTTATGGTCAAAACCACATTTTGCTAAATAAATACAAACTAAATGTTTCAATATACAGATGACCTTTTCCTACACAGCAAACCCCATTCAAAATCGAGTCATTCGGTTAGAACATTAGCTTTACTTTTCTATCCAACAGGAACATATGGTCAATCATAGCACAGTGACTGTCAAAATACTAACAGTTGAGGGCTTTACAAAAACTGAATTACCTGTCATGTTCTACCTGCATATAACCAATATAAACATTAATTGTTTTTTGTAATTGTCAGAACAAATTCATCTTGATAATGTCAGATAACAATTAAGCAAAAAAGTGGTCAGGTCAAGGTGTCTGAATAACTCTCAAATAGTATAACTCTCAAAAGTCTCAAATTTGTATTAGTTTCATTGATAGTCCACTGTATAAAGAATTTATGGGTATAATATGTCACAGTTTAATTTACTGTAGTGTCCTGCACCCACTAGTAAAATAATAATTTTTGGTTTGACTGTATATATATATATATATATATATATATATATATATATATATATATATATATATATATATATATATATATATATATATATATAAATGAATATGCCTGCTATGTTGAGCAGTATGACCCCTGCAACACATACAGATCTTGTTTCCTTCACAAAAAAAAGTTATGGCAGGTCAAAAAAATTATTCTCTCTTTAGCGCTTTATATATACAAGTTTATCCATGACACATTATGTTTTTACTGCTAAGTAATTCAAGTACACACCTAGCTATAAAACATTTCAACACTGCTTCCAGTATCCAGAATGCTACTTACTGCCATTAATTCATCACTTGATACATTCAGTTTCAAACACATGGCGATCCCATGTGACTGCATAGCACAAAGAGTATAGAGGAGATAGGAGTTGTCACACATTTTACTTTAGTGTTTCTCAGGTGTAGAATTATTTTTGAAAGTCAATTTCTTTAAATGTTCATACCATTAATTAAACATTTTCACTGTCATTGCCCAAGAAAGAAGATCTTGTTCATAAAAAACTCATTCACATTATGTGACAACATGCCCCAGCAATGGGCCAATAAACTATACATTTATAACATTTAAACAATAGCTGTAGTCTTTTTTTTTTTCTTAGTTTTTTTTTATTGCTAGCACACATCATGGACCAATTCACCATTTTCTCACACCTATAAACACAATCTCAAAACCACACACCAACTTATGCAAACTTCAAACTTCCAGGTTGAAATCAAACAGTTTAGTCAAAAACATGTTCTCTTTTGTTTTGCCTCAGATGATACACAAACCTGTCAAATACCAAAGACTATTTTCCTGCCTAAAGAACACTAGTGAGATCAAATTCAAAACACTGCTACAAAAACCTCCTTTTGGGAAATAGGAATAATTTTGCTAGTCAATGACTGTTACAGTATATGGCATAAATAGAGGGGTGCCGATACAGTAAAATTCAGCAACAAATTTATAGGGGTCATATGATGCAATAAAAAATTTTACTTTCTGTGTTGAGTGTTACAAGCTCTTTGTGCATGGAGAAGATTTGAAAAGTTGAAATGACTTAAGTCTCAAATCCAAAGAGATATTCTTTATCAAAGATAAGACTCTACCATGCCCCCCTAAAATGGGTCTTTCAAACATGCCCCCACATGTCTATGTCACTATGTGGAAATATTTGCATAAGGCCGCCCAAATGTTCACGGGGGACGTGGAGGTATAAAGTAATACTTACAGAATACAGAATACTTACCAAAATTTGCTCCTGTTCACACTCGCCTTCTCTGGAAGATTGGGTGGGTGATTCAGATTTCTCTTGGCACAGCGATCAGAAGACTTACAATTGTCAGACAGGTTGCTCACGTGACATCTCAAGTCATCAAGCTCAGTTTGAGTCCGCGCAGTATGTCCGACCCATTTAAGCTGCAAAGAGGCATCCGACAGGGCTGCCCTGCCTCCCCCATCTATTCATTTTATGTTCTCAACTTCTTTCCACCCATATTAAAAATAGTAATTTAAAAGGGACTTCAATTGCAGAAAGAGAAGTTATCCTCACCCAACTAGCAGATGATACTACACTATTTTTAAAAGATGCCAAGTGGCAATCGCTATCAAAACAATAGAATTATTTTCAGCAGCTTCTGGACTCTGCTTAAATCTGAAGAAGTGTGAACATTTTTTCCCTTAAAGAAAGCTACACCTCCCAGATCTATGGCATCCCAATCAAAGATAAGATTACTTATCTAGGGATTACTATAATGAAAAACAAGGAGGAGAGATGCTCTGTAAATTGTAATTTGATTAGTGATAAGAAAAAGAAAAAGCTAAATCAGTGGCTGCAGAGGGATTTATCCTTGAAAGGACGAGTATTGTTGACAAAAGCAGAAGGTTTATCCTGTCTTACATATTCAGCTCTCCCCTTGTTTGTCAACAAAAATCTCTAATTCTATTGACAAGTCACTTTTCAATTTTATTTGGAAAAACAAGACTCATTATGTGAAAAAAAATCTGTTATCATGAACACCTTTGAACGTGGTGGTCTTAACTTTCTTGATTTTACAACCCTTAATAATACTTTTAAAATTGATTGGATAAAGCATTTTCTAAAAAATCCCACATCTACATGGAATTTTATTACTAAGTATATCTTCTCTAAGGTTGGTGGTCTAGAATTCTTACTTTTATGTGATTATAAAATAGAAAAAATTCCCTTAATTTTATCGAAATTCCATAAACAAATTCTCTTAGCATGGTCATTAATTTACAAACATAATTTCTCCCCATATAGGTGTTTCATCTGGAATAATTAAATTATTAAATATTATTAAATTCAAGAATAAATCCTTATTTTTTAAGACTTGGTTCAATAATAACATAATTCTAATTTCCCAACTAATAAATGATAGTGGATCATTGATGAATTATTCTGAATTCCTTAACACTTTTGGCAGTGTTTGGCATTGCTGATTTTTCTTTGTTTTGGAAAAATGTACTGTTTGGCTTCCATGATAACAAGAGTAAAAAACAGAAAGAAATATACCTGGTTAATCTATTGATCATTTTAGGGAAATATCATGTTCACAAAGCAAAATTTAGTAATTCTAAACCTTCTTTTATTGCTTTTGGTAAGGAGACGGTAACAGTACATCAATTCCATCCATGATTCAAAAAATAAGAAGGCTGCTAAAACCATTCAGTTATGCTCCATCTTTAATGTATTTATTTGAAACTCCCCCTGGCTCTGTTCTTTTATATATTTTTTTGTTTCTGTATTAATGACTCTATTTGTGTGTTCTTATTGTTTGTATCGTAAAGATTTAATAAAGATTAAAAAAAAAAAAAAAAACGTATGTCCGACCCTCAGGAAGTGCATGCTTCTAATTGATTTAATTTTTCTCCGTTGAATCCAATGGGGTCGCTGTGTCCATTACTTTTACTGTCTATGCGAATGAGTCCGGGAGATGGGGAAGTGGCGCCCTCTGGTGGTTTGAGTGAGGAACACCGGGTCCGGACTCGTGACGTAACCGACATGGAAGGCTCAACTATGTTGGCCGAGAGTCCTCAATGCGCTGCAAATGAAAGAATTAAAAAAAACACAGGAAAATCAGAACAAGGTAAAGTCCAAGACAGATACAAATAAATAAATACATTTGTCATGAAAAAAGAGTGAGAAAAAAGACAATTACAAAGAGATACTATTAGTTTTTATGAGTGCTTCTGAAAAGTTAGTCAAGTTAGCCTTTTTTTAGCATTTCTAACACAACAATACAGTTTCAGCAATGTCAACAGCAAAAATTATTTTCAAGTGCTGTTAAACGTGCTGGTACATGTTTATCGTAATTTAAGAGCAAAGAAATCAAGTTTAGAAAAGATTTTTGTTGTATATCACAAATAATATAAGTAAACTGAAAAAATCTTTTTGCTCATTTTTGTCTTCCTTAAGTGTGAGCTGATTATACACATATATGCATATAGTTCGTGATAAAATCTGACTTACTGGAAACTGCTGTTTTTGTAGAAAGTCGTCTAGTTTTACCTGTTGTGAAATCTGTTTACACAAGAAACTTTAAAAACGATTGAATAGTGTTCATTGTACATCCTCACATTTTGGCCATATACAGTATAGGTGCTGGCAAGTCCGTTATCTGTCAAGGCAAACTTGCTTCAGTGCAGAATATAACTTACATACAAATGCATTACTCACTTTTTTATTATTTTTATTTTTATTTTATTATTATTATTATTATTATTATTACTACTACAATAACACTGCACAAAGTCCATTTTCAACAAGGCTCAACATATTATAACCAGATCAAATAAAAAAAAAAAAAATTATTAATAGAAGAAAAAAATACAAGAAAATGGTAAGAAAAGGAAAATTAGTAAAAGTTTTTTTTTTTTATTATAATTTTTTTTTTATGTGAACCAATTATAAACATACATCCTATAGGGTATCATTCATGGTAATAATAATAATAAAGGCTAAAAAAAATCGAATTCACAGACATTTAATACTTCATCACTTCAATCACACCAGTAAATAAGTATATATATTTGTGCATGTAAATAAATATTTTTTAAGGGGTTTTTTTGTATACAAGATTTCTGCAAGCTATTGTTTCAAATGTTATCAAAAACATACCCACATTTGCAACAGACATCTATGAAAAATTTTAAAGAATAAAAAAAAAATCAGGATTGGTGTTTTGAAAAATACTTTTTTCTTGAGGAAAAAAGACAAAAAGGTAAAAACAGAGATAAATTTAATGGAGGATGGGGCCAGAGAACTTTTGATAAATGTGGAGCAACCATAATTCTCAATATAGCAGGTAAAATATTTGCATAAAGTCTGTAACATCACAAAATTAGATGTATGTTTAAAATTATTTATTTGCATTGTTTAATAACTGACAAGCACTTGGATTCCTAAAGAGTCTTAATCGACTGAATTTTTATATTTAAAGAACCAGTAAGATGAAAATTCTAAGCTTAACTGTTTATAAATCCTGTACAACAGGTTTAAATCCATCCAAGGTTAAAAAACATTGTCAGTTTGTCAAAATATCATTTTAAAATTACCTCAATTCTCAGAGATCCCCAAACGGTTCGCGCGAAGCTGTTCAAAAGATTCAGTTTCCTTAAACCCCACCTTTCGGTAGCATACTGTGTTCTGATTGGTCAACTAACATAACCAGTTTGGGTTGGTTGTTCCGCACACACCTCCACGGTAAACTATGCGTTAGCATCTGTTTGGGGTGAATTATGTCTTATTCCTCTCACCGCGAAGTAAACAGTAAAATAAAAAACTTGAACAGTCTCGCTGCTTTTTCTTCTGTGTGGGTGTATTCAAGCCACGCGCTTCAGTTTGAATCTGAATAGCGCGTTCAGCGCGGGGGCGTGGTCACATTAGATATAATGAAGGGAGACATGAAAAACGGACATCACGTTGTTTTCATATGGATTACTTTATCACAGAATATCTGTTTTCGGCACGTGTTTAGTTTTAAAGTAGACATGTCAAGCTTTCTATAGATATCTCTCTCATGTCTCTTCGTTGAGTATTCACGGTGTAATATCTTGGGGTCCGAGTAAAACACTGAAGACGGTGGTTGTAATAACTCAGTACTTTACTGAATAAAACTGCCAGAGAACAGCCGCATCAGAACACACACAGCTCAGCAGCTCACTTCCGAGCTTCCCGTTTTCACTGAGTCACGTGACCTTAAGAACCAATCACATCACAGCATTTAACAACATGAGAACCCCAACCATGAGAAACCCAGTCTACTACATTCCTCCCCCTTAATATTAAACCCAGTTACCAAAATATAAACAACCTTAACTCACTAGATCTTCTTGAACCAGGAACAGTACTAAAAATGTTTTTTTTTTTTTTTACATCTTACAAGTCCAGTCTCTTGGGAGCATTCCTGAGTCTCTCTGGATTTCCCCTTGGCTCCACTCCGGAAGATACAGCAGCGGTACTGCTATGGCTGCCCTGAGTAGACGTCACATTGCCTGACAATGCTGGACCCAGGCAGACACCCTTCTCTGAGGAGTCGGAGTCAGGCAGTTTCACTCCACAGGCCGATACTGGGTCAGGCTCTGGTGAAGCCTCTGAAGTAAAGTCTCGGCCCTCAACAAGTGCACATGACTCCCGTTCCTTGAGGTCTCCTTTTCTTCCCAACATGTGGTCCACATGAACTGACCGCTGTCTGTTTCCTTCCCAGACACGGTATGTCACAGGACCTAAGCGATTTATGACAGTCGCGGCAGTCCATTTCTCTTCTCCTCCCCTGAAATTTTTCACTCGAACTTGGTCGTTTTCCTGAAACTCTCTCAATTTCAGTCTCTCTTTGTCATGATACAGCTTTTGTTTTGCCTGCTGATGCTCCATAGTGCTCGACAGATCTGGTCTCAAAAGACTGAACCGGGTGCGAATCTCTCTCTTTAAAAACAGCTCAGCTGGAGAGCGACCTGTGACTGAGTGCGGTGTAGCCCTATACATGAGCAGAAAGTTTGACAGCCTGTGCTGCAGCGAGATGCTGGGCTGTCCACTGGCGTCTAGAACCTGCTTCACAAGAGCCCGCTTCAATATTTGCACCGATCTCTCAGCTGCTCCATTCGATGATGGGTGGTATGGTGGTACCAAAGTTTGTTTTACCCCATTTTTGTCAAGGAACTGTTTGAATTCTGCGGAGGCAAACTGGGGTCCATTATCCGACACGACCTCTTCCGGAAGACCATATGCAGCAAATAGGTTGCGCAACACCTCTATGGTTCGGCTTGACGTTGTGGAGGTCATGTGGAAAACCTCCAACCATTTAGAATGACTGTCCACTATCACCAGGTAGTACTGTCTATCCTTCTCCGCGAAGTCCAGATGGATTCTCTGCCACACTCTGGCAGGCCACCGCCAGGGATGGAGTGGTGCCACTGCAGGTACATTCTGCACGGCCTGACACACAGCACAGTTTTGGACCAAGTTCTCAATCTCGCCATCCAACCCTGGCCACCATACATAGCTGCGAGCTAGGGCCTTCATCTTACAGATGCCGGGGTGTTCATGGTGCAGATCTTTGAGAATCTGCAGCCGGTGCCTTTGAGGAACAATGACTCTGAGACCCCACAAAACACAACCTTGATCGGCTGACAGCTCATGCCTCCTGAGAAAGTACGGTTTCAGGCTTTCATCATTCAGGTAATTAGGCCATCCATTCATGGTGAAGCTCCAAACCTTGCTCAGCAACGGATCTCTACTGGTGCCTACTTTTATGTCCTGAGCTGTTACTGGCAACTCTTCCACGTGTGAGAAGTAGAAAATGTTGGATTCTTGTGCTGTGTTGTCCAACCCGGTCATGGGAAGTCTGGACATCGCGTCAGCATTAAGGTGGTCCGATGACTTTTTGTATTCTAGCTCATAACTGTAAGCCATGAGAATCAACGCCCAGCGCTGCATGCGCAAAGCTGCCAATGTAGGCACAGCTGATTTTGGCCCCAAAATAGCCAGCAACGGTTTGTGATCAGTGATGAGAGTAAATTTGCGTCCATATAGATACTTGTGAAATTTCTTCACTCCATAAATGATTGCCAGCGCCTCTTTTTCTATTTGCGCATACTTTTGCTCAGCCTCCGTAAGAGTACGCGAGGCGAACGCAACTGGTCTCTCATCCCCATTGTCCATCACATGAGAAATGACTGCCCCCACCCCGTACGGGTATGCGTCACATGCCAATCTCAATGGCTTCTCTGTGTCATAATGTACCAGAACTGTGCTGCTCAGCAACATTTCTTTACCTTTCTTGAAGGCTTCCTCACATGCAGGTGTCCAGCTCCATTTTTCCTCTTTTTTTAGCAGAGTGTGCAATGGCTGTAGCACACTAGACAAGTTTCTCAGAAAACGGCCATAATAGTTCAACAGCCCCAAATAAGCACGCAACTCAGACACATTTGTGGGCTTTGGGGCATTTACAATAGCCTCCACTTTGTGCTGCGTGGGGTGCAGGCCTTCCTGATCTATCCGATGCCCCAAATACTCTACACTTGACTGTAGAAATCTGCACTTGGCCAACTTTGCTCTCAAACCATAGCGTGCAAGAGCGCTCAGCACTGCATCCAGCCTTTTTAAGTGCAAGGCTTTTGTGTCGGCTGTGATCAAGATGTCATCTAGAAAACAAGTCACACCTTCTTGTCCTTGTAGAATCTGGTCCATCACTGATTGAAAAATTGACAGTGCGCTGGCAACCCCATAGCTGAGACGATGGTAGCGGTACAGTCCTCTGTGAGTATTAATGGTTAAATACTCTTCAGAGTCTTTGTCCAATCTCAACTGCTGGTAAGCATGAGAAAGATCTAACTTTGAGAAACACTTTCCTCCTGCTAGAGTCGCAAATAAATCCTCAGTATTGGGCAGGGGATAAGTCTCTACTTCCAGCTGGTTATTTATCGTGACCTTGTAATCCCCACAGATGCGGATGGATTTATCGGCCTTCGGTACCACTACGATCGGGGCCCCCAATTTGCTACGATCCACTTTGGAAACTATTCCCTCTTTTTCTAACCTATCCAGCTCTTTTTCCACCGCCTCTTTCAATGAATCCGGCTGCATTCTTATTGTTGCTCTGAACTCCTCTATGGCACTGACCTTCTCCGAAAACACCACAGAGTGGCGCTGCAGTACTGCTTGTAAGTCCGGGTCAGTGTGTTTCATTTCTTTTTCGACTGTGAAAATATTCCTCCAGTCCAGCTTCAGCTTCTCCAACCAATTTCGGCCAAACAGAGCCGGCCTATTTCCTTTCACTATGATGAGAGGCAATGTAGCTTTCTGGTCCCCGTACTGTACTGGTGCCTGAACACAGCCAAGAAGAGGAATTATTTCTCCTGAGTACGCTTTTAATCTGATGTTGGACTTTTCAATGGGTAAATGTGGAAAAGTATTTTGGTGCAACACTTCAGATGCAAGAGACACTGCCGCACCAGTATCCAACTGCATACTAATGTCCTGTTCACACACTTTCACATTAACTTTAATGCCTCCATCCCCACTGGATGCCATGTAAACTGTAAAAACCCCTAACGAGTCATCTTCACTGTCTACATTGTGATCCTCCCTTTCCACGTACTGGGCCTTGGCAGTCTGTCTTCTATTCCGACATGCTCTGGAAATATGCCCTGTCTTGGAGCACGCATGACATTTCTCATTTTTAAACCGGCATTCCTGAGGTGAGTGTCCCCCTCCCCCACAACGGTAACATCTCTGTTCGCTGTCCCCTTCCTGATAATTTTTCAGTTTTGGATTCTCATTTCCATGTCTAAACTGGCGTTGTCCTTTGCTTCCAGGATATGATTTAAAAACTTGATTTACAGCTGCAGCCTGTACTTTTCCCAAGATTTCAAGAGAATTCTTCGACGCCATCTCCATTGTCAACGCTATCTCACATGCACGGGCAAACGTCAGCTCTCTTTCCGCCAGTAATTTTCTTTGAATCGATTCAGCAGACAGTCCACTCACAAGGCGATCTCTCAATGCGTCATCTAAGTGAGTCCCATATTCACAATCCTTCGACAATTGTCTTATTGCCACTATGTACTCCGTCACTGACTCTCCTTCTTTTTGATCACGTTTTTGAAAACGGAATCTCTCCGCTATGACCAAAGGCTTCGGCTGATAATGTGATTTCAATGTGTCCGTCAACTCTTTATAAGTCATTTCGGCAGGCTTCTGCGGTATTACCAAGTTCTTCAGCAGTCCATAAGTTTCTGGTCCAATGCACGCTAAGAATACACTGACCTGTTTTTCTGTTTTTATTTCGTTTGCCAGTAGCCATAGTTCAAATCTCTCCAGGTAGGAAGCGAAATCCTCCCGCGACTCCTTGAACTCTTCCACTCGTCCTATTAGCGCCATCCTCGTCGCCAATGTAATATCTTGGGGTCCGAGTAAAACACTGAAGACGGTGGTTGTAATAACTCAGTACTTTACTGAATAAAACTGCCAGAGAACAGCCGCATCAGAACACACACAGCTCAGCAGCTCACTTCCGAGCTTCCCGTTTTCACTGAGTCACGTGACCTTAAGAACCAATCACATCACAGCATTTAACAACATGAGAACCCCAACCATGAGAAACCCAGTCTACTACACACGGAGTTACACTTCATTTTAATGACGTGTTTGTAAATGAAGATCAGCGCAGACAAAGGCTGCAGACAACACACCTTGTATGTTATTTTTATTTTATAAGTGCACAAAGTTATGTCTGTATCCAAAAAAAAGTAGACCCTTTACAGATTCGATTGATGTATTGCTCTTATCTGTACGATTAAACTGAAAGTGTAATGTTAGTTCTTTTCGGGGTTATCAGGGGAAAATGACACATGTCTCCTCGACATGATGCTCTCACACCAACCAGAGCGTCTGTGTGTGTGTGGGGGGGGGGGGGAGGGCAGGTCAGAGTTCCGTTTCTCCCAAGACGGTAGGTGGAGATTATTATGCAAAGTGCTCCTAGTGACGTACACAGAGATGGGCAAAAGATTTGAAATCTATAACGACTCGTTTCAGCGATTCAGAGTCGACTCCTTACTTTAAAAGCCAATAACTTTATAAATCATGTACTTTTTGGTTTAATTACTTTGCACATTGTTTACTCTGATGGACAGCTACATCATACACTGTAATACACTAAAACTTTTATTTAGCTTTCAGTTTCAGTCACCAATTCAAGTAAAAAGATAGATAGATAGATAGATAGATAGACAGATAGATAGATAAACCACTCATTCATTAATTCATTCATTCATTCTGTAGTAGCAGTCCATAGAACAGAATCCAGCAAACTCTTTGTCTGAATAGAAAGCTGTGAAGACCACAGTATCTACATCCATCACATATCTGCTGAGCTCCAGCTCCACTCTGTGTGTCTTCCTCACATCCCCCTTTAATAAAATAAATAAATAAAAAGAATAATATCCGCAATAAAAATAATAATAATAACAAGAAAAAAAAAGAAATCACTTTTCAGATTCATCAGATTCTGTTGCATTCTCTTTGGCTCGGACGGTGTAGCTACATACACTGCAGAACTGCAGAAACAATCAGAAGCTAATGTATAAGGTTCACAATATACCATGCATTTCATGTTCTTGTATACACGGATAAATCTTACATTGTTTTCTAAAACTATTGCTTTAAATTTTTAACAGATGGGCTAAAAAGGTAAAGAATAATAAAATATTACCTGAAAAGATTTGATACAAGATATTTTACAGTTGATGAGTTTTTTCTTTAATAAACTCACTCCAGCAGGTGTCCTGAAGTATGTGTTTTTTTATGAGTACATCCTCCACAGACATTCCTTCTGTGCTTTCTCAGCGTCTCCAGGAGAATGTTCCTGTCGTGTGGTCTTTGACAGTCCATGTGTCTGGATGTGTTTTCTGATACTCACTTTATAACACATTCACATGTGCCTCAATAGACACTGAATCCTTCCCAACACAAGCTTCCTTCATCAGAACAACAGAAACAGATCATGCTTAGACTGTGACATATATGGAAAAACATCTAAATACTTACTGAACAAGGTGTTTTAGATGTAAAAAATAATAAAAACATTGAACTTCATTAACATTAAGATGATGGTCAGGCAGTGAAAACTTGACTGATTGTCATTTTCCAGCAAATAAAGATTACAACATCTTGTTACTACAATATTGTGTATGATTATGTTGATAGAGATATATCAATAGTTTAAAAACAATGTAACTTACACAGTCATTTCTTTCTATATTTCTCTGGAAAGGGTTCTTCACAACCAGTGTGTTGGCAGCTTGAATATACTCTCCATTAGTTGGAGACCTGGCAGAAAGGTAGAAACAAACTCCAAAATAGAGGTTTATTTTTTCTAATCGTCTCCAGATTGTGAATTGATCTTCATACAGTTGCAATAGATGTGGTAATAATTAATATACTTACAGGATGTATTCTGTACTCTGTTGTACAAAAAGGACGCAGATATAAACAATCATCTCTGAAGGATTCGCCGTCAGTGCGGTCATCGTTTTGTCTCACTGTACATATGTCTGTCAACAACAATAAACTAATTACTAAAGCTGCAAGATATAACACAAAGGAAAAAATATCATCGTATTGTAACAAACTTATCTTAATATACATATTTGTGGTATATAAAGTATAGATAAACGTATAAACGATGAATAATTACCTCACGTCTTATCGCCGCCACCTTGTCTAAGGAAATTACGTAAATGTATATTTAGCTGCTGATTGGCCAGCAGTAAAACTCCTTCCACCAATGAGAAACCTTTTGCCACGCCCCTACCTTTAGCCACGCCCCAACCTTTCGGCGCGCCCATTGCTCCAGGCTGTACCTACCCCTGTCTCGAGTGGAGAGCCAGACCCTTTGTCCGGTTGGTAGCGGGAATGTGGACGACGGCTCCGATTGGCCTGAATTTCCTGACTCCTGATGGCTCTTTGCAGATGTACACGAGCACTGTCCCATACCCTCTCGCTCCGACGAATCCAGTCGTCAACTGCAGGTACTAATGACGGTTCTCCAGACCACGGGAACATGGGGGGTTGATATCCTAGCACACACTGGAACGGTGTAAGGCCTGTGGATGAGTGCCTCAATGAATTTTGTGCGTACTCTGCCCATGGAAGGAACTCTGACCACCGATGCTGCTCACGTCCACAGTACAATCTGAGGTATCTGCCGATCTCCTGATTCAGTCTCTCCACTTGTCCATTCGATTGAGGGTGGTAACCTGAAGTTAAACTGACATTAATATCCAGTTGTTTGCAGAAAGCTCTCCATACCTGGGACGTGAATTGTGTTCCACGGTCAGAGACAATATCTTCGGGAATGCCGTAAATCCTGAAGACGTTGTAGAACATCGCTTGAGCTGTATCCATGGCTGTGGGAAGACCTTTCAGAGGTATGAGTCTACATGCCTTAGAGAAGCGGTCAGTGATTACAAGGATTGTAGTGAAACCATCAGATGGGGGTAGATCAGTGACAATGTCAATGGAAAGGTGTGACCAAGGTCTCTGCGGTATGGGTAAGGGTTGTAGCAGACCTGATGGGAGTTCTTTGGGGGTTTTTGACTGTGCACACACAGGACATGACTTGACGTAATTCGCTACATCTTTGACCATAGCAGGCCACCAGAAGGAATTCTGCGTGAGGTGTAATGTGCGAGAGATACCTGGATGCCCTGAACTTAGTGAAGAGTGGACCCACTGTAAAACTCTTGGTCGAATCCTGGACGGAGCATAGTGTCTGTTAGCAAGACAACCTTGAGGTGTGGGTTCGTTGTGTTGTTCCTTTTGCATCTCCTCCATTATGTCCCACGTGACTGGTGCTATGATGATGGATGGTGACAGGATAGATTCAGGTTGGTGCTTGGTCAATGGGTGATCATGTCTTCTTCTGACTTAGAATAGATCAAGATATCATCAATATATACTATCACGAACTTGTTCAAGAAGTCCCTGAAAATCTCATTCATGAACGACTGGAATACCGCAGGTGCATTGGCCAGTCCATACGGCATGACCTGGTACTCATAGTGCCCCCTAGTGGTCAGAAATGCAGTCTTCCATTCATCACCTTCCCTGATCCTGGTGAGGTTATAGGCACTCCTCAAATCTAACTCAGTGTAGATCTTGGCTTCTCTCAGTTGTTCAAGTGCTGCAGGAACCAGTGGCAGTAGGATAACAGAACTTGACAGTAACATTATTCAAACCTCTATAATCGATGCAGGGGCGTAGTCCTCCATCCTTTTTTTTCCACAAAGAAGAATCCAGCTGCAGCTGGTGAAGTGGATGGACGGATAAATCCAGAGCAGAGAGTTTCCTCAATATATGCGTCCATAGCTTGACTTTCCGGAAGTGACAGTGGATAGATCTTACTCTTGGGTGGCATGACGTTGGGTAATAGTTCTATGGCGCAATCCCAATGATGATGAGGTGGTAGTTGAGTGGCCTTGGTTTTGCTGAAGACTTCTTGGAGATCCAGATAATGGGATGGAATGGTGAAAGGCTTACACTCTGGACTTTCGACGCTGGTAGTGAGACAAGGCTTAGAAAGGACATTATTCAGGCATGTGGAAAAACAGAACGGTGACCGATGTTTGATCTCACCACTCTGCTAGGAGATAGCTGGGTCATGAACAGATAACCAGGGATATCCAAGAATGATTTCGTGGCATGGTGAGTCGATGACATAGAATGTGATAGTTTCTTGGTGAAATAGGCCTATCTGCATCTTCATGGGTTGTGTTTGTTGAGTTATACCACTTCCAATAGGTTTGATATTCACAGCTTTTACCTTGATAGGTGGGTCACATGGTAGTACGGGGATGTGGTATGTTTTAGCAAGGTCCCGATGAATGAGATTTAATGCTGAACCGGAGTCAATCAGCGCTGTGAACTCAAATTAATCGTTTTCCGTAGTTAATTTGATCATGGTAGTGAGATTTTTAACGTTGCGCTTGTAGTCACTCACCCGACCTTTTTCCGTGTAGTCCCTCCAGGCTTTGAGTGGACACATTACGTTGTGATGAGCTGCACTACCACAGTAGAAACATAATTTCTGGGTGACTCCTCTTGATCTCTCTCCTGATGACAGCCTGGTTACTCCTAGTTGCATGGGCTCAGAATTGGCATGATTATTGACATGACATGATTCATCTGTGTAGTTAGAGAGATAGGCATGACGTTCATAAACCTGGATTGAGGGCGGTGAGTGCGGATGAGATTATCGATCCTGATAGCCAACAAGACATAATCAGAAAAGGAAATGTCCTCACCTTTGCAAGCGAGCTCTGCCTGTAGCTCCAGACTTAAACTGCGACGAAACATGGCCTTAAGTGCAACATCGTTCCATCCACTCTGAGCAGCAATTGTTCTGAATTCGATAGCATGGTCGGCGGCCAATTTGCGGCCTTGAGTGAGTTGCATTAGCTGAGTGGAAACATCCTTGCCCCCTGCTGGGTATTCAAACACATCTCGGAGTTGTTTTAAGAAATATGAAAAAGATGTTTGTAACATACGGTCGGTTTCCCAAACTGCTGCGGCCCACTCGATCGCTTTGCCCGTTAGCAATGACATGAGGAACGCACACTTCTTCTCGTCAGAGTCAAAGCTATCCTCTTGATACAGGAAAAAGATCTCAACTTGTTTCTCAACATTGTTCTGCAGAACCGTTGAATTTATCAGGAAGAGCAAAATGTACCTTTATGGGCTAGGGTGGTGGTAGTGATCATTGATACTGCGTGAGATAGTCGTTAGCCACTTGAGCTTTAGCCAGTTGGTCACGGTACTCCATGAGAACGTTGTTCTGATAAGCCAACGTGACCTGTAGATCTGTTACTTCTGCTGGATTCTTCGGAGGCGAAGTATTATGTAATGACGCGGAGACGGCGTTAGAATCCATGTGCAGTTTAATAACATCCACAGCAGACAAATCCAAACATTAGGCAGAGAATCGTAATCGTAGAAGGCAGAGAATCATACACAGATAGGCAATCCAATCCAAACAACAAGACAGTGGGCAAATCCAAAGGCAGAGACGAGGGAACCAGGCAAAGATCATACACAATAAGGCAAACTAAGTTATTGGGAAAAATGCTCGGTAAGGCAGACAGGCTGGCAATACTTCGCAACGTGATTGTGGTAACGGCCATGCTTAAATGTCTAACAAACAGGAAGTACAGGTGAAGCAGAGGGAGCGGAACACAGTCAGTACTCGGGAGAGGGCTCCCTCTGCTGGCGTGGTGTTACAGTAACATAGCTCTAAACAATATTGCATTTATTAAATGCTAAAATCTGTGAAACATGATAGAATTAATAATTATTTTAAGTTTAAAATAAAATTGAGTTCATGGTTCTAAAGCAATGGCATGATTCACAAAAAGATTTAATATTTTAATTTAGTAATTTATACATAGAAACTTCATATCTGTCAAAGAAAGACCGGTAAATATGTTTCATCAGTTCATAAGCTCTGTCCAATGATGGTCAGTCTGCTTTGTCTACATTGATAAATGTGGGAGAGAAAAGTTTATGTCAGGTATGAAAATTGGTCATTTCTTTTAACCCTTGTTTTCATCCAAAGCAATTTACAAGACACTACTCACCAGATTTGTGTCAACTGCACACTTTACATTGCCAACCTAGTTGCTCAATTAAGTTCTTTACTCCACTGATCATAAACTTATGCAGTATGACTGTTTTTACTACACCTGATCTGCAGAGGAAACCGTGGAGTTGCGATGCAGACTACTTATATCAGGATAAGGATAAAAAAATTTAAATTAGCCATTAATATACTCACATCCAAGATGTGGGTGATTTTATTTCTTAAGTAGAAAGATAAAGAAGATTTTTAGGTGCAAGTCCATGGCTATCATCAATTTGAGTGTCAAAGAGCACATACAGGCATGACCAAATTAATACCTTTGGCTCATGACGATATATTGAGGTCTTATGATGATTGGTCTGTTCTAATAATGTTGTAAATAATGTTTTTTAATGCACAGACCAATTGCTTCACTTCAAAAGATCTCAATATATTATCAGGAGCCACAGGTATTAATATTGTGCTGTATATACTTTTTTGAATTTCAAAGTGATGGTAGCTGTGGAATTCAAGTCCATAAAGATGCTCATTTCCTATTGAAATTCGCTAATAATCCATGCATACTATGCTAATAAAGAAATCTACATCAAAGTAGTCATGCATGTTGTGTAAAAGACACACCAGAAAAATTTATAAATAACATAAAAAGACACGCACAGGCAAATAGGCTACTAAAACATGTTCCCCATAGTCAACTGAAATTGCCAGGTGGTCAGTGCTTTGGAGGCACAGTCCAAGAAAGTAATGTGTTACTTTTAAAGTAAACTGAACCGATACCATCTTGGAAGATGGTCTGAGTTCATTTAGCCAAAAATGTGCGTTTTGAACACAGATCATTTTGGTTGGGGTAATCAGGTGGTCACAAAACCAGTTAGGTCAGGTAAGGGTGTCACAATATCTGGGGGGCATTCAAAAAAGCAGGTTATGTGACATACTTGGGTATATTGAAGCCTGAGTAAGCAGATAAACTGAGTTTTTAGTCAGCTAACTTAAGTGTAAGTAGCAAATCATTCTTTGAACATAACCTGCTCTGGAGCAGGTTCTGTTTCAGGGTTGGATTACTTCAGAGCTATCAGCGCATGCCCAACCTATTGACGATACTCCAGTGGGTGTGGCAGATTGGGCACATTATTATTATTACAATATAGTTATATATTATATACTGTAATATATATGTATACATATCACATCATGGATCTAAATCATATATTATATACTGTAATATATATGTATACATTTCACATCATGGATCTTTTTATAGTGTATTTCTATAATAAAAATACATATGTGATGTGTCTTAAAACTAACATCAAACATACAATATAATCCTTATTCTCAGTAATTAAAAATTAAAGATAAAAAAAATTGGTGGTGATATGAACTAAGTATGTAAATGGCCGTTGAAGAAAAGAAGAAGAAAGAAACAGTATGGTGTTCTTTTTCTTAGTTTCCTTAGTGACTCGTCAATTAATTTCTCTATTGAAAATGTCTTGTGTGTTAACTACGAACATACTCTAGAAGGTTTCTCAGCTCCAAGCAGCTTTCGCTTGTCAGAGCGAGTTGTTGAAAAATTACCAGGAACAACTCAACAAACTGCATTCCGCAAACTTTTGAGTATCTGTTTCAACAAATAAGTGAAGTATTTGAATATACTGAGGGGGGCAAGAACATTTCTACGCAATTGCTTCACATGTCACAAGGGACATTTCACCATCAACAGAATCTGTGCTACTACTGAGGTGAAACAGGCCATCGTAATGCTAAATGTCCACACAAAGCCCATAGGTCCATCTCTGCTAACAGCCGGGAGTGTTTTGATCAGTTCTCTCTACCCTTCTCAGAGTAACTTCTCATTCCTGTTCAGCTAACTACTAATGATGGTCCCATTACTTTGACAGTGTTGATTGACTCTGGCGCTGCCTTGAATCTGGTCAACAAGAATATCATCAAGAAGTACAGTTTAACCACACTACCTTGTGTGCTCACTATTCGCATCACCAATGTTAACCAAAAAAAAAAACAATAAGGTAGGTGTTACCAGGCAAACTGCACCAGCTCAGTTACAGATTGGATTGTTCCACAGAGAAAGCATCTCTTTCGATATCATTGATTCATCCTGATATGAAATCAGTCTAGGATACCCCTGGCTATCCTCTCACAATCCTGTATTATCCTGGAATCATGGAGAAGTGACTAACTTTTCTGAAACCATTGCACGCCCATCAATATGCCTCAACCCTGTCTCGCAAAATCTGCTGAAGTTCCAGCTTCTGCCTTCGGTTTTAAAATCCCTGCCCACTATCAGGACTTTTCATATGTGCTCAGCAAGAGCAAAGCTCCACAACTACCACCTCACCTTCCATGGGATTGCACCATTGATCTTCTGCCCAATGCCATGCCACCCAAGAGTAAGGTCTGCCACCCAAGAGTAAGGTCTACCCACTATCACACCATGAATCCAAGGCTATGGAAGATTACACTGAAGAGGCTTTGAACCATGATTTTATTAGGCCCTCTACCTCTCCAGCTTCGAGAGGCTAAGATCTACACCAAGCTAGACTTGAGGAGTGCTTATAATCCCATTCGCATCAAAGAAGGCGATAAATGGAAGACAGCTTTTCTCACCACAGGAGGTCACTATGAGTACTTGGTGATGCCGTTTGGGCTAGCCAACACCCCAGCTGTGTTCCAGTCATTTATAAATGAATTCTTTAGGGACATGTTGAACCAGTATGTGATTGCCTACATAGACAACATCCTTATATATTCCAAGTCTAAAGATGAACACATTGAACATGTTCGAACCATTCTCTCTTGTCTTCAAGAACACCAGCTCTTTGTAAAAGCAGAAAAATGTGATTTCTATGTACAGCACACCAATTTCTTAGGATATCACATAAGTCATCATGGAGTCGAGATGGATAATTCCAAGATTCAAGCAATTACAGTGTGGCCTCAGCCATCACCAATTAAGGAACTTCATAGATTTCTAGGTTTTGCTAACTTATATCACCGTTTCATCAGAAACTACAGCATGATTGCATAACTGTTGACATCTCTTCTGAAGGGGAAACCATCCAAGTTGAAATGGTCAAACGAAGCTACCGCTGCTTTCACAAAACTCAAAACAAGCTTCACTTCGGCCCCTATCTTGAAACGCCCTGACCCTAACCTTCCATTTGTACTGGAGGTGGATGCTTCAGACTGTGGAATTGGGGGAGTACTATCACAACGTCATGGCCGACCAGCTAAGTTGTATCCATGTGCTTTCTTTTCAAGGAAACTTACTTCTGCTGAGAGGAACTATGATGTTGATAACAAGGAGTTACTGTCCATGAAAGCTGCAATAGAGGAGTGGAGACATTGGCTGGAGGGAGCCATTCTTCTGCTTCAGGTTATCACAGATCACAAAAACCTTGAATATGTAAAAAGTGCCTAAAGACTAAATCCACGTCAGGCCAGTTGGTCATTATTCTTCTCAAGATTCCAGTTTACTGTCACATATCATCCAGGAAGCAAGAATACTAGGCCGTAGATCACTGTCAACTTACACAATATCATGCTCATGATCATATCGTGTATTACCGGTTTTCTCTTGACTACTCTTTTGGATTGCATTTTTGCCTGTTTGCCTGTTCGGACTGCCTCCTTGTGTATGACTTCACCGCTTGCCTTTGCTGACACTGAGTTTGAATTTGTGGAACTGTTTAATAAACCCTGCATATGGATTCTACTTCAGCTTCTGCCTCAACTCCATTACACTTGCAAATAGACTTGCCTAGAATCTTCCTCCCTACAACCAAACGTGACAGAATGGCTGACCACTTAAATGGATCTAGCAGCAGATCCTCTTCCTCTCCCAGGGGAATCTTTCCCTCAAGGAGCACACAGAAAGGTTTCTAGATCTTGTCTATTTGGTGCACTACCCTGACAACAGCCTCTCTATGTTCTTCAGGGCAGGACTCAGCACTCAGATGGTCTTAGAGAGATATTTATCGTGTTTTTGGTCTAGAGGCTTCTTCATTGTGGGTACCCCCCCCCCCATATTATTGAAGATGGAAGAGAAAGATGGGAGGATCTCAACCCCACAGCACCTACATCATCCTCTGTTCACCCTCCAGAGTCCAGCTATCACCCCCATGCAGAGGTATTAAGCCAAAGCCCACCACAGACAGGAAGTTTAAGTCCGCACCAACGAGCCAGTACCATAGAGGAGGACTGAGCCAACCATCCCCTGGGTCAAAATCAGTGCTAACCCATCTTCTAAATTTTGAGTGTGAACTACTTTACCCAGGGATAAAACCGAGTTGTAAAAAAGACGTTAACCTATGGATAAGCCGGTGTTAAACATTCTAGTAAGTGATATCATACC
The DNA here is from genome assembly GCF_003368295.1 of Carassius auratus. Taxonomy (NCBI): domain Eukaryota; kingdom Metazoa; phylum Chordata; class Actinopteri; order Cypriniformes; family Cyprinidae; genus Carassius; species Carassius auratus. The sequence goes on along the minus strand of NC_039245.1, from coordinate 11,357,593 downwards.
CTGACAAAAATCTTTTCCACCCTCATTTAGTCCAGCACACAGCATGTTGCTTATTATAATTGTTCCATAGGCCTTATTACAAACACTGTTGTTAACAATTGGTATATGCACTTCCTGCAGCATGTTTGGAATCTGGGTGTCTTTAACATAAATGGCATGGTGGAAAAAAAGTAACATTATTATCTGGTGACACTAAACCAAGTTTTAAATCAGAGACATGTTCGATTTAACTAAAATGTGTTTGTTTGCCTGATCCAGTGATCCAACTCTTAGTACCTCCACCAAATACACTACCAGCAGCTGCCAGACAAATTGGCTTAATCAGTGAATGTCACAGAGGAGGAGAGCTCGAGCAGTGCTATGTCATTGTTTTGGTAAACATAACCAAATGCATTCTGATATGTAAAATCCTTTATGGTGCATGTTTTGCAACTTGTTGGATCCTGTCCTCTTCCACTTGCGCTATATTAAGAGAGTGGCCAAAATATTCTTCACAAATCCACCTTTTTTGTTTTCCACCTGAAAAGAAATATGGGTTTGCAGTGACATGAGGGTGAGTACACTGTCAGAAAAACTAATTATATATTTATTTGTACAGTTTTTAACATCATCTATCTTCCTCTAACAACATAGGACTATACCAGTGACGCCACTAAGCTCACCTGAGAAAGATTATCTGTACATGAATAAAACATATTAACACCTGGTAAATGCCTTATTTTAAATAATAATAATTATAAAGCCAACAGCCAGTTTCACTGTGGCATATTTGTTTTCAATAGGTTTCTCATAAAAAAATAATTATACTTGTTTAATAATTTAATATAGACTGAATAGACTGAAAGCCATTCATCAGTCAAGCTAAGAAAAATAATCCTAACTAATCCTTAATAATGATATTGCTCTTTACTATTCAGAGTTTTTAACGAAGAAGTAAGATTAATAAAAAAAAATGATTTTAAGGTATTACAAAGAAATTAATAAAAGTTAGTTAATCAAAAGGTGTTCCATCATTGTGTGCCGAATAGGCCTACATAATCTAAACTAAATACAACCGTACTGTATTTTATTACAAGGTTAAAATAAGGTTATTAGATCTTGCCTATTATTTATTTCAGTGTCATATCTGATCTTACCTGCTATGTTAATTGTGGCTCTTGCAAAACACACAGCCCGAAGCAACTTAATCCTCATGTTATTGACTATGTAATGTTTGCTTTTTATTTTACTGAGAAATGTCTAATGATGAGTAAAGCAAGTGGGACCCTGTTTACTTTACCTCTGACACACCTTTTCCCCCCCTTATTTTGCTTCTAGCCTGCTGCCAGTGTTTTTAGTACACACCCTGCTCATCTTCGATGTCTGCATATTTCTCTAATGCTTCTAATTTGAGTTAAGGAATGTCACTTTGCCACCTGCTGCCATTAAACTGAGATTTTATACACTCATTACATACACAAGCTAAGCAAATGTTACTATAACACATATTGGGAAAGGTGTTTTTTTTTTTTTTTTTTTTTTACTCCAACATTGGTGGCTATGTAAGTGGTCAAGTGTGGATTTTATGTTGCCACAAGATGGCATCAGTCCAGTTATCTCTAGAATGGGTCATACTTGTAGGGAATCACTTTTCTCTTCTTTTTTTTATGTATGGAATGTGTATATATATATATATTGATTTAGAACAACAATATGCAATATATATATTTATGTGGCCAAAAGTAAGATGACATTCTGATGCAATCTAAATCATTGAGGTCTTTATAACAGTACAGACTTCTTAAAGTATATAAATATCAGTTGTTACTCTGTATCTCCCAACAATATGTCTTAGATGATATTTACATGCTTAGTTTTTATTGTGAGTTGCAAAACATAATGCAATACAACGCAATTATTTAGAGATGAAAAAATAATTGATCAGTCCTCAGAAGCTTCATGTGTAATATTTGATACTCAAATTTCAACATGATTATAAGGTTTATATGGTTCATCAGTACTATGCAAGTGAATTAAAAGTCTATATAATGTAATATTTACATATAAGAAAGGTTTACATGATTGATCTCTTGTCTACTAGCTTAAAGTACATGAAAGGGATCAATTATTTGATCACTCAAATTATCTGAGTCACACTGAGAAATATAGTCAAATGAAGGTTTTAATTATTTTTTTAACTGGTTACATTTTCAATAACCAGTATCTCTAAACACAATGCAGAGCACACATGCATTTCATTACTGTTCACACCCTGAGATTAAGTCTTATTGTAAATAATACAAAACTTTTTATACAAAAGTGCATTTGCAAAGAAATACAACCAGTCAAGAAAAATTCAACAGTCTCTCTCTCAAAAAAAAAAAAAAAACACAGGTCAAAGGGACACCAATAATTACCTATGCATTATAATCACAATCATTTATGTTTCGTGTTTAAGCCAAATATCAAACTCATTATGCAAACATTCTGAGAGCAAAAGCTTGCTAAACTTCATTAATGTGCAATAAATAAGAGAAAGTGTAGCTTTCCAAGAATAGTATTTTTAAAAAGAAAGGATACACGGGAATATAACTATGCACCTTCTTAATATGTTTATGAAAACTTGTAAAGCACAATTATTCTCTTAAAAAAGACCCCTAATTCAAATGATTTCTAAGAAGAGAGATATAGGGAGCTTATGAAAGGAATGATGGAGAGTGTGAGAGAAACGGAAAATAAAAGGAGGCTGGGTGAGTGTATGAATGCATTGTTGTTGAATTCGACAAATCCAGGTGGGTTGCTGCCTACGGTAGAGGTGATCCAGTTCTGGTACTGAGAGACTCTGGTATACACACCGGGATATTTGGGGTCTGCACAACCAATACCAAAACTCACAATGCCAGACTGAATCCACAGGGAGTTGTTCCTATTGACCAGTGGACCTCCAGAGTCTCCCTGTTTTGATTAATACAAGATTTATAATATATTACATTTATATATATGAAAATACAGAAAAAAAAAACTGACTATTAAAATCTGTGCAAAACCAATCATCAACTGATCAAGATGCATGCCAGTTAGAAATATGTCAAAATGTCTTTTAAAAGTTGCAGAATAAATATTCAAAATATTCAAAAATGGCTAGTGTTTAAGGAAAGGGAGAATATTCCAAAATTTAGGACCGTGAACCGGTTCTCTTCGGACAGTTTGGCTCATTGAACCGGATCAAAAAGACACCGTCGTGTCGTCATTGAGCACTACTATTTCTTTTCAAACATTCAAATAAAGTCATTTGTGTCAACACGTACTGAATCATTAAACTGATCTCGTGGCCACAAGATTTTATCACTTTCCCACGAGTTAATATGTCATGGCCACAACAAAAATAAGTGAACAAAACATGTCCCCTCCCGGTCACCGTAGTACGATGGCGAGTTTTTACCACTATTACAAAGTTCTGCTACTATTACAAAGTCGGTAAGTGTCAAATTTCCAGCATTTTAAGATCTGTTCAGCTTTTAAAAGTCATTTATATTCCAGCTTTTGGGGGAAATCCAGTTAAATTTAAATGGACATTTAAATATAGTAGGCCTAATTATATATATATATTTATTTATAATATTACATACATAACATTAGACTGGAATGCTTGTATTGAAATATTTCGATCATTTCATATTTTAGAAATACAACAGTATTTTTCTTTTTTTTATATAATTCCTACTAGACTATAAAATGATTTAAGTTGTGTTTAATGCATAACAGTGACTGTAAAATATAAACTTTAGGTGAAGGAGTGGCAAATTTTGAGTTAATGTTTGGGCTAGGGTCACTGGGTTGTGTTGATTGCCCATTATTGGCTATTTTTTTTACTAAGGCCAAACTGCAGGGTACCCACAAATTTTTAATTAGTGTTTTGTAAATTAAAAATGTTCAAATGAATGATGTCTTACCTGACATGAATCTTTTCCTCCCTGATTTAACAATCCAGCGCAAATCATATTGCTTGTGATTTCAAGAGAACCATAAGCATTACTACAGTCACGGCTGCTCACAATTGGTATCATCACCTCCTGCAGTATGTCAGGAGCCCCACCTGTGACACAGGTCAAGAGGACAATTTTAGTGGCTTTTAATGTAAAATTACAGTTAATTGTTGAGCTTTACAGTATTGTTGTTTTGCAAGTAAATCTCCACTCACCGCCAGACTGTAGCGCTCCCCATCCAGTGACCCAGCTGTCAGAACCTGCAGCATATTTACTACCAGTAGCCGCCAGACAGACTGGCCTAATATAATTAGAGAAAGTGACCGATGAGGAGAGCTGGATCAGTGCTAAGTCATTGTCATGGGTAGGATCAGAATAGTCAGGATGGTTGATGACTGTCCTCGCTGTCCTGGAAACTTCATTAAGGTTAAAGCCTGACTGGCTCTGACGTCCCAGGTAGATCCTAATGGTACTCATTGGGCTGTGTGTAGAGAAAGTCAGTTTGAATTCAACTAGCATCAGTTCATAATAGTGTCTTGAGTTGGATTTAAATTCCATACCTCTGGAAGCAGTGAGCTGCAGACAAAACCCAGTCTTTATTGATTAGACTCCCACCACAGAAATGGCCTCCAAATGTGGCGCTTTGAATGCTGACTTGCCACGGCCAAGCACCTGCCGTTGCATCCTCCCCTCCAACAATCTTATTGTTGAGGGGGGCTTGACCACATACTGATGAAAGGGTAAGACGATGTGTGAATTCCCAATTAAAATGATGTAATAGTTCAATACACAAAAGACATGTGGAACAATAGTTGTATGGTTGTTAAGTCTACAGTATGACAACTTACCATCTAACTGGCAAAGAGAACCTGAAAAACAAAGAGAGCATAAAAATTAGATGCACATGAATGGAGCGGATGAACTGGTTTGTGTAGCCTGCAACCTCTCCTTTTTCATGTCGGCACATACCATTAACATGAATCAAGATAAGAGTTTCACATGGATTAGGTGTTTAGGGACTCTAGCCAGGTTGTTGAATGTATTTCATTGTTTTAAAAATTGAAGCTAACCTGTACGTCCTGTGAGCTAAATTTGGAAACCTGTTTCACACAGTGTGAAGTAGCAGTGTAAAAACAAAAGAAGTTAATGTGCTTTTATGGATGACATCTCTATATAGCATCTTGGGTTACTGAATTAATGGCCATAAATTATAAAATGGTTATCAGGTATTGGCCCATAAGTGCTATACTTGATTCAGACTAATTTTGATAGAATTTATGGAATCAGATTGATATCAGGTAATTCATCTACAAAAAGAATCAGTGGGTGGTTTTGTTCAAGTGTTTTGTGCAGCTTCATAAAAGCGTGTATTGTAAATAGGCTCACAGAGGCTACTAACAATACTACAGAGAAAAATAAAAAAATAAAATAAAATAAAAAAGTATTGGAGAATGTTTTACAAGAAAATACTATTTCAAGTCTTTTTACTTAACAAAAAAAATCACCTTTATTTCAGTGTTACTTGCTGATCCTTTGTGATTCATTTGCTCGCAATTTCTGAGTGAAAATTGTTCCACCAATTTTTCCTGCTATGTGTAACTTTGCTTGCGTGAACTGTGTACATATGGTATTCCTGTTTAATACTCCCTTATACTCGCTGCTTACGTGTGCAGCTGGTGAAATAGGTCTTACAGGTCTATAGGTCTATTTTTTTTTTTTTACCATGGTGACATACTTGGACAAATGCTGCATTCCAGGCAGATTTTTTAAGCCTGTAAATCACAACTTTATGTGGCGTTCCAGGCAAGTCACGCCAAAGTGCCTGAATGCAAGGAATCGTAGCTAGATCATTCATTTTACTGAAATTTTATTTTGTCCTAAAGTCTATTTCTCACTGTGTACCACTTTGCATAAACACCCTAGGCAATATTATCCATAGGGGCTGCCATTAGCTGCTCTGCATCAGGCCAGCGACCAGGGCTTAAAACAGGCCGGCCGGGGCTAATAGCCTCAGGCCAGTAGTACAGAGGCCAAAGTAGTGCTGCATTTGCACGGTCGGGCCTGAAGCTCCGCTGTGCTTCACTAAAACTCACCCTTTACATGCCTCTCAGGAACAACATCATGCAACCTCATCATTTCACCGACAAAGATTTGAAGTCACAATAGCCTATATACATCATATTTTGGAAGAATGATAAATTCTATATATTTTTTAAAAGCTCCCGAACAAAACATTGGCCCCGAGGAAGCCCCGATGTGGCACGATCAAGCACCGGAAGTGACAGTGGAAACGCGACTGGCCCTGGCACGCACTAGCACGGCCGCTTTTGGCATAGACAGTAAAAGAAATGGACACAGTGACCCCATTGGATTCAACGGAGATAAGTAAAGTCAATTAGAAAGACACGCACTTTCTGGGGGTCAAGCGTACTGTGCAGACTCAAACTGAGCTTGATGACGTAGATGTCACATGAGCAACCTGTCTGACAATTTTAAGTCTTCTAATCGCTGTGCCAAGAGAAATCTGAATCACCCACCGAATCTCGCAGAGAAGGCGAGCGTGAACAGAAGCAAATTTTGGTAAGTATTCTGATTAATTATCTCCCTTGACTTTATGCCTCCACGTCCCCCTAATTGCCTCATAGACAGTAAAACATTGTCTGCGAGCTTCTCCTCCTGTCCATACGGTAATTGCTCTACTGTGCGACATGGAGTCGCAGGTTATGACGCAATCGTTAGCCTATTTTTACAAAAACTTCAATAAAATATGAAACCCTGCCCCCCTGGCTTTTGGCCCGACAGTCGAAACGTGGCTATTGTTGTTTTTCAGGCTATGTGACGTCAGAGCGGAGAACTGGGACTACATCGATCTACTAGAATGAGTTCACGGGTGGGAAGTTACAGGTTTGACTGCCGTTCCAGTGCACTTTCACAGGTAGAAGGTTGGAAAAACACGGGTTATGGGTTGCCCGAAATGCGGCATAATTTATCTACATTAAAATAATTATAGCCGCGTTTCCACCACAGGAACTTTACCCAGGAACTAGGGATTTTGGGCTGGTCGTCTATGGGGCTGGTACTAGGAGTGTTTCCACCGCAGGAACCAAGAACTAAATAAAGTTCCGGGTAAAAAAAAATGCCCTTCAGAAAGTCCCAGATGGCGAGGTAGTACTTTTTCAAAGTTCCGAAATTTTCGGGGGCGGGACTTGGGCGCTATACATGCTGATTGGTTGAGTTCACACAGCATTGTGATTTCAACCACCATTTATTTAGATAATTTTCAAAATATTACTGTTATTGTGTCATGAAATGTAATTTGACAACTATTTCAGAAGAGAATGTAGTTGTTTAAAACTCAAATCTGCGTTTATATTTAAAAATGTGTTTAGCCGATCTTTGAGACCACATGATCAGCGAAAGCTCAGTTCTTATGTATCCGCTGAGAGCAGCCTCACCTCGGCTAGTCCTTCTGATATATGTGTCGCTGGCTCTGATGTCTCTTTAGTGTTTAAACATAAAATATCATTCGTATTGAGTAAATCTAACAGGTAATCTTTGGTCTGTATTAAATTTATCTATATGTTAAAATGAAAATGAAAAGAGGCAATTTATATAATTCGTGTCATTGTAATGGATGTGTAGGTATACACATATCCCTGAACTAAGTACATTTCTGCTGCCATTATTATGTTTAAATGAAAAACAAAAGTATTCAGTGGTATTGGATATCCTGTTTCGTTTTCTTGTAAATATACTGTGAGGAAAGTTGCAGTAGCCAAGCCGAGCTGAGCTGAGTGAAGTAATCAAGTACGCTGCTGATTGCAGAATAACCGGGTTAAATGAACGCGGACATCACACTCCCGAGTCGAATGCACAAAGTCTGAACTACGGAGGATGCAAGTCCAAAATGTGCGTACTTTGTATTGAGAAACGAGCACAGACCTACGTCACCGGACTATTTGCCTAATCTTTCTTCATCTAATCTTACTTTAGACCTTGAGGTTGTCCCTGGGGAAAAAAAGTTCCTGGTAAAATTGTTCCGGGTAATTTCGGTGGTGGGTAATGTCTTATTTCATGGATATGACATAACCCATTAAGCATAAAGGTTCTTTATTGGCATTTGTGGTTCCATGAAGAAACTTAGCTAAATATCACTGCATCCTTTTCATAAAAAAAAAGAAGATCTTTATGTATTGGAAGAAGTTCTTTAGATTATTAAAATGTTCTTCAAAATGGTTGTTTCAAGAACTGTGCACTGACAGGCTCTTTGGGGAGCCCAGGTTGATTCTTCTTTGAAGTGTTAACAGAAAGCTTCATTCTTTTTTTTTTATTGCCATTCATTATTAATAACATTCTACATATCCACGGAAACTTTACATTGTACAAAAGTTTTTTATTTTTTTATTTATTTATTTATTTTATTTTATTTCTTTTTTTTTTTGTGGTGGAAAAAGTTATTTAGTGTACTACTAATAATAAATAAATAACTGTTCCCTGAAAGCTTATTTGGGGAACCAAAAAATTGTCCTTCCGAGGCATCATTATGAAACCACATTTTGAGACTATTATTTAAGAAATATTTAAATGGAAAATTTATTATTGAAACATTACTGAAATATCAAATACACACTATTATTTTACAGGAGTGTAAGTTTGTACACTAATCAGTCTTTATTATCATCATAGTTTTCCATATTTTAGAACAGTTTAGTTCAAAGTCAGCAACCTATTTTAAATGTCTGAAATTGAATTTCAAACATTTAAGACTTCAAATCAAAAGGTGTTTCTGATCATGAGGAACAGGTGCTTTCAGACCAACTGCCATTTACAAACTTCATTAGCAACAAGAATCAGCTATTTAAACATTAAATCAATACTTAATTTTATAGACTTACCTGCTATGTTCAGAAGTATGGTTGCAGCAACACTCAGCGCTGTGTTAAACTTCATACTTCTGCTCTGGTCTGTGGTCAGATGACTGTTTGTTCTACTCTCGGGTCTCTAATGAGATGTATAGCAGGTAATAACCTGTTCATCAAGCATTACCTGCACCAACCACTATAAGTGTCTGACTCGTCTTTTTTTTCAAGTGCATTTTATTCTGTATTTACTGTACACGCCTCGGTCACCTTTACATATATGCAATGTTAATAATTACATATTGAGCTCTTTTCAAGGTCACTTCACTACACATTAACACATTACAACATTTCAAGTGTCTCTAATTTGAGGTTTATGATGTCACTTAGAATTTGCAATTCAAAGGGGCATGACAGAGCAGATATACAATATGTTATAAATACATGAGAAGTCTTGTTATAAACCTTCCAGCCTGCTTCTGCCTCTTACCTGATGCATGAAAAAAACAATAAACCATCCAGTGAGTCTAAGAATCTTAGTCTTTCCAGCTTTTATTATTTTAATCGTCATTTTAAAATTAATTTGTGCCAGTTAAACAAAAAGACACATACGTACACTACTGTTCAATTATTTTTTAAATAAGTGTCTTATGCTTTCCAAGGCTGCATTTATTTTATAAAAAAAAAACAGTAATGTTGTGAAACTTTTTTACAATTTATAATAATGTTTTTATGTTGAAAATATCTTTAATTGTAATTTATTCCTGTGATGACAAAGCTGAATTTTAATTTCATTACTCCAGTGTCTTCAGTGTCACGTGATTCTTCAGAAATCATTGTAATACGCTGATTTGGTGCTCAAGAAACATTTATTTTTATTATAAGAATAGTCAAAAACAGCTTATTTTTGGTTATAAAACTGTATTTAAATAGCAATAAAGATTAAAAAGGAAATGATACAAATATACATATATATATTTTTTTAATTTTTAATTTTTTTTTTTCTGAATTACCTTAATCAGTGTTGTGAGGAATTATCTGTACTTTTACCTTGGCAGATTTCTCTACTTTTCTCAAGTGTCATTTGATGATGACTACTTGTTTTAAAATCTAGTTTTACTGGTTTTGTTACTTTGGACAAACCCCAGAGGAAAACATTTCCCCAAGGCCTGGGTGATGATCTCATGTCCTAGAAATAACTGCCCATTCATATGTGTATATGTCACTTTGTTTTTTTGTTTGTTTTTTTCACCATTATCATTGTTAATTGCTAAGAAAAGATGAATTCCACATTCATCAATTATAAGTCTGCTCTTCATAAAGAACTTCCATAAACTATTAAAAACCATGGATATGGTTAGGAGTTCTTACAGTCTGTTGATCATCTTTGTATTATGACCAGCAGTGTCTGGAGTGAACACTACAAAATTATGAACTGAAAACCATGGATTCCATCTTTGTATTCATTAAATTAATATTTGTTAACTGGTAATCAATTAGGGCAGCAAAATGTTTAAAAATTAACTTGACACCCACATTAACTTGAAGTGTTAACCCCCTTTAAAAGTTCAAAAGTATGTAAGTATAACACACACAGTTTGCCCTTAAAGTCCATATATGCATAGTCATTACCCAACCCTTTTTGTAATCAGTTTCGACTGGATATCTCACCTTTATGTCCTTTCAGATTCAGTTATATTATTGATTTATCTGCACTCTTTATAACACTCTCTTAAAAACATTTTTAATCGGCACAGAAATCTTTAAAAATTGTATGCTCAGTGAACAAGTTGGCATAACAGGACGTTAATGAAAACATCTCTTCTGTTTAATTCTTTTTATTTTTGCAATGTTATATTTTAAACTTTACAGTTGTGTAACGTATGTAGCAGTTGCTTTTATGTACAACGTATCGTCAAAAAAAAAAAAAAAATCTTTGCCCTCATAAAGATGTCAGATTCCCAACGCCACTCTTCACCGGAAACACACGGCACATAATTTTGACCATTCTTCCGGTTGGCTACTGTCCCACGTAGCCATTTTGCGTTTCCTGGACAAAAAAAGGGGTTTATGTAGAAAGACAGTCAGACACAGAATAAAATTAGTCTTTAGCTCAATCCGAGAATCAAAAGTGCGGATGTAACTGTGCAATATGCTAGGCGCGGCAGCGGGTGACCATTCCCAACACCAGCCGCGGCCCGTATTCAATGAGGATACCTTTGGCTAGCTGGCTAACGAACCGTTAACGAAAGAGTGAGATAAAGACTTCGTAGACACTAAAGTGCAGTACGACATCCATACTTATCAAATTATACTCTAAGTAAGCTAGAAGGCGGACGTTGGTAGAAATATGGACCATGTGTTGATTTGAAACATCGCAGTGGGTAAAACAACAACAACAAACGCCCCGGTTCTCTGCAGAGCAAGCCGGATAACTGTTTATTCACCGGGAATAAAGCTCAGGATCGCAGCACGCCACGGTAAGCCAGTCAGTTGTCTTTGAACCCTTGAGTTTATAACCTAATGGTGATTGTGAGGTGTTAATAACTGCATAAAATCAGGCTTTCCGTTGTTGACAGACGCTCAGCTTGAACCTGTCAAGAACTAGCCGGGCTTCTTCCATCATTACAGTATAACCATGAATTAGTACTAAAATACTAACAGTTCCATCTTAAGATGTCTCAAAACCTAGTCAGCTGCCAAACTAAAAGGCATGGAACACAGTATTTTGCCTGTAATGTCCCAACGTGCAGTTTGACAAGGTTTTGAGACAGCCTGTGTGTTTCTCCATTGTTTAGTTTCCCTTTTCCAGCAGAACACCGGAAACTATAGTATATAAAACTTTACACCTTTATATATATATATATATATATATATATATATATATATATATATATATATATAAACACTTGACAACTCATTCAGCCCTGTGGCCAACAAAAGTGCTCCACTGCACACCACAGGAAAGGCTTTAGTGGCGTGAAAGCTTCAGCTGCACAAACACATTACAGACTTAAGTGCACTCAGAGGGTAGAATGAAGAACATTACTTGCTCAAATTTAAGTACAATAATATCACATTAGACCGAGTGTAATCAATACTTGATATTTATTGTGTAATGTTAGTAGACTGTTAAAGACCTCATCAATAGTTTGTGAAGATGCTTCTCAGTCCTGGTTGCTGCACATTTTGGATGACAACCCCAGGTCTTGGAGCCTCTGTTGGTGAACTGAAGATATGACCCAGGTGGTGTTAACAGTTATTTCACCCAAAAATGAAAATGCTGTCATCAATTATTTACCCAATTCCAAGCCTATGAGAAGACATAATGAAGAGGTTTTTAATAAACCTGAAAGATTCTGTTCCTTCCATTGAGAGTGTGGAACCAAAACTTTGATGCTTCAAAAATTCATATAAGACAAAGTAAATGCAATCTATATGAATCAAAAATCATCTAAATAGACATATTTGGAAAAATTTATTTCACATGATCAGAAGTAATTGCATTTTGTCAGATAATTTAGTAAGATCTTTTAGATCTAAGTAAATCCAAACTTCGCGAGGCAGATAACGACATTCTGTGATCAAATACTGTCAACTTGTTAACAGACTCAGCGGGGTGCGGCACAATTCTCGCATCTGGGGTAGACATGGTTAGACAGTGTCTGCTCTATTTACAAATAATTCATATTTAAAAAAATATTTAATATATCATATAAATATAGTTTTTAAAATTACAAGATGGTCCCACCTTTCACTGCTCACATAACAACCCAGACTTTCCCTCCAGGGATGAGTGATGCCTAATACATTTGAAAGATAAAGGAATACATGTCATAAGAGATCTGATGGAGAATAAACAGCTTATGACCTTTGAACAATTCACTGCAAAATATGTTCTCAATAAGAACATCTTTTTGGTTTACCACCAAATACGCAGCTTCATAAAAAAAAAATCTCAGAGTCTATTCAAATGGTTTATGCGTATCCCCAGTTGAGGAACAATTAAATAAACTTACATTATCTTGATCTGCAAAATTTTCTGTTCTATTTTGATAAGGGCAAACAAAGACAACTCAGATAAAACCTGGGTGTTATGGGAAAAGGACTTTGGGGAAGAAATTCGGACAGCTGATTGGGAAGCCGTATAAGATGCCCTCCTGTCTTGCTGATAACTCCGCATGGGAAATGCAATTTAAAATTGTTCATCGCTTGCATGTGACTCCAGCCCAAAGACATAAAGCAAACCCAAAATTCTCCAACCTCTGCAATAAACGTAAAAGACTAGAAGGAACCCTCTTCCACTGTTTCTGGAGTTGTTCGACAATACAACAATTCTGGATGGGTGTCTTAAGGGAACTGGAAAGTATATTTCGCTGCCCATTACAATTAGGACCAAAGACATGTTTACTTGGTATGAACCAAGAACTCCTGTCCAGTTCTATGTACAGGAGGGGCCTATGTTCTTCAAATCCTACTCCACTGTGCCCGCAAATGCATACTCATTTGTTGGATAACAGACAAAGCCCCATCAATAGCACAGTGGATTTACACGGCCAAAGGCCTTATTCCATATGAAGCTTTTTCAACAGCATTAAAAGATAAACCTTTTACATTTTATCAAATATGGGACCCTTTCTTCAATTATCTTGGGGCGGGGGAGACACAACGGCTAGAGCTGGGAATACATAACCTGGCATGGAAAAACTGAATAATTGCCCAATGGTGATGTAATATAATGGTATGCTTATTCTATGTTGCATATATTATTATTATATATTTTTATTATTATTATTATTATTTATTTTATTATTATTATTTGTATTTAAAATGTTATTTATTTATTTTTGATTTTTGATTTTTTTTTTTATAATGTACTTTAATGTGTACTTTGAGAATTCAAATGTATAGCCAGCTGGGCATTAGCCCAGATGTGCCAACCGTGTTTCTGTCAATGTCAAAAGCTTGAATAAAAAAATACAAAAATTACAAGATGGAAATATAGACTAGAAAATATATTTATACTTGCTCTGCACTGTGGAGTTGCCTGTTTTGAGAAGAAACATTATTCGTGTTGAACAGGTTTTTTTTTTTTTCAATTTGGTGCATAAAATTGAGAAAGTGATATTGAATGGTGATGTGCTACGAAATTGTTGTGAAGCAAATTATTTGTAATATTAATTGAATAATAAAAGTAACCTAATAATAATAGCCAGAAAATAACAGGTATACATTAATTGGAAATACCAAATACAATGATTTTGACTATCTCTGGCTATAGTCCTTACATGCTGGACCTCTTTCAACACTTAACACTCAACACTCTTATCGCCTTATATATTTTTATTTTTTATTTTTTTACATGTAATATTGTCCAGTAACTTGTTTCCATTAAGCATTATTTCATTTATTTGTAAGGCTACATTGTTTGATTTATGTTGAAGTGTTTAATGCCTTTTAATGGTGAGACTTTTTTGGTAATCAGGCTTTCAAAAATTATGTATAAATGTGGATTTATATTTCTCGGCCAACATATCTGCTTTCATATTTAAAGAATTATCGGTTATCAGTATTGGCCAAAATTTTCATTTCTGGGCATCCCTAGAAAAAATCTGGGATTTTTTTGGGACATATCGCTTAGGCCTATGTTGAAGGATAGTCTATTTTTCTTCACAATATTTGGCAGTTCGAGCTGTACAAACAAACACCATTGGATGTGTTAACGTGAAGAAGATGAAAAAGAAGGAACGACAGTACGACTCCTCTGATTTTAAATCATCCAAGCAGGGCAGATTACTGCATCTTCATTATTAATGCGCAGCTCTGAGTCTCACTTCTAAGTGGGTCACAGACCCACAGTCTTTTATAGTGTGCGGCAGATGCCAGATTGTGGCAAATATGCCAAGCCAGAGAAGAAATCAGAAGAGTTCACAAGTTTAGAGTGGCATTTTGAATATTTGAATATTTCACACACAGTTCCATTTCCGAAAACCATTTACACCCCAACCAAACCCTTTTTTTTTTAGAAAAATGCCATTTGCTCACATTTTGGTGCTTTTATTATCCTGTTTCTTTTTTATTATTATTATTAAAAAAATCACATACACTACCATTCAAAAGATCTGAAAAATATTTTAAGAAGTTTCAATGCTCACCAGTGCTGCATTTAATTGATCAAAAATGCAATATAAACATTGTGAAATTTTATTTTATGCAGCTAGTAATTAATTCAGTACTTGATTAATTGGTTACTTGAGTAATCTGATAAAACTGCATATTTTATTTTCTACATTTTAGTAAAATCTGCCAAATGGTGTCCTTTAAACGTGTAAATTGATGGCTTGAAATAGCACTTTTTGCTAGTTGAGTCTTGTAAATGTGTCTTTTGTTATTTACTTGTTTTACCCTGCGTAACTAGATAAACTGCACCTGTAATTAAAGTGTGATTCTGTTCCTCATATTTTCAGTTTGTTGATTTGGTATGACAAAATTGTTGCTACTTGAGAATTTTTGCACCGAGATAAAAAGCCATTAGGTGACTCACGTGTTGGAACAGATGTTGTCTTAGAGGACAGTATGCACTTGATTTAAATCACTCACGTCACTAATGGTGCATTTTCACTCTGTGGTATGACTCCGTATGCTATGGCTTGAGTCGGCTTGCATTTCCACTGCAATTTAGGACCGCTTTAGATTGGGTGGGATTATTAACATGTCGTTATTGTTGCGTCTCTACTGCCACGACTCAAGAAAAACTTTTTCAATCGCGTCGCCCCATCAAGCTATTATTGGATCCAATCCTCTGCTATCAACAAGAGGAACATCTGTACTTCCACAACAGACAACGAAACATACATTTTTGGGTTGTTAACCCTTTCGAGAAGGTGCGCTCGTTCAAATCAGCTGCGTTCGATCCTTCGCTGACTGTGCTGCTTTAAATCTAGCTGTTCTGTTGTGTTTGTGTCGCAAGTTCAGTGGTGACGATTCTCTCTGGCCAATCCGTGATCAGAGTTTATACATTATGTTTTGGTAATGGTACGGTACTAAATGGTACGGTACCAAAAATAAGTACCAGATACTGTACCCTGTGGAAAACCGTGCTGTACCATGCATTGGAAAAGCACAATAAGGGTAATCGTCTTTTCCTTTTAATGGCAGTTGGCAAACCAACTTTAAGATGCATACCACCTCCTGCTGCACAACACTGGCATGACAGCTGATGTAAAATAAGGATCGGGCTGAGGAGAGACTATACTGATCAGTTAAAAAAATTCCTTGATCGGCCCCGATCCTAGGGACATCGCTACCTAATGCAGATTTAAAATTAACGTCTAAATTACAACATTTCTATTTGTTGTTGAAATATATAAATTTACACAGTGGCTGTCAAATCTTGTTTCATAACAAATGTATTTAAACATTAAATAAATAAGACACCACTAACAGGTAAAGTAAAATATAATGAGTATATAGTCTTATATTTAGCTAAATGCTTTTCTCTACAATTCATGTCTCTAGCGAACTAACAAGCTAACTTGCCTGAGGTATATGAAACGATACATGACATTTTGTTTACAAGCTGTTTTATTGACGTCTTTCTGCGGTCGAAGGTGTGAGATGTTAATTCAGGTTTGTTTCTCATTAAAACTAGTAGTAAAGAAGAAGAGATGATCGTGCTCACTCTCAAACTTTTTCAGTTCGGATAAGTGTACATCCATATTATTTTTCACATTCTCTCTCTCAATTTTTTTCCATCTCAGGAGCCAGTCATGCCTGCCAGTGTGCGTACTGGGAACCCGAAGGACTCCGAGGTGTCTGAACTCTTCTACAGAGATGATCCTGAGAAGCTCTTCTCTGATCTCCGGGAGATCGGTCATGGCAGCTTTGGAGCCGTGTACTTTGTAAGCAGGCTATGCCAATATTTGTATGCATTGGGCATTTTTGTACACGTATGCTTGAGGCTCTGCATGAACATATTTTTCTTTCAGGCTCATGATGTGCGTTCCAATGAGGTGGTGGCCATTAAGAAGATGTCATTCAGTGGCAAACAGTCCAATGAGGTCAGATCAAAATACAGTTTGACCCCCTCTAGTACTGAATCAGACTGTTTAAAAGAAAGAATCATGTTTTTACTACTGGTTGGTGTGTTTGTCCCCAGAAATGGCAGGACATCATAAAGGAGGTGAAGTTCTTGCAGAAGCTCAGACACCCCAATACCATCGAATACAAAGGGTGCTACCTCAGGGAGCACACGGCATGGGTAAGCGCATACACATATGTAGGTGAGCGATGTGTCTGTCTGACCTGTGCTAATGTTGTCTGTTTCTCCTGTTAGCTGGTAATGGAATACTGTCTGGGATCAGCCACTGATCTTTTAGAGGGTGAGTGGTTTGTTAACCTTTTCAAACGTCCTCCTCCCTTTTCAAATAAATCTCTTATGTTCTCCTTCCGCCGCCCTGTCTGTAATAAGAGATGTCCCTTTTTTTTTTTGCTGTCCTGTATTTGTACCCTCAACAGTTCATTTAGAAATATAAGGGTGTAAATATTGTAACCATCACTGTTCTGGATTGTATTTTCCCACAGTGAAATATTTCGCCTTTTTTCCTACAGTGCATAAAAAACCTCTGCAGGAGGTGGAAATAGCTGCTATTACCCACGGTGCACTTCAGGGCCTGGCCTACCTTCACTCTCATAACATGATACACAGGTGAGACCCTTCCTGCTTTTCTTTTGATTTCAGTTTTTATCTGTACATCTGTTCCCCTGGTTGAAGGTTCTCAGCCTGTTGTCAATAGATGTTTTTCAGTGCTGAAAGATGCATAGGTCTTTATTTCTTTCTTTTTCTTTTTCCAGAGATGTGAAGGCAGGTAATATTCTGCTAACTGAGCCCGGTCAGGTGAAGCTTGGAGATTTTGGCTCTGCCTCAATCATGTCTCCTGCCAACTCTTTTGTGGGTACACCATACTGGTAAGTTGTAAATGCAGTTTATTATTTGGTTAAAGGAGCTATGTTCTATGATTTGATTTTTACTTGAATTCATCTTCTAATTATAGCCAGGGTCTCTTCTACTAAATGAACACACAAGTAATTTTAGCATTATTTTCTGCACTGATATAACGAGACACTACAGTTTAAAAGTTCGGGGAAGGTAAGATCAATAATAAGTTAATACTCTCATTCAGAAGGGGCACAAATCCTTGGAAGTGAACACTTTTACATTGTTACAAAAAACATTATACTTCCAATAAATGCTGTTCTTGTAAACTTTCTATTCATCAGAGAATCCTGAAAAAAGGCATCGCAGTTTCTACAAAAATATTGAACAACGCAACCAATTTCAACTGTGATAATAGTAATGTAATGTTCATTATAATGTTTCTTGAGCACAAAATCAGCATATTAGAATGATTTCTGAAAAAGAAAAAAAGGATCATGCGATGCTGAAGACTGGAGTAATGTCTGCTGAAAATTCAGCTTTACTGTTACAGGAAATTGTATTTTTAAAACTTGGTGTCACCTTCAATTGTATTTTGAAATTGAAAACCGTTATTTTGACTAAAATTTGTACCAATATATATGTTATGTTAGTGTTTTTGCAGTAATCAAATTAATGTTGTCACGGTACCAAAATTTCAGTATTCAGTACCTATAGCAGTGAAAATCCATGGTTCTCTACCAATTTCAGTACCAAAGCAAAAAAAAAAAAGCTAATTAAAAAAAAAAAACTTTATCACTTAAAATAAAACCAATGCCATTCTTTTTACTTATTTACAATTGTGTTTAAAGTTTTTCTACAAGTAATATAATTATGAAACAAATGTCACCCAAATTTAATTTGTCTTTTAATTAATAAAATTTAAACATTTAGTTTTTTGTTTTTAAAATTAAAACATGGAAGAAATATTGTGTGATTTATTTCTTTAAAGAGTTTTATTAATTTTTTCAACTGTAGTAGCAGTATCACATACATTATACTAAATAATAGTAATATTTCTAGCACAATGCCTTTATGTAAAAATTGACTTTTATTTTGACGGGTTTCCGTGAATACCTTTTAAACTAACACTGGTTTTACTCAAATGAAACAGTAAAATGCTTGTGAAGTGACTCCGAACAGTTCTAGTGATGTTGTTTATGTATTTATGTCCTCATTGAGACGACAGATGCTGAAATTACTGCAAGCGTCACGTGCTTCAGTCCATGTATTAAACAAACCCACACGTCTTCATTCATACAGATATGCACAGAACATGCAGGATTCATATTTCGACAACCTTTCGCAGCTTAACATTTACATATACTGGTCCATATGGAGATTTGATTAATTTATGCTAACTTTGACATTCCGTGACTGTCCATGTTTCATTTTCAGGACTGGAAATTGAGATTCCGTCCGCGTTTTCTGCTTTGCGGAAATCATAGCGCTGTATGCGTCAAGAACCGGGTACACTGTACCACCGGTACTTAAAGAAACCTGGTACCGTGACATTTTACTTTTTTTTTTTTTTGTACCGACTTGGTACCGAAGTACCGGGTCTTTTTACAACACTAAATCAAATAAATGCAACCTGGTTAAGGAAAAGAGACTTGTTTCAAAAACATTAAAATTTCTCATGAACCCCAAACTTTTGAACAGTAGTTAATATTGTAATAAAGGGTCATATTTACCTAATACAAAGACACTTTTAATGCTCCACACAGAGACTTCCATTAAATTTTGAGTAACAACACGCACGTTTTAGAATCAGAATTTTTAACTGAATCACTGAACTAATATTTAAACTACGTTTGAACTAGTTTGCGTTGATGAACTGAATACACTATTTTTGCTTCTAATATTGAAATCTAATATTGTTTTTACTTTCTCATATTTGCAAGTCATGACAAGGATTGCAAAACAAGTCTAAGCTTTAGAAAACGTAATGAAAAACTAAATAGAAATTATTGCAGCAGTCACAATGCTGCCCATAGAAAATATATGTTTTAAATTGCCAATTTTAGACCCAGTCTTTTGTCTATTATTGGTCTGGGTAAACTATGAAGAGCCTGAATTGTGAATATTAATGTGTGTCTGTGCAGTACATTGTGCTTTTATTTATTTTAAAAATGCAAAGAAAGTCTTGTTTATCATGATCCGTCCCTTCTCTTGTTTAGGATGGCCCCAGAAGTGATTCTAGCCATGGATGAGGGGCAGTATGATGGGAAGGTGGACGTCTGGTCTCTTGGCATCACCTGCATTGAACTAGGTTTGTGATAGTTTAAAAGCGATCCATGACGTCCCACCTCCCACTGACCCCTGAAACTTCAGGTCATGTCAGCTATTAAGGGAGTTTATTTAGGCCAGTGTGTTTCGCTGCTTGCGAGACTGTGTTGTGTCTATGTCTTTTGCTATGGAAAGGGATTTGGGTTTTAGTGTCTAAGCTGCTTTGGGTAGTAAGCTAACTTCCACTCTTTCCGTTACTTTCAACCTCCCATCGTTTTCATTTATTTATTCATACCTCTTAGTCTTTCGGTTTCATTGCAGCACTAATTCTGGTCTCTCATCCTTTTCTTCTGACTTTTGACTGATTTTTCTGTGTGTTTGCACTGGTTTCATATTTCTGTTTGTCTTTCTCTCTCTAGCTGAAAAGAAGCCACCCTTGTTCAATATGAATGCTATGAGTGCCTTATACCACATTGCGCAAAACGAAAGCCCTGTCCTGGCGTCATACCACTGGTGAGAACTTTGGTCTAGATTTTTCCTGTCATCTCATTTTCTTATCTTAACCTTTTGTTTTTGTCTTTTTCTCCTACATTTGCAATCAGTTTATTCGTTTTTCAGATTTAGCAATTTGTGGGTGAACTTCTATTTTATTAGCTGCTAAAAAATAATTTTATGCTAGAATTTGCTAATTTGTATAAGCAAATTCTTGCTTAATACTTTGAATATTTTATTGTAATAAAATAATCAATCATCCATTATCAATGAACTGGGTACCTGTAATGAGGGGCAATGTGCTCTTAATTGTGGAAAAATACAATGTCTTTTGTAAAGATAAAATTCCAGTTTGGGTTTGGTGCAGTAAAGATTAGAGTTGAGTTTTCTTTATTCTAGCTTCTCTCTCTCTCTCTCTCTCTCTCTCTCACCCCCCCCCCCCCCCTCAATTAAATAGAAGTTGCTGGGTTGAAGCCTTCCACAACAAATTTTTTAAATGGCTGGGCTGTCAGTGTCCATTTGTCTATTGAAAACAGATTTATATATATTTGCAGTGTCATGTTTTTCTATGTATCATGTATTTTTGGTGTTTTATGTATTGTGCCTTTGTGTGTTTTAACTTTTCCTTTGTCACTCCCTCTCTTTAATGCAGGTCAGACTACTTCCGTAACTTTGTGGACTCTTGTCTTCAAAAGATCCCTCAGGACAGGCCTACCTCAGATGTGCTGCTCAATGTGAGACTTAAACACACACACACACACACACACACACACTGTATTCATTCTTTCATTCACATATGTTCTCTCCTCCTCTGACTTTTGATCTAGATAGGCCTTTCATCATTACCTAATCGCCTTGAAGTGATTAGTTTTAAACAATCGTAATTATTATACACTTTATATTCCAGTACAATATAGAAATGTCATGAGATACGTATTTTTCACAACATTTGTGGCACCTTACACAAACTAGGGATGCTCTGATCTGTATTTTTCACCTCTGATTCCGATTTTCTGATCTACTAAATACAGACTACTTCATTATAAAGAAAAATAAACAATACAATTATGTTGGTAGTAGTAAGTTAATTCTCATGGGAGGCAATTGTAACAATAAAATCTGCTATTTTATTAGGTACAATACAAAGCAGTTAATTCAAAAATAAAACTAAATCAGCTAAGCTATGAATTATTGAGCTATAATCAAACTCTAAACAGCAGTATTGGAGATGCTGTATTGTTCCTCAATAGGGTATCAGGTGTCCTTTATGCTTAATGCAGGCAGCATCTTCAGTATTGCTATTCAGAAATGTAATTAAATGAAAAATAACACTGCTTAGTGTTCACTGTATAAATAATATATGGATTAAGCTTTGTTAAAGTTGTTTTGTTGTTTGATTACCATTGACACAGACAGTAGCAGGTATTTATATGCTACCGTCCCTTTAAGACCTTGTACAAAGATCACTGATGATGATACACATCTGATTTCATTCTGTTTATGTTCACTTCACTTAAGACATAACCAACTGTGTTAACACAAATACTTGCCGAAATGGAAATTAAGATAATTTTGGTCATGTACACACTGCAAGTATCAGGAATGACAGTCACATGTAAATGCGCAAGGAGGCACCGAAAGTGAAATGATTTCAGTGTCCGCGCTTTTTGAAACATGTCTCTCTGTGTGCGTGTTTTGAGTGCGTGTGTGCACAGATAACAGCGTGCAAGAACCAATTTAGTTATTTTTTGCTTCTTACACTTGAATGGTAAGACTTAGAAACACGTGCAAATGATGAACGTTCACTCTATGCTGGTTAAACTGTGCAACTAACTTGTGTGTCACATGCGTGCTGAGCCGTGAGGCCTGGGACACATGGATCACTGACTTTTTTACACTGCACCCCTGCTCTCACCAGATGGCACCCCAGTTGAGAAACACTGGGTTGATCTGTCAAAAAGCTTTTATTAACAATTCATCAACTATATTTTAAGACATTATGACCTAAATTTGGAGTCATTTGAAAAAGTAAACACAACTGTATCATTCAGAGGACTGAGGTCAAAGATATTTACTGTTTTTGAAAGGAGCTTTTATGATAATCAAGGCTGCATTTACACAATGTTGTGAAAAATAGTTACAATTTAAAGTAACCGTTTTCAGACTTCTTTTCTGCAGCAGTTACAACCAGTATTCATTGCCACATGGTCCTTCAAAAGTCATTGTAATATGCTGATTTAGTGCTCAATTAATATTTCTTCTTATTGTTATTGTTATTAATGTTGAATGTTTGATGAAAAAAAAACAGCATTTATTTGAAAGAAATATTTTGTAACATTGTAAATGCTGCAGTTCAGGAAGATTGAGTCTGAGCAGCAGCATTTATAAGAAATAGAAATCTTTTGTATCGTTATACATTTGTTTTACGACCATATGGTTCTATAGTCTGCCAATGATTTGTATGATGCAAGAAACCGAACAATTTCAATCACAAGAACAATAGTAAATATAAGAAACAAAGAAAAAATTGCCTTTACACTTCCAGTGGCTGGTGGCTAATAGCTCATACCGGATATATTAGGCTTATACTGCAGGTGACAAAATTGACAATTAAGTTAATAATAGCTATTATTAGTATGACATATAACTGTGACTGTAGCTCATACATCTTTATACACACACGCGCTGAGATTGTGTAATGAAGTTCATCTATACAGCTCTGTGGTTCACACCATGTATTCCCTTCACAGCATCATTTCCTTTCCCGAGAGCGCCCCCATTCTGTAGTGATGGATCTGATCACCCGCACCAAAGACGCTGTGCGAGAGCTGGACAACTTGCAGTACAGGAAGATGAAGAAGATCCTGTTTCAGGAAACTCACAATGGTCCCACACAGGAAGGAGGAGAGGACGAAGAGGTACATCCAGAGGCTTGTCAAACTTGGATCGCTCTGTCTAGTTCAGGCCAGAGTCTGCTATTTTGTTATTATTCTGTACTACAGAAATCGGGAAAGATCATGACATCTTGTTTGTGTGTGTGTGCGTGCATGTAGGAAGCAGAGCAGTATCTCTTGCAGACGGGCACCATGAATAGTATGGAGAGCTCTCAGTCTGTTCCCTCCATGTCCATCAGTGCCAGCTCCCAGAGTTCCTCTGTCAACAGCCTGGCCGATGGCTCCGATGACAGTGCGGAGATAGCCATGATGCAGGAGGGAGAACAGACGGTCACATCTAACAGCTCCATCATTCACCGCCCCACTGTACGTTATCAAGGCCGGACAGCACACAGTCTTCTCAAACGGTCTTTTCCTTGACTAATTGTTTTGTCCATCCATTTGCCAGCCACGTGATAATATTTATGACGACCCTTATCAGCCGGAGATGGAGTCTCCACAGCAGGCATCCTCGGCCGCTCGGAGGAGGGTGCACAGAAACAGAGACCATTTCGCCACCATCCGCACGGCCTCTCTTGTAAATCCCCTGACTGACCTGCAGCTCAGAGTCCATATGTTTTCTTTATATCGGAAGACAAACAACTTTCTTTTTATTTTCTCTCTTTTTATTTTAGGTGACCCGTCAGATTCAGGAGCACGAACAGGGCTCAGCTCTGAGGGAGCAGATGTCCGGATACAAGCGCATGAGGAGGCAGCACCAAAAACAACTGCTGGGTCTGGAGAACAAACTCAAGACTGAGATGGATGAACATCAGCTCAGACTGGACAAAGAGCTGGAGACCCAGAGAAACAACTTTAGCAGCGAGGCAGACAAGTTGAGTAAGAAACATCAGGCCATCCTGGAAAAAGAGGTGAGGAGGGGAAAAAAAGATACTAAATGTTTCTCGTCATGTGCAAGAATTGACGTATCATATGCTCTCCAAGGCTGCATTTATTTGATAAAAAATACAGTAAAAACAAATGTACAAATTTTTTTTTGCAATTTAAAATAAATATATATATATATATATATATATATATATATATATATATATATATATATATATATATATATATATATATATATATATATATAATTTTATTATTATTCTTTTTTATTATTCTTTTTTATTTATTTGTTTATTTTTTATTCTTCCTTTGTTGGAAAAGCTAAGTTTGCTGCCGTTATTACATTTGATCCCTCAAAAATCATTCTAATATACTGATTTGGTGTTCAAAGGACATTTCTTATTTTTGTGGACATTGATGCAATGCTTTTTCATTATTCTTTGATGAATCGAAAGTTCAAAAGAACAGCATTAATTTGAAATTCAATTCTTTTTGTAATATGTTTTACTATCACTTTTCATGCATCCTTGTACACCACACATTTGAATGGTAGTGTTTGTGTGTATATATGTATTCTTTATAAATGTATATATTTATCTGTTGTGTTATTCAGATTAAAGCTGCGCAGGCAGAAGAGAAAAAATTTCAACAGCACATATTGAACCAGCAGAAGAAAGAACTCAACAGTCTGCTGGATTCCCAGAAACGCCAGTACAGGCAACGCAAGGAGCAGCTCAAGGAGGTACACTGTCGGAAGAGTCAGCTGTCCTTATGGCTTCATGACTATGAATTCGGAAATAATAAAATAGTCAGACTGTTCATGTCTTTTGACTTGCACCATATTCATCAATCTCATTTCTTATCCTTAACTTGCTGTTCTCACCTTGAAATTCTTCCCCACGGCTACAGGAGCTGAGTGAGAACCAGTCCACGCCGAAGCGAGAGAAGCAGGAATGGTTGGTAAGGCAGAAAGAGTGTCTGCAGCAGATCCAGGCTGAGGAAGAAGCTTCATTATTACGGCGACAGAGGCAGTATTATGAGCTGCAGTGCCGGCAGTATAAGAGGAAGATGCTGCTTGCAAGACACAATCTGGAGCAGGACCTGCTCAGAGAGGTTAGACGGAGACATTTATGAAAGCTTTTTACCTTTCTACCTCACTGTTTGTCTTTTAATCTCTTGCTATGTCTTTATTTGTCCCTGTAGGACTTGAATAAACGTCAGACACAGAAGGATCTGGAGTGCGCCATGTTGTTGAGACATCACGAGTCCACTCAAGAGCTGGAGTTTAGGCAGCTGGGGCTGGTCCAGCGCACTCGGGCCGACCTGATCCGAACACAGCACCAGAGCGAGCTGGCCAACCAGATGGAGTATAATAAGCGGCGTGAGCAGGAACTCCATCAGAAACACAATGTGGAGGTCCGCCAGCAACCCAAGAGCTTAAAGGTGAGGGAATTTTTTTGTGTTTGGTAAAATGCTTTAAAAATGATTCGGCCATAATTTTTGTCCAATTTTAATTCTACCTTCATTTGAATGCATTCCTATGTATCCTGTTAGTTACTGAAATTCAGATTGAATTGGATTTTGAAAGGCATTCAGAATTCAGGTTTTAGTGCCACACATGTTGTTTAAGTAAAGACTCATGTTTGGCAGTTGCAAGAGTGAGATGGCACAGTTAAACCCAACCGTCTAAGATGAAACCTACATGTAATCAAACATTCCAATGATGTTAATGCACACCAGATGATTAGGGGACATTTGTTTGGTTGAATGTGACGTTCTCAAGTATGTTTCTTGCACTTTGATCTTTCAGACGAAAGAGCTCCAGATCAAACGTCAGTTCCAAGACACCTGTAAGATTCAGACACGGCAGTACAAAGCCTTGCGGAACCACCTGCTGGAAACCACGCCCAAATCAGAACATAAAATTGTACTGAAGCGACTCAAAGAGGAGCAGACGCGTAAACTGGCCATCTTGGCCGAGCAGTACGACCATTCCATCAAAGACATGCTGTCCACACAGGCTGTGAGTAAGGCAAGGAGAAGACCATTTTTAATGCTTTGTTTCGCTTCAAGTGGTGCACAATCACAGGGTGATATGAAGTAACAAGAATAATGCATGTATGCAAACACATACTTGGGTTAATGTCACAGGAATCATTTTTTTCTCCCTTACTATAAATACTTATTTTTTTTTATGCATAATATAAAGGTAGTTATTAAGTGCTTTTAATAATGCATCTTTTCCATATAATAAATTTTTTGCATCACAATAATGTGTAGAGGGGGAAAAAAAAGGACCTGAAATATGCTTGCTTCTGTTTTAACAGAATACAAAATAAAGTTTCTCTTTCTTTTGATTTTGAGGTGAAATATGAAGGGAAATTTTCTTGACAGGTTGCATGAGGTTTTCCACTTAATCCACCGTTCCTTTAACCATCACACTGGACCTTTATTGGCGGCTATTGACCTTTAATCTCTTTATTGGCGGCTTCTCTACTGATGTCCTGCCTCTCTTGTTTACCCAACAGTTGCGATTGGATGAGACTCAGGAGGACGAGTACCGAGCGCTGCGCATGCAGCTGCAGCAGGAATTGGAGCTGCTGAACGCCTATCAGAGCAAAATAAAGATGCACACAGACACGCAGCACGAGAGAGAGGTCAAAGACCTGGAGCAGAGGGTGTCTATACGGAGAGCTCTACTTGAGCAGAGGGTGAGCGAGAGAAATGGATTGAATATTCCTGAATGAATAGATTGTGATGGCTCTGTTCCAAAACAGTCGGTCACCGTTTTGCCTCTTTTCAGATCGAGGAGGAGATGTTGTCTCTGCAGAATGAGCGCTCTGAGCGAATCCGGGCTCTGCTCGAGTACCAAGCTCGAGAAATTGAGTCCTTTGACTCCGAAAGCATGCGCCTGGGCTTTAGTAACATGGCTTTGAGCGGCATCCCTGCCGAGGCTTACAATCAGGGTTACCCCAACCCTCCCTCATCTGGACCTGGGGGCTGGCCGTCCCGTCCTGTGCCCCGCTCAGGCAGCCAGTGGAGCCACGGAGTCCAACACTCAGCGGCGCCGCCCTCCTGGCGTAGTCAAAACAGTACAGCCGGGTTCAGCCAGGGGGAGCAAATCTCCAGCCGAGAGAGGGATTTAGATGGTATGGGTGCCCGTGGCTTTCCAAGCTCTCGCACCTCCGCCTCGTCAGCATCGTCCTCGTCCTCGCATCATCACCTCCGCTACATCCCGCAGCAGTTCCACCACCAGAGCACCCCACACCTGTACAGCCGAGAGAGAGAGTGGGGAGGTGGCAGTGGAGGAGGAGCTCACCCCTCATCTTCATCCTCCTCTCATGGCCACTCGCATCACGTTTCTACCCATGCCTCTTCCCAGTCCCTTGGTCTCCTCCCTCCACCACCACCTCCTCCGCCCATCTCACTTTCCTCATGTTCTCCTCCATCCTCCTCCTCCTCTTCTTCCTCTCAGAGTGGCTATGGAGGAAGGGGCGAGAGTTTGGCTGTGAGGGGCCCCAGCCTGATGGCTCTGAGAAACAGTCCAGGGCCTCTTCGGAGAACAGCCTCGGGTGGAGGTGCCGGCGGGTCGGCAGATGGAGGTTTAAGCCGAAGCACATCAGTAACATCGCACATTTCCAACGGATCCCACCTCTCCTACTCGTAGAGGCTCATACAGGAAGCTCAGATGGTACAGTTGAACGTTTTGGGGAGAAAAGGCCTTCACATAGCTCATTTAGGAGTCAAACTGGGAGAAACAGTATTTAGATGGGTACTTACAAGAAGATAGATCTCAGGGTTTTGGGATTCAGGAGGGCTCAGGGTTTAGATCAGGAACAGGAAAGACAAGAGATGTACTGTAACAGGAGCAGAAAGCTATGCTGTTGAGTGAGTGGGAGGGAAGAGATGGAAATAACACAAGTGGTGCCAAAACTGCAGATCGGGCTCTTCCTCAGCCGGTTCATTTTGCTTTAGTTTTATTTTTAAACTGTCAGACAGAACCAATGAATTCTGCTCTTTCATGTCCAGGTATTTGCTTGCACATCTAAAGGTTTAAGATAATATTTTATGCTTAATCCTGGACCATATTAAGCTGAATTTATTTAGTGCAATTCAATTAAAGACTGGTTTTATTTTTAAAGGAATAGTTTGCCAAAAAACTGTCATTTATCTCATGGTCACGTTGTTACGAGCCCTACATACGGTTGTTTTTTTTTTTTCATAGAACACTCAGTTAATATTGACTGAAGAGTGTAACTTGAGTTTGAGCCAGAGGATGATGAGTCCTACTAATGTCAGTTTTACTGCTAACGGAGGCGAAGCGAGTGAGTCGGATGCAATAGAAGGTGCTGTAGCATGTTTCAGGGAGATGAGGCATAAACTGAGGAACTGAAAGGGTGTTTTAAACTGATTTTTGTGTAATTATATAGATAGCACTCAAACAACGCTAAAATAACGTCTATCAGTGATGGTTTTTAAACTGTACATTTGTATTTGAGTCGAGGCCAGGAGGCAGTTTTTTATTTTAAGTTGATTTTTGTATTCTGTATTTGGTTTATAACAATGTCACGTGTCATACTGCCATCTAGAGGCTCAGCTGACCTAAAGCAGCTCCGCCCACTGTCCTTATAAGGGCAAGCTGCCATTTAAGTTGCATTTGGTTTTAACTGGGCTGTAATTGAGTGTCTGTTTTTAGCGTAAGATGAAAAAATTACTTTTAAAAAGAGATTGAACCTGGCTGGGTGAGCAAGCCATTTCCTTGACTGTGTAAATATTATGTACATGTCCAAAAGAGAGTTGGGTTACAAGCTTCTGTGCACGAGACGGATGTACAGAGATCATTTGTATACAACAATTACACAACAGACGTTTATATATGACTTTGAATATATATGTGTATATTACATCACCTGTCAAAGCTTTTAAAGGGAAAGTCCTAAGATTGTTTCCTGTTCAACACTTTTGATCTATATTGTACTTATACAATGTGTATATACAAGCACTAACTCTTATATAGGGTAATAGTAATTTTGCTATGTGAATTGGAAAGTGAGACGGAGAAAAAAGATACTGTCATTGTTAATACACCTACTACTGCCGCTGTTATATTTGTGTTGTACACTAATTTTTCTTTTTACAATCTGTTTTTTTTTTAAGACTTTGTTGTTGTCGTTTTTTAAACAATGCTTACCACTAGGTGGGAAATGTTGGCAGTGTCACAGTAGGAATTTTAAAGCTCCAAGTTTTAGATAAAACAAAACAAATAACAAAAAAGGACTACCTATCCCAGCATTCCTTGTTCAATCTCAGGGTAGGAGTCTGTTGTGCAGTGCGTTGTCAGGGGAGTAGTATTTTAGAGGCAGTATTAAACTTGTACAGAACATTTTAAGAGATTTTAGCTGTATAGAACATTTCTAGAAGACTTTAAAGTGTCAGACACCCCCGTTCGATCCACTTGTTTTTCCTTCCATTTCGTTTTCTGGAATGATTTACTTTTATTTTTACATTTTTTATGCACAAAATGGACAAAAGGCATCACAAGCTGTTTACTTTAAAAACAAAGATCTCCAGGGTCCCCATAAGAACGCGGTGAAAGACGAAGCTCGATTTTGCCAGTAATGTAATATTTTTCCTTTGGGAAAACCGAAATCTTTTGCGCTCCCACACTGCCAGCTCTCTTTAGACACCAGCGTTCACTCGGATTCTCCCTTCGCTCTCCTGAACCGAGGAGACATGCAGTACCTCACTTCCCTGTGCCTGGCCGATCACTTCTTACTCCAGTGTTTTCAGTGTTCACTTCCTTCTCAAACACATTTTCCACACATCACCGCATTCCCTTATGTCCTTACTTTACTTGGTTGCTAATTTCTGTGGAAAGAAAATGAGAGAGAGAAAAATCCTCCGCTCATCTTAGCTCTGGGCTACCATGTAATGTGTTTACAGCAACACATGCTGGATTCTTATTGGTGGATCCTATTGAGGGGGTGGAATAGGAAACATAAGGTATATGTATGAAATTGCTGCCATCATCCTGCAGTGTTTAAAGAATTGGAGCTAAAATGGTGGAGCTGCAGTTGCCTGGAAGTGTGCGTGTAGCCTGTGGTGAAATGTATTGCAAATTTGTGATTAAAATGGTGATGGAGAGCATGGTTGTTCAGGGAGCTCGGAGAAATAGGCCAAATTGCATTCAGGTGAAATGAACTCAACACATGGGCTATAGAACTTGTACAGAAAATGATTTATAAGTCATTAAAAAGGATTCAAACAAATTGACCTTTCACGGTGTGATCTGTCTGCGTTATTGCACAATTGTCTTCAGCACCTCTAGCCAGTTTTCTGAACGATGAGTGTGCATCTTCCACGCACCGTCACCTCAGTGATGCTGAAGCTAGAGAAAAGAAAGTTTCCATAGAGACCGAGGCAGTACTAAATGGGAATTTCTGATCGCTCACAAAAATCACATGTTGGTTCTGGTGTAAGGCTATTTTTAAGTCACAAAATCATTCCATTTATTTAGGGGATATTTTGCGGTTCAGTTCTGTACATTTGTTTCTATTCCACAGTGTTCTTGTTTTAAGGGCATTGCAATTACATTTTCATCTAAAGATAGCTAAACAACAGATAAAAACAATAAGATAATTGTCAGGTTGGCAGGTAAGCCACATGTTGACATTCCAACCTGACAATTATCTTATTGTATTTATCTGTTGTTTAGCTATCTTTAGATGAAAAGACTGGTGAAGTTCCTAGAATGCTCTTTTTAGTTTCTGTTCCTTTTATGTAATATTGTAACCATAAGCTAAAGTTGTTACAACTGTACAAGGAGGTTTTTGTGATTAACCTAACTTATCTTAATATACTAATTTACACAATGCTCTGTAATGGTTAAGGTTTTTATTTTATGACTAGCTTTTTTCTATAGTAGCCTATAACTTGACACATTTTACGGTAGTTAAACATAAAATATTTTCTAGTGGTTTAATGTGTAATTTTCCATAATCAAAGAGA
Organism: Carassius auratus; assembly: GCF_003368295.1. Classification (NCBI taxonomy): domain Eukaryota; kingdom Metazoa; phylum Chordata; class Actinopteri; order Cypriniformes; family Cyprinidae; genus Carassius; species Carassius auratus. The sequence continues at coordinate 11,326,284 of NC_039245.1, read as the reverse complement.
ATTTATTGCAATTAATTAAACTGACATTGCATATGAATCGTGTTTTTATTATTATTCTTAGAAAATATAATAATATATAATATCTTCTAAAATATAATGGGATAATAAACATTTTATCAAAGTAAACCATTTATTATAAAAATAAATGCACCTTATTCAGATTTATTTAGTGCTAATGGCCTACAGACATGTCAAGGAATTTGGCTACAGTTGACGTATTCGTTTTGTATTTCATTTGGAAACCAAGATCCTAGAGTCTGGAGAAAGGGGGGAGAAGCTCATAGCTCAAGTCGCTTGAAGTCCAGTGTTAAGTTTCCACAGTCTGTGATGATTTGGGGTGCAATGTCATCTGCCAGTGTTGTTCCATTGTGTTTTTTGAAAACCAAAAGTAACTGCATTCATTTACCAAGAGATTTTGGAGCACTTCGTGCTTCCTTCTGCTGACCAGCTTTTTGAAGATGCTGATTTAATTTTCCAGCAGGATTTGGCACCTGCCCACACTCCCAAAAGCACCAAAAGTTGGTTAAATGATCATGGTGTTGGTGTGCTTGACAGTAAACTCACCAGACCTGAACCCCAGAGAGAATCAATAGGGTATTGTCAAGATGAAAATGAGAAACAAGAGACAAAAACTGCAGATGAGCTGAAGGCCACTGTCAAAAAAAACTGGGCTTCCATACCACCTCAGCAGTGCCACAAACTGATCACCACCTCCATGGCACGCTGAATTGAGGCAGTAATTAAAGCAAAAGGAGCCCCTACCCAGTATTGAGTACATGTACAGTAAATGAACATACTTTCCAGAAGGCCAGTTCACCGAAAAAAATTTTGATTGGTCTTATGAAGTATTCTAATTTGTTGAGATAATTAATTGGTGGGTTTTTGTTAAATGTGGGCCAAAATCATCACAATTAAAAAACCAAAGACTACAGAATTACAGAAATAAATATACTTTCCCAGGTCCTTCTAATTTATTGGGATGCACCTGTGATAATGGCTGGGTTGAGAAGAGTTTTTAAACACCTCCTTCCCCCCACTCTGTCACTGTACTGTCACGTGACGTGACACGGAGCACAGAGCGCGTGACCGTTAAAGGGGAGGATTTCTGTGACGGCGTGCGCGCGCACGGGAAACATGATGTCACCACGCGCCACACTCCGCAGTCGGAGGGGTCTGAAGAGGGAAATAGAAACATATAAACATAGATTTTAGGCAGTTCCGACCGAATAGAAACGCTCGCCACCATGGTCGAGGAAAATATCTTTCTGTTCGTGCCGAATTTGATCGGTGAGTGTCAATCGAGCGCGTTATCTAACTAGTTCTGCGCACATTTAACCGCGGCTTTGTACTTTTGAGAGCGCCTTTTTTATATATACTTCCTTGCGTATGTTGACATGATGCTTGTAGGCTGTCACTGTAACGTTAATACAAGAGTGAAGCTTATTCGATACAGCGCTTTCATACACGAATGCCTTCAAGGATTAAAGTCTGTAGAAATTACAATTCACCCCATTTATTGTCTAAATCTATATTATGGATCTTATTCTGAACAGTTTATTCCCGCATATGTTATTGTTAACACTTTATGACCTATTAATGTTTATTGGAAAAACTCATACGTTTGAGTGCAACACCCACCCACGTATTTTATGAATTAATTTCCTAGTTTTGGTTCAGTTGTTACTACAACTATTTTGTTCCCTATTTTTAGTAAATCATATCCACGTTGCATTAATATGTTCCCTTTTTATTATTAGTTTCCTCGTTTTATTTATATCATGGCTACAAATAAAGAATTTGTTCCCACTTAATTCCCTTCATTTTAGTAAATCGGGGGCCACATTGTACTAAATAATTGCCTACTTTTTATTAAATAAAAACTTTGTATTACCAATTAGTACAATGTGGCCTTGATTCATTAAAATGAAGGAACAAATAAATAAATTTAAAAAAATGAGGGAACAAATTCCTAATTCGTGGCCACGATAAAATATATTTTTATTTGCATGTTATGTGCTGCTCTCTGTACATGTACACTCATAATCTCTTCCACGCTTTCAATAGGATATGCCCGTATTGTACTGGCCCTGATATCCTTCTACCTAATGCCCTGCTGCCCGGGCCCTGCAGTGTTTTGTTACCTACTGAGTGCCCTGTTGGATGCCTTCGATGGACACGCAGCTCGCGCTCTTAATCAAGGTAGTAATCTTCAGCTTTGTGCTGTAAATTATTCCTCTTTCTGTGCTTTTTTTCTCTGTTTATGCTCATCGCTGCTTCTTTCTTAGGTACAAAGTTTGGTGCCATGCTGGACATGTTGACAGACCGTTGTGCCACTATGTGTTTGTTGGTGAACCTGGCACTGCTGTACCCGTCCTACACTTTCTTGTTTCAGCTCAGCATGTGTCTGGACATGGCCAGCCACTGGCTGCACCTGCACAGGTGTGTCCAAACATCTGTCCCCAAGTCAATGTGTTTTCAGTGTGAATGAGTTTTTGGTTAAATGCTTGAAATAAGGTCTGCTTTAAAAAAAAAAAAATTATGTTCTATATAGTATGAATGTAATCTGGATGTAATACATTTATCATGTTGTTATTATCGTATTATTGTTATTGACCTACTAGCTTCACTTGTGTCAATTCATTGCCATTCATTCACAAGTGGGATAGTAAAGTGTCCATCAGAGGTCATCTGGGGACTTTTTGCCTACTTTTTAATGAATACTGTGAATTCTTACATTATTATGATCCCTTCCTTTTTTTAGCCTACTATATAGCAGGGAAATATGCCGTTTCAAATGCAGCGAAGGTCTGAGGATATTTTTACGTTTTATTCTATGACATAAAATATATTTTTTAAAGCATTTGCGTGTCTTGAAAAAGGCGGTTGCTAACAGTTGGCTTAATGGGACTAGAGAGGTTGTTGGTGATTATTATGAAAAAAAAAATATTAATTAAGGATCATAAACTTTTGTTGGTTTTCTGCAATAATCCAAAAGATTCAAGGTTGGCCTAGAAAAATATGTCATCCCTGCAGCATTCTGTAAGACACATCTGAAGTATGCATGCATAAAGCCATAGTTGATTTAAGACCATACTTGGGGGCATTTGGTTCTCTAGAAATCTCTCTTGTCTACAGATTATCTCACCCCAAATTGGTAAGGATCATCCATCAGAGGCAGATCCTTGCATATGCAATGTAGTCATTTTGCCTAGACTGGCATGGTCCTCTTGTGCAACCTGGGACACTACTGCCACCCCCACACACAGCTCTCAGACGCACACTCCACTTGTCTAATTGCTCATTTGTAGTCAGCTTTTCATTCCAGTGAAACTGCAAACTTAAATGCTCCCGCATTTCTAATATACATCTACTACATGTCGACAATCAATTGCAGTTTGTGCTCCTCTATTGCAGTCATCTGCAAGCTTGTATTCAGATCTGCCTCCATCCAATTAACAGTCAATTGATGGAACCAAGTCCCTATCTTATATTTTGTTATTTTTCAATAATACATTTCACAATACAGAAGAAATTATTTGTTGCCATTTCCATTTCATCGTGGCTTTAAAAAACAATTTTTATTTATTTTAACCCACAGTCTCTCCGCTAGTTAGATTTTCCTTGTAACACACTAAAATCAGTAACTAACACTATTATCTAGTACAGTGGTTCTCTATTCCAGTCCTCGCACCCCCCTGCTCTGCACATTTTGTATATCTCTCTAATCGCTTCAGATGTTTGTTCTATTCAAATGTAAGTGCCCTGCGAAGTGGACATCACAGGATATTCCCCTGTGATTCCAGTTCAAAGCGAACGTATATGTTCTATTCAAAGTGCATTGAAGTGTGCGAGACGTGAATTTAAATTGCATTTATTTACAGAGGTGTATGATGCCACACTTGTCTGTGTGTGAAGACGTTGCACAGTGCAAATCCATGAATGAATGTTCATGAATGAATGAACAGATTCAACAGGAGCAATGAACACTGTGTAGGGACCATGTCAGTCAGAACACATTTCACACACAGAGCTCACTTCTAATGAGCTGATTATTTGAATCGTTGCATTAACAAAGAAAGACATGCAAAATATCCAGAGCTGGGGGGCGCGAGGACTAGAATTGAGAATCGCTCATCTGACACATGTCAGAATTATTAGTGTATATTCATTTAAAAAAAAAAAAAAAAAAATCATAAATGTAAATAAATTCTGTCTTCTCCATGGGCTCCCTGGAGTACACTCATGGATCTCCACAGGAGATTTTATTGTTTAATTACTGTATTTAATTTTAGTGTCTGTGTTACCTGCATGTTTAACATAAATTATTGTTAATAATGAGTTGTTCCTTTTTTCCCCATTTCTTTTAGTTCCATGATGAAGGGAGCCACCAGTCACAAGACCATTGATCTCTCTGGCAACCCCATCTTAAGACTGTACTACACATCCAGGGTAACACACTCACTCATGGACAGTCAGGAACGCCCATCAAAAGCTTATTAAGTTGTTCTTAAAGCATGCATATCTAATGGAAAATGTTACATGTACTGGCTGTTCTGACATCAGTGTTTTCCCACAGCCGGTGTTGTTTTTCATGTGTATGGGGAACGAGCTGTTCTTCTGTCTGCTGTATGTAATGTACCACATCGAGGAACCCCAGGGTGAGTATCAGCTTGCTGTTTTCTCACTGTCTTTATAATAATGGACCATTTTCACAGACTGTGATGCTGTGACTTATTTTATTTATTTTATATTTCTAACACTATCCTTTGTGTTATATTACCTCGGCAACTAGTTAGTGCTGTTGCATGAGTGTTTCTATCTTTCTTTTTGCCCGTTTTATTAATTAAAGTAGTACTGAATTCATAAGCATGCACTATAGCAATGCTTTAATACAAGTGATCTTTTATTGAAATATTGGTTGCATTTATTTTCTACCCAGTGTGGCTGCAGTGGCTGCTGGGAGTTTGCAGCGTGGTCTGTGTGCTGAAGTCTGGCATCAGTCTCCTCCACCTCATCACCGCCTCCCGTAACATGGCTGCTATTGATGTGGCTGACCGTGAGAGAGAGAGAGAGCGGAGCAAAGCACAATGAGACATGAGAGTATGCAGAAACCAAGAAAGATGAGACCAAGGCCGTGCAAAAGAAATGAGCAGAAAAAATGAGTGATGAGATCACTGGCCAGTATAAATGAGGATGAGATAATGGCAATCAATTACTGGAGCACACAAAGCCTCAGTGAGCATTTATTTTTATTTGAATATAGATTATCAGTGCTATAATCCATATTTATCCATATTCCTGTAGTTGTGCTTTTCACTGCTTCTGTTGGAACTAGATGCACTATGAGTGTACCGTGTTTATGTCATCTTTGGGGTGTCGTCATATAAATTTTTATTTTTGAGGGGTAATTTATTCGTTAATGGAATAATCGTGTGTCATTTTAAAGGAATTTAGAATACCTCTGCTATTTAAAACCAACATTTCCACACACACAGACACATTCCACGCTGAAAGCCACTTGAGTATTACTGTATTTGGCCATTGTTTTACCATTAGTTGTGGTATTTAATTATTTGTTAACTTACTGTTTTATTACACTTGTTTTTGTTGCAGGTATATCAGAGAACGTTTATATGAATATTAGTTTGAAGAGTGTGAAGCCATTGTCATATTAATCAAGTGGTTCTGGCATCATTTTCGTCCATAGCCTTCTGAATGTATTTTTGGGTTGTGGTAGACATAGGCTACGGTTTGCGGTCTAAAGTTTCACAGCTGTTATAAATCATCAGAAATATATGAGAGTTTTACGATTGTGGAGAAAATTAATTTTGTACTGTAACTGATGATCTGCCAATAAAGATATCCTGAACACAAGATGCAGCTGTTTGTTTATCGAATTTCAACAGCCCTGCCCAGCTGTGTTAACTGATGATTTTCCATCAGCCCAGCAAACACAAGATGTTTGTGCTCCTACTGTTTGTTTATTGGTTCTCCCTTTGGGAAGCAATTCATATTTCTTTCAAGAACATTTACTTCAATGCTCATATTATGTGTGATAATGTTTATGGTTCATTTTAATAGCTAATTAAGGAAAACGACGGAAGGTCTTGAGCTGCTTATGTAATGATGTAGAGAAGTTAAGTGAACGTTAAAGCAACGTTCTCAGAACCATCACGCGCAGCCTCAAACAAACGTTCTATTTCCTTTAAAATTGCATGAGAGTTCTGATCTGATCTGAGAGCGGTTTGCGAGGATCGAAAAGGAACGTACTGTCTGGGAGCTCATAAAAGTGTTAGTTGGGCGTGAGTCCGATATATGTGTTTAATCCCATTGGACGCGTACAATTATTATCGGCAGTGATCTGGAGCCGCTTATTATTTACCGCAGCTGCGTCTGCGTGCGTCTTTACCTTTAAGGACCTGCGACATTTTTTCCCCCATACGAACATCCAGTTGTCTACGGCCGAGAAACTCTGTGCTGTAGAGCTGGTTTTAATAGAAAAACGCGCGGATGGTTTCTTTTAACTCATCTCGGCGTTTATGGTGTAATTTGCGTCGGCCGAACTCAAGCGCCGGAGGGGCGTGAGAGGACGACACCGCGCTCAAGAACATCGCGTGGAGGAGGGGACGAAGACACAGAGGGGGTGTTCACTCAAAATATACTATCCCTTTAAAACAAGGGGGACACGGCGGTGGGGGAGAGATAGCGGGGCAGAGAAGACGGGATAAAAAAAGAAAAGGAAGAAAGAGCGAGGGTGGGAGGGTGAGAGTATTGCAGGAAAAAAAGGAAAAAAATGTCATCCTCTCGATTGAAATGCCGAGGCGGAGCCGTGGACGACGACCGGTGAAGCGCTCGCCACACGCGAATGAGATTTAAGGCAACGCCGAGGCTCGCGCAGATGCCACTCGAGGCCTGGATGAAGAATCTTATAATAAAATTGGTGGCCTTTTTATTTTTAACCACGCCATGCAACCGCCGAGAGCAAATGAAACATTAAACTGACATTTTAATTCGATGATTTTTGCATGAATTATCACACAGCGGTCTAACTAATAAGAAAGCATTACATGCAGAAATTAATTTTAGATTAAATTTTTAAGCATTATAGGGCACTGTTATGTGACACTGCCTCGTTAAAAACATACTGTGACTGACAACTCTTATTTCTTATTTTTTACTCTTTAGAAACAAGGTAAAATATATATTTATCTGTAATATGCATTCTTTCACTTTTTACATTTCACTAATGTAATTTTATATTTGGGGGATTTACAGTTTAATAAACACATTTGATAGTACAGTGGAAGGAGACGTTCTTCCGAATAGTTTATTTCAAACGGTGTCTGCACTGTTCTGAACTTCACGATGGATGCAGCTTGGAGCAGTTTCCTCTTTCAGGTAAGACAATGCTTATGCGTGCTAATGCTGATAGCTCTTTTGTTATTTGATTTAACTTCAAGTCATAATCGATACCATTTGTCCATAATGGCACCGGTGTACTTTCATAAAGAATGTTTAAAATCTGTGATTTGCCCCTTCTCACGACAGACTCCGCCTTCACAGTCCCAAACTGACGGGACCCTCCAATCGGATCTTCTACCGGATCTCACGGATTCCGCTCAGGACCCGCCCCCTGAGCACATAGCCCCGCCCCCATCCACGGTGGACACCGCGGCGCTGAGCGAGGAGCCCGTGCCGGGTGAGGGAGGGGCAAAACAGGAGGGTGGGAAGGGAGAGAGGACCGAGGTTAGGCTGTTTGTAAGTTGTGGCATTGGTGGCTGGAGATCGATGTAAATAAGTGAAGATGTTAATGAGCCAGTTATTTGCATAAAGTTGGAATATCATTTGGGAAGCCTGCATGTTTTCTCCCTTCAGTTGTTGCCCTCAAATCATGTTGGAAAGATCATATTTACAAGATAAGCACATGGTCAGGATCACTGTGTCAGTTGTCAGTTAAAGGTTCTAGAAGTAAAAATGTGATTAATTTTCTCTACACTAATGTATTTTAGTGATCCTACCTAATTGTCAGAAAAATAACACTACCCACAATACCTGAAGAGAGAGTCACCATTCAGAGAGGTTTCTGTTATAATGGAAACGGAGTGCTGGTTAATGAACCAGTGTTGTTATTGTTCACTTAAACTATTAAAAACCGATCATTAAAATATAACTTATTATTATTATTATTATTACATTTTGAAATATTAGATAGAAATCTTCAAAAGAAAAACCTTAAAAGAAAATTATAAAAGTTGCCTTGGCAGCTAACTAAAATAAGCTTAAGTCGACATGCTAAAATTACTAAACTAAATATAAATGTAAAAATAATTTATATATATATATATATATATATATATATATATATATATATATATATATATATATATATATATTCAAAATATTGCTTAATATTACAACGCTCCTGCACTCTCAAGCAACTGAATATTTATACAATATATTTGAATATTTATAAATTGTATATATTTATTTCAATTTAAAATGAGGTGCTGCTTGGGTTTGAGTAGTTCATCACAGACATACACAGTGTAATACCATCCTCTTTTTTTCCTCCAACTTTAAAAAGTTTTGTACTTCAGATCAAAGGCTTTTATGATGTGATTCATGTTGGAGCTGTTTAGAGCTCTATACTGAAGAATCTAATTCAAATCCCTGGGATACAAATACTTTCGGAACCAATGCAGATTGGCCTTTTATGCATTTCATGTAGTCCAAGAATAGCGATAAAACATGCTAAAATGTTCTCTAATGGTAAGAGAATGATAAAAAAAGAGAACCGATAAAGCATCAATTTCATAGGTAATGTGCATTTTTTTTTTACACATTATTGTGATAGAATAGTGCAAAAATCTTCCTGTTTTTGCCAGTAAGTGGAAAAAAGAGACAGAAAAATGACATGTCCCATGTGATTTCACATCTCACTGTTTACTGTTTAATTACTGTTTTCAAGCATTTAGGTCAAAACCTTCTAGAATTATTTTAATACATTTACATTTAGTCAATTAGGAGACGCTTTTATCCAAAGTGACTTACAAATGACAACAATGGAAGCAATCAAAAACAACAAAAGAGCAATGATACACAAGTGCTATAACAAGTCTCAGTCAGCTTAACACAGCACACGTAGCTAGGGCTTTTAAATAATATAATAAATAAAAAGAAAACAGATAGAATAGAAAAAGAATAGAGCAAGCTAGTGTTATAGGTCTTTTTTGCTTTTGGTAATTGTATCATAAATGAAAAGAAAACTGATAGAATACAAAAAGATTAGAAAGCTAGTTAGATATATATATATATTTTTTTTAAGAATATAATTAGAATAGTGAGTGCTAAATACAGCATAGTGTGTTTCTCAAGTCTAGGTGTTTGTTTGCGTCAAAAAGCGTACGCCTGTATATGAACACTTAGATTGTCCTTTAACCCTTTCTCTCCGTTTCTCTTTCCCAGTGAAGCCAGTCACTCGACCAGCTCGACCTGCACACATCTGCTCCATATGTAACAAGCAGTTTAAGAACAGTTATAACCTGCGGCGTCACCAGTCTGTCCACACTGGAGTGAAGATGAAGGACAGAGCCGCTAGAGAGAAACTAGACGGAGGGAAGGCTGAAGCAGGAGTGGAGAGGCAGAGCATCCCTCTCTCTCTCCTCCAGCTGTCTATACCTGCCTCTATACCCACAGCAGTCGACCCCATGGCCCAGCCTGCCCCAATCAGCAATCAGCAGCTAGAGACGGTGGCTGTCTCTATCTCCCCGGCAGCAGTCGCCATGACAGTGAACCAGCCCCTCCCAACTGCAGTGGTGGTTACTGGGACAATGGTTCAGGTCAGCTTGGTTTGTGTCTTCAGTTTATACTTTGCATACCTTTGCTGCGCTTCCCTTGTTCTTGTTTTGACTTGCTTCTACTAATGGCTTTCATCTCACATTTACTCTCTCAACGTCTTTTTTGATTACCTTTGAGGCACTTTTCATAAAGAGGGTTTAATAGGGCTTTAAATTAAACAAACAAAAAATGTCTCTATGGATATATATAATCCATCATAGGAAAACATATATAGATTCTTTTATTTTTTATATATTTCCTTTTTAAATTATTATAAAATAATAATAATAAAACACTGCCGGATTGGTTTAAGGCTTCCACATTTAAATAAAGCTAGAGGAACATTTTACGGGTTTGTGATCATTATTGATATTTCATGAAAATACGGTGTGGTAATTTTTTCATACAGTAGCTAAAGTCTGCAATACACAATATGACTTTTGCCCAGATTTACAGTCTGAAGCAGTCAGCACTAATTGGCATAATTCAGAGCCAGTCTGCAGAATTTGGGAAGTAGGAGTTGAGTATTTTCACAGAAAGTCGTATAGTAAATGATGGGCACACACTCCGATTTTTAATCTTTTTAATTTTGATTCCATTCAGGTAGAGAATATGAAACATGTTTGTTATTTTGAGCCATTTTTAGAGCACATTGTTTCAATTTGTCATGTAATCTCCTAGCAACGCGGTGCTTGTTTCTCTGAGTTGGTGTGTTTGCAATGACTTGAATGTCTGGTAGGGTGAGATCCGTAGCTATTGCCTATTGTTTTATAATCTGTTCGGATCTTAAAAACTGTGTAAACAAGCCTTTATGGTTAAATGATTTGTGAGGTAAGATTCTCAGTGATTTTAAAACTGTAATGGGACACAAGATTGTACGGTACTTATGGAAAGTGTAATTTATCACTTTAGCAGAAATAATTTATGATTATTTCACCACATGTCTGCTCTCCCGTAATAAACTAAAGTAGTTGGAGTTGGTTTCAAACCATCAAATCCCAAGGCTCTACAAAAATCAGGCTAACGGTTGTGTAACATGGTCTCATACCTGCTCCAACCTCATTTGTTGAACACTTACAGTCAGTTGGTTAGTAGGTCAGCCAACGATGAACATGTTTTACCCAGAAGACACAGAAAGATTTGCTGTGTTTGTGGCTCATAAAATCTGAAATTGTCTTGTATTGTTTTTCAGGCTGCACCAAATACCAACATCAATGATAACCTAAGTAATCCCACCCCGATCCAAATATCTATCCCAATAACAAACCCATTACCCATCAATCCAACTCCCAACCCTAACCCCAATCCAGTCAGGAAGAACCATGCATGTGAGGCATGCGGGAAGGCGTTCAGGGACGTGTACCATCTGAACCGTCATCGGTTGTCCCATTCGGATGAGAAGCCGTACTCCTGTCCAATCTGCCAGCAGCGGTTTAAGAGAAAGGACCGCATGAGCTATCACGTTCGGTCACACCAGGGAGGAGTGGAGAAGCCGTATGTGTGTCCGCACTGCGCCAAGGGCTTCTCACGGTAAGAGATATACCCTTACACACCTGTACACAGCAAAACAAAACTAGTTGCATAAACATACTTTATCTGTGAGTATGCTGAGATTTTTAATGATTTCTATAAACGCATGCACGCTTGGTATAAACCAGAACAAACTTGTTTATCAGGCCAGTTCACAGCAGGTTTCAACCGTGAGCATTATACTGTAGTTCTGACAGTGCTGGAGGACTGAATGTTGTCATTTTACTAAAAAAAAAAAACTAGGGAGAGATGCCCTAATTTCTAATTTGAGACTGAAAATGGGTTAGATGAGGAATAAGTGACCTTCTATCTGTATTTATCCATCTATGTCATAGAATTAGACACATCTACATCCATATACAGTCCAGTCAAACTAGTAGTAAAAAATATTTTCGGGCTCATGTGACCCTGAGGTATTAATACATAAACCAAACAAAAAAACATGAGCTGCATATTTTGATAAGCATTTAACTGATCAAAAGTAACTGTATATACAGACAGATCTCTGTTGATTCTCCTCTAGTTCACATAGAGATAATGTGCAGCAGAAACACAAATGCTCAATGCCCCCTGCTAATTATTATGATATGTATTGTACTCTCTCTCTGTCTCCTCCAGGCCGGACCATCTTAACAGTCATGTGCGACAGGTGCACTCCACAGAAAGACCCTTCAAATGTCCGGTAATCATACTCCTCTAGTCTCTCTTGCCTCCTCTCCCATGTTTTTTGTTCATCATTGATGTTAGTTTTTTCTGCATGCCCGGTGTGATTTGACATGTCATTGATTGCCTTTGGAAGTAATTTGATCTTGTCCCGTAGAATGTAAAAACAAAAGCTAATGCATGTAATTGTTTTTTTTTTGTTTGTTTTTTTTACTCTCCGCCCATTTTTTTGTAGCTTTGTGGCCACCTGCTAGAACTTTTACGTTAGCAAATACACATGCTTAAAAATAGCAATCTTTCTTGGAAAAAAGACCAACATTTTAGAATTGTAATGCTTTTACTATAGTACTGTATATATGCTACTGCTCAAAGGATTGGGGTAAGAAAGATGTTTTAAGCAATAATTACATTTACATTTGTTTTACTTTTATCCAGCACAGATACATTAGCTTCCTATTCAGCACAGAATAATAAATCTTTCTTGAACATCAAATCCTCATATCAGAATGATTTCTGAAGGATCATGTGACCCTGAAGACTGGAGTAGTAATGATGCTGATAATTCAGCTTTACCATCACAGGAATAAATTACATATTTTTTTAAATGTATTTTAAATAGTAATAATATTTCAGTCTTACTAATTTTACTGTATTTTTGATTAAACAATGCCATCTTGAAAAGCATAAGAAACCTTTTTTCAGTGATAATCAACAGCATAATACTAAGTTCAATAATTAGAAAATCTAGTCCTAAATATTCTTTTAAATCATCCTGCATTGTGTTTTTGGCTCTTTGCTAAAACTTCATTACAGTGAATTACGTGTTCTTTTGTGTGCTTCTCTGATCACATGAATGATGATGTGTGTGTGTGTGTGTGGGCTGCAGCCATATGTGTCTGACAGTGTGTGAGACGAGGATGAGTCATGATGGGGGTGATGAAGGCAGATCGGGATAGATCTGCAATACCAGAGAGAATGAAGACTGTTTGATGAAGCGTGTTGTTTGTTTGTACAGACCTGCGAATCCGCGTTCGCTACTAAAGACCGGTTACGAGCTCATATGATCAGACACGAGGACAAGGTTCCCTGCCACATCTGTGGCAAACTTCTCTCTCCTGCTTACATCACGGATCATATGAGGGTGCATAACCAATCACAGCATCACGTCTGTCACCTCTGCAACCGCAGTGAGTGTCATTGATGATTTCATTTGTGGTTTGAAAAGTGTAGCTATTCCTTTCATATTCTGATACCCTTTTTTTTTAAGTGTCTTTATTAAAACACTTGAGAATATGAATTGTAAATGTGTATGTTATGTCTAACTATGCTGTAAGATACACGTAAACGTTTGAGGCTTTCGAACAGTAGTGTAAACGGATATCAGATTCAATGACTGCTTTGATAAATGTCATTTACAGCACTAAGAAAGTGACGAGAGAGGACAATTACAATTTTCATAAAAATCATTCTTTTTCCTTGTAGGCTTCACCACACTGACATACCTACGGGTCCACGCTCAGAAGCATCATGGGCAAGAGTGGAAGGAGAGCGGGGTCGGCCGTGGCTCGGGTCCAGGTGGGGTGCTGTTATGTCAGCTGTGTGGGGTGCACTGTAAGACCCCCACACAGCTTCAGGGTCACATGGCCACGCACGCCAACCAGACGGACCCCAACGTTCCTTGCCCCATCAGCAGCAGCACTAGTTCAGTGGCGACTGTGGGCATAGCCACTGCTGTTTCCAGCCCTCCAGTCACAGTTGGGCTGCTGGTGACTGACTGCTCCAGCATTGCTCCTCAGAGCCACAGCTAGCCCACAGCACAGCACGAGGAGGGAGGGAGAAGCAGGGGTTAATGGGTGGGAGGGGAGGGGATGGGCCTAACCTGGACAGGTGAGCAAAGAAGCAGGACAGTATATATATTAGATACTCACAAAATATTTACAATGATTTTGCTGCCATAGAATTGAATGACACAGAGATGTTAATGCCATTTTAATTTGGCTTAATTTAATGTCTGTGAATTTCTTCTGTTACTTCAGTTTCTTGGAGTTTGTAAGATTATTGAATGTTTTTGAAAGAAGTCTCTTATGTTAACTAAGGATGCATTTATTTGAACAAAAATACAGTAAAAATGTGATATTGTGAAATATTAGTACAATTAAAAATAGTTTTTTTAATATAAAAAATAAAATGATTTATTCTTGGGATATTTGTTATTATTATCAATGTTTGAAAATACTTTTGTGGAATCCGAGATACGTAATTTTCTTCAGGATTTTTGATGATTTAAAGTTCAAAAGAACTGCATTTATTTTGCATTTATTTTAGAAATCTCTTGCAACATTATATATATATATATATATATATATATATATATATATATAGAAAAATGTGGTATAGGTAAATATTACTGATCAATCTGTGTTTTGTTTAACTGTTTCATAAAATTAAGAATTATTTAAAAATATATATATTTTTGTATCTTTCATTGAGAAACTGTAAAAACATGCTCTTGATTTCTTACCAGTATTTTACTTTTTCATTCAATATTCTTAATCCACTTGATAACAGTGTTCATGGTTTAAAAAAAAGCATAGTTTAAACGCATGTAAAACACGTTAAGCTACTGCAGAGCAAATACATAAATGTTTCATTTATTTATTGTAGCTATATTAGTCTTTTTATCAAATTTCCCAGTCCTATTATTAAGATATATAATTTTTTTTTTTTTTTATGTAATAGCATTGTCCATCTTCTAGATGCAATTTGTTATGTATACAAAATAACATTACCAATCAAACCGAACCATTTTCTCTCACTCCAGGTTGCCATGGAAATGCCAACACTAAGATTACCATGGAAACCTACCCATTATCCCACCCCTCTCATCCAATCTTGCTGGGACTGAACAAGAACTGAACGACTCTCCTCAAAATAAGTGTGACTTTTGAATGAACTCAAGAAACATCAGCCTGTTTCACACTCACTCAGTGTAAGTGCAGGCAGAGCAGCAAGCCTCACTGCATTGCTTTTCCCTCGTATCTTTGATCTGGTCTGACCGACACAGACTGAAAGGGTTTAGAAGAAGAGCCCAGGAAGGACTGGTGAATGACTGGTTTGAGTGTCAGTGCATTTCCTCACAGAGTCCCATTGGAAAGATCACTGGTTTTAAATGTAGGCTGTTATTAAGTGCTGTCCCAGTTCATTATTTAAAAAAAGTATCCAGTGTTGAGGAATGTAGAACACTGAGAGGAATCGACACATTATGGCTCCCAACCTTTCCTCTTATAATAAAGGCTCATATCTACATGATCATGAAGTCCAGAAGACTTCGTTTTATAAATGAATGAACTCTGTTGTAAGAGATCAGTCCATCATAAACGATCTTAACATAAGTGACACCTCCACAGAACTTGAACATTTGAGGGGATGAAATATAGTGCCATTTCCACTCATAATCCCTGCGAAGGATTGTAAAAGGGTTTAAACACGGTCACAAGGACAAAGTATTTATATTTGTAACGTATGTAGTATACATAAGTACTAAAATAAGCATCTACTGTTCAATGCCTCCTTTGATATTTTTCTCATTTATCTTGATCTCTCTTTTTTAACTGAAGATGTTAACCAGATGTAATAATGTTGACTATGTTGCATAAGATCTGTGATCTGTTTCCAGTTCAGTTTGTGTTGAAGCTTGTTTAACACCAATATGTGTTGGTGTCGCTTTGCTCTTATCCTAAATATTCTCTGTATTACGAACATGCACCTAATTATACTGAATTTATCTAATGGATCCTTTTCACAAGACTGTGTTAACGCATTGGTCATCAGCATAATAAGTCCTCCAAAGTCTTTTATATTTTCTAATTTCTTTTTAAAAGTATCTACTTAAGACTATCCTTTCTATTATTTTACCTTTAGGTAAATTTAGAAAAACTAGTTAAAGCTAATGCAAGGGTGTTTCAAAAACAGCGTCTATCTCTATTCTTTTCCTTTTTTTGAAAGTGATGAAAACACTGTAGTGGTGTTTAACTTTTGCTATCTGAGCAAATAGCAATGCAAAATGTATATTTTTGTGGTAGTTCCCCATTCACCGCTATAGAAGTTTACCCAACTATGATGACTTCTGCTGCTGAGAAACACAGAAATGTGGAAAAGGGTCCACTACAGTCTCACTTGCTTGATGGGATATTATGTGTATGTGAAGTTACCTGGTGCTTTTCTGCAGTTGCTTTGATACACGCAGTTGTTATAGTGTTAGAAATTAAAAGTGATTCTTTTGAAAGAAAGGGATGATGCTTTTCTGTGAATATAGTACATAATGGTGTAACATTACATATTGCACCTTTTTTTATCTAAGTGTATTTAACTATTAAATGTGTTGCATAAAAAATTATATGACATTAACAGCATGTTTTAAACGCATCAAATGCCTGTCCCATTTCAGAGGTCTTGACCTTTCTGTCAGACTAGCAGTATCATGGGTCATAATATTTCTGATACATAGCATTAATTTTTAGATTTACAGTGGCTTATTGGCATGACAAATATTTTCACAATTGCAGCATTGTTGTGCAAAAAAAAAAAAAATACAATAAAAAGTGCAAAATTAAAATAGGCAAAATAAGTTATAAAAGCCTAATTGGTGGAGGTATATTTATATAATAAATAATATATATTATATAATATAGTAATATTTATATAATCACTTATGGACTTTTAACTTGACTGTTCCCTGCTAGTGGAATGACCTGCCCAACTCAAACCGAGCAGCTCTTTAGCCATCTTCAGGAAACAGCTGAAGAGATGTCTCTTCCATCCACACATGGCCCTCTAACACTAGCACTCGCTTTTCTATTTCTATTCTATCTACTTGTTTTATTTATTCTAAAAAATGAGACCCTCTACAACTCTCACTCTCATTTCATTTTATCTACTTTTTATTTTTGATGAAAAATGACCCTCTAACAGTTGCGTTCTTGATTCTATTTCTATTCTATCTACTTGTCTTCATTTAATTATTATATTAAAAAAAACGTACTATGTGCACTTGTCACAGCACTTACATAGTATTGCTCATTTGTTGGTTTCATTGCTTCTATTGTTCTCATTTGTAAATCGCAAAGCGTTGGCTAAGACGCTGAATGTAAATGTACATATTAGGATTTTTTTAAATAATCATTAAGGAATTTCATAGAACTGTTATGCAATGTATTGTAGAAAAAAACATTTGGTGTGTGTGTTATATATATATATATGTATATATATATATATATGTGTGTGTGTGTGTGTGTGTGTGTGTGCTGGTCATATAATAGAATATCATCAAAAAGTTTATTTATTTCACTAATTCCATTCAAAAAGTGAAACTTATATATTATATTCATTCATTACACACAGACTGATATATTTCAGATGTTATTTTAATTTTGATGATTATAACTGACAACTAAGGAAAATCCCAAATTCAGTATCTCGGAAAATTAGAATATTACTTAAGACCAAACAAAAAAAATGATTTTTAGAAATCTTGGCCAACTAAAAAGTATGAACATGAAAAGTATGTGCATGTACAGCACTCAATGCTTAGTTGGGGCTCCTTTTGCCTGAATTACTGCAGCAATGCAGCGTGACATGCAGTCGATCAGTCTGTGGCACTGCTCAGGTGTTATGAGAGCCCAGGTTGCTCTGATAGCGGCCTTCATCTCTTCTGCATTCTTGGGTCTGGCATATCACATCTTCCTCTTCACAATCCCATAGATTTTTTATGGGGTTAAGGTCAGGCGATTTTGCTGGCCAATTAAGAACAGGAACACCATGGTCCTTAAACCAGGTACTGGAAGCTTTGGCACTGTGTGCAGGGGTCAAGTCCTGTTGGAAAATAAAATCTGCATCTCCATAAAGTTGGTCAGCAGCAGGAAGCATGAAGTGCTTTAAAACTTCCTGGTATACGGCTGTGTTGACCTTTGACCTCAGAAAACAGAAATGGCACCACAAACCATCACTGACTGTGGAAACTTTACACTGGACTTCAAGCAACGTCGATTGTGTTCCTCTCCTCTCTTCCTCCAGACTCTGGGATCCTGATTTCCAAAGGAAATGCAAAATTTACTTTCATCAGAGAACATAACTTTGGACCACTCAGCAGCAGTCCAGTCCTTTTTGAAGCGAGACGCTGCTGGCGCTGTCTGTTGTTCAAGAGTGGCTTGTCACAAGGAATGCGACAGCTGTAACCCATGTCTTGCATATGTCTGTGTGTCGTGGTTCTTGAAGCAGTGACTCCAGCTGCAGTCCACTCTTTGTGAATCTCCCCCACATTTTTGAATGGGTTTTGTTTCACAATCCTCTCCAGGGTTCGGTTATCCCTATTGCTTGTAAACTTCTTTCTACCACATGTTTTCCTTCCCTTCGCCTCTCTATTAATGTGCTTGGACACAGAGCTCAGTGAACAGCCAGTCTCTTTTGCAATGACTTTTTGCGTCTTGCCCTCCTTGTGCAAGGTGTCAATGGTTGTCTTTTGGAAAACTGTCAAGTCTTCCTTATGATTGTTTAGCCTAGAACTAGACTAAGAGACCATTTAAAGGCCTTTGCAGGTGTTTTGAGTTAATTAGCTGAATATAGTGTGGCACCAGGTGTCTTAAAAATTGAACCTTTTCACAATATCCTAATTTTCTGAGGTACTGAATCTGGGATTTTCCTTAGTTGTCAGTTATAATCATCAAAATTAAAAGAAAGAAATATTTGGAATGTATCAGTCTGTGTGTAATGAATATAATATACAGGTTTCACTTTTTGAATGGAATTAGTGAAATAAATCAACTTTTTGATGATATTTTAATGCTATGACCAGCACCTGTATATAGATAGATAGATAGATAGATAGATAGATAGATAGATAGATAGATAGATAGATAGATAGATCATGATTTTTTTTTTTTTTAATTATAATGAGACCTTATAGCACCCCCACCCCCTTTTAACCAATGAATGAATAAATAAATAAATAAACCCTGTTCCAGTAAAGCCCAGTTAGTGTGTTATTAGCAGATGGCAGTGAGTGGTGAAACTGTGTCCCTCGCATTGTTTACACCAGTGGTCCCCCCTCCCCCACACACTCATCCCTCCTTTCTTCCACTCCATCCCCCTCTTTCAACTCCTCCTTCTCGCTCACTACCGCTATTTCCAACAGCTGATTTCCAGACCAGAGAGAGAGGAACACGGCGAGACAGTTCAGGTTCGGAACCAGCTGCTGCAGAAGGATTCACAGCGAGTAGAGATGCGGGGAGAGCGCTGTGGTCCGTCATGAAGATCTGAGCTCCGCCGCCGCTCCGTCAGCTCCGAGAGGTTAGCCCCTGTGCTAAAGCTAACTTTACAAACATCTGCAGACAACAGACCTACATCATCGGCCTTTGTCAGCGTTACAGCTCACGTTTTATTTGCTATGTGCATTAGGTTGGATTATATTCACTTTGTTATTGTTTTCGCACTGAACTGGTTCATTTGTATGTATAAAACATCATATATAGGTCACGGAGCAGATTAATTAGCTAGCTAATCGGAGTTAACAGCTGGTGGGGTTGCGTTAGTTACATTATACAAGAGTTAACTGGCTTGAAATTCTAAGAAACTGAAATGTAGAAGATTGAGATACATGTAGGCAGACCGCTGTGGTATGTGGAAGGGGTTACAGAAGCTTACATACTAGCCTAGTAACGAGTCGTGTCTTTGCTGGGGTAGCTTGCTAGCTTGGAGATATATATACACACACACAGAGTCATGGCCAAAAGTTTTGGCAGGAATATATATTGTGTTTTGTTAAATTTGCTGCTTTAGTATTTTTAGATCTTTTCCACATGTTTTTTTATGGTATACTGAAACATAAATAATAAGCATATGTTTCAAGGCACAGAAAAAAAAATGTATAAGTCAGTATTTACAGTGTTGACCCTTGTTCTTCATAACCTCTGCAGTTCGCTCTGGCATGCTGGATATTAGTAAGTAGGCCAAATCCTGACTGATGGCGATCCATTCTTGCCTTTTCTATTACTCCTCAGAGTTCATCACAATTTGTGTTCTTCTGCTTGACCACTCGCCTTTTGAGAACTGACCACAGGTCCTCTATAGGATGGAGATCCAGGGAATTTCAATGCAATGATCTTCGAGCCACTTCTTTATCACTCTTGTTTTGTGACATGTTGCACGGATCCTCAGCATGAATCATTGGAAGAAGAAATCGCTCTTGCAGGCCTTTTTTATACCACTCTTTATTCATGGCAGTGTTTTGGGCAGAATTATGAGAGAGTCCACTCCTTTGGTTGAAAAGCAACCCCACACATGGATGATCTCAGGATACTTCACTGTGGGCATGTCACAAACTCATGGCAGCATTCACCTTTTCTTCTCCCAACAATCGATTTTCCAAATGCCCCAAACAGTCAGAAGGGAGCTTCAGAGAAAATAACTTTGCACCAGTCTTCTGCAGTACAATCATTGTACTTCCTGCAGAATTTCAGTCTGTCTTTGACATTTTTCTTGGAGTGAAGTGGTTTATTTGCTCCCCTTCTTGACATCAGGCTGTTCTCCAAAAGTCTTGTCCTCACGGTGTGTGCAGATGCTCTCACACAAACCTGCTGCCGTTCCTGAGCAAGCTCTGCACCACTGGAGACATGATTCCTCAGGAGGAGACGGTCCTGGTGCTTGCTGGACACTCTGGGACGTCCTGAAAACGTCTTCACTGCAGTCGAACCTCTCTGGTTAATGTTAGCTGCTCATTTGGTGTCAGGATCAAAAAACATCATTTTTTTTTTGTTGTTGTTGTGAAAAGTACATTTTTTCGTCCAATTAAGCTTTTAGGAATTATTTAGCATGCATCTGATCACCCTACAAAATTATTAGAAACAATGGGAATGAAAACCACAACAGTTTAAGCAGCAAACTTTGCCAAACCCAAAATTTATGTCAATAAAGGAAAGGAAAAAGAGGAAAAACTAGAGGACTAAGCAGCTTGCGAACAAAGATGAGGAACAAGAGTGATGTGAAACTTTTTTTTTTTTTTTTTTTTCAGACATGTTGCAAGCACATGTTTTTGGTGGCTTTTCACACTGATATCCCAGATAACCGTGCTCTCAGACCACCGACCGAGCACGTGAATAAAGGTTATCACTGAGCTGCACTGTTGCAATGCTGCTGCAGGAACTGAAGATGGGCTCAACAACTTGTTTGATTTTCCTTATATTTTTCTTTTGAAGTCATATGATAACTATGTGTGAGGAGCAAGCAGAAATAAAAGGCATCATTCACTGGAAACCGCGGTGCAGAATTTGAATGTCATTTTACATCCCACATATTCAGACTTGAAGTTTGGTTATGAAGAGCATCAGTGTCGATTGGCATTTGAATGAGATTCATGAATTTAATTGGATGTGAAGATTTTCAGAGGATAATGCCTGTTTTATTAATTTCGTGTTCCAGAAAAATTTAGTGTGGATTTGCCGTCAGTTTGGTACATGTCTCGAAATTTATGGTTTTATTAAACTACTTTTGAGCTTCAGATAATCAAATTAATAAATTTAGAGGGATAGTTCACCCAAAAAATTTAAAAAAAAAAATTGAAGTATGTTGGTGACTGAACAGTTTCGGTTCCCATTAACTTCCATTGTATTGACAACAGATACTATAGAAATCTTTAGAAATTTTTGGGTGGAAAATCACTTTAATGATAATTCCACACCTGTGTTTGTTTTGATGTAGGATGGCTTTCCATGGATCCTCACGGCCAACAGTGTGTGGTAACATGTTCCCTGGATCAGAGTTAAGTCACAAGTATTTTTGTGTCAACACCACGACCGGCACTACCTCAACGGGCCTCAGCGCAACACCAAATCCAGCTGGACCCAACGCACCTGCTGGGACACCCAGGCACCCGGCGTCTCTCGGGGGCAGCACCGGCGGAGGGGCGGCCATCCCGCAACCTCACAGTAACCCAGCAAGTGAGGTTCCAAGCCCTGCTGAGATGGAGCCTGATCGGCCTATCGGTTATGGTGCGTTTGGAGTGGTCTGGTAAGTCCTCCTGTCATCCCAGCATACTGACTCATGATGACTATCTGTCATGTAGTTACGCTACTGTTTAAAAGTTTGGGATCTGTAAGATTTTTAGAAGATTTTGTTGAAAGAATTTTCTCATGCTCACCCAAGCAGCATTTATTAAACTCTTTACCATTTTAATATGTTTTAAAGTTTAATTAAAATGATACTAAACACAAATTTTGATCAGTGGTGTTAAGTTTTACAAACTCTGTCTGTCCATTTGCATTGATAGGTCTGTGACGGACCCTCGGGATGGACGTAAGGTGGCTCTGAAGAAAATGCCGAATGTCTTCCAGAACCTGGTCTCCTGCAAACGTGTGTTCAGGGAACTCCGGATGCTGTGTTTCTTTAAACATGACAATGTAAGTTTTGCAGATGGAAAATGGAAGAAAGCATGCATGCATGCATGGATGGGTGGGTAGGTGGGCATACAATGAAATATAATTAATAGATTGAGATAAAAAGTGTGTGTGTTTTACAGAGTTTTGGAACTTGATTTCATGTTTTTTGTAATGATGGGAATTTGCTTTGGCAGGTGCTGTCTGCCCAAGACATTCTCCAACCTCCACAAATCGACTGCTTTGAGGAGATGTATCCTTCAGATCAAATAGCGCCGCCGGTGTGCATACACTCATAGAAAACAATGTGTTTGAATTTTACGTGACGTGGCGCTGTGCTTCTCTTCCGGTGTGCGACCCCCTTAAGACTAGTGCATTCTCATTTTAAAACGCATAACTTTTGCGACAGTTATGCCTGTCGTTTACACTATTAAGGGGGTTTTCAACACTCAAAAATGTGAGACTTTCGAAAATGCTGCAGACCCTGCTTAAGTTCGCATTTCAGTGTAAATGGACCAAAACTAGTTACTTCTATTTTACCTCGTTGCTGAGGAATATAATGTGACAATCTAATATCTATGCTATTTTATTAATTAAAGTCACAGGACAGTTTCTGTCTGTGCACAGCGCAATCTTCAATCTTCGACATCTCTCTCTCACTGCTTTTATGTGCGTGTGTGTGTGTGTGCATCAATTAAAGCAGGACATTAATATACAACGGTCATTAAACTTACTTTGAACTACCTGACTTTGCAAATGACCATGGAATAAGCTGGAAAATCAACGGTTTGCCGTGAATTAAAGGTCTTCTCAGAGGCCTACATGTCGTGCATTTAAAATCCTTTAAAGAGATACTCCACCCCAAAATGAAAATGTTGTCATTAATCACTTACCCCCATGTCGTTCCTAACCCATGAAAAGCTTTGTTCGTCTTCGGAACACAATTGAAGATTTTTTGGATAAAAACATTGTGAATGTCCCATAGACTGCCAAGTATATTACACTTTCAAGGTCCAGAAAAGTATGAAAGACATCGTCAGAATAGTCCCATCTGCCATCAGTGATTCAACCGTAACATTATGAAGCGACGACAATACTTTGTGTATGCGAAGAAAACAAAAATAACTACTTTATTTATTCAACAATTCCTTCACCGTAAGGCCATTTTGGAGATTATGAGCTGAATGCAGACAGCGTACGCTCTTCTATATCGGACACTTTCAAAAAGTGAAATCATAATCAACCACCCCTTTAATGTACCGTGAGATACACATTTGTTTATTTCACCCATTACTAGTTTCCAGCATGTTTTATTTTCCCTCATAGCAGATGTTGTTATTGTGGCTGTAGATGTTTTGCAGGTCAGGTGTTTTCTTAACTGGGTCTGTGGTGTAGATACGTGATCACTGAGCTCATGCAGAGTGACCTGCATAAAGTCATCGTCTCCCCTCAGCCTCTCACCACCGATCACATCAAGGTGTTCCTCTACCAGATACTCAGGGGTGAGTTTACATGGGCATGTCACTTTTGGATTACAATATCATGCGGCGTACATAAAATGTAGTACAAACGTTGCCACACTAATAGTGGAGAGCAAGAGTAATTGCACCTGTAGATCAGATTGATGTGTGATTCCACAGGTTTGTCATATCATCTTATTGGTGCTTGTCCACTGTGGTGATCTTATTAGGGCCCAAGCACCGATGGTGTGAGGACCCTCTTGGAATTGCTCCGTTTATTATTATTATTATTATTATTATTATTATTATTATTATTAGGGCCCGAGCACCGATGGTGTGAGGACCCTCTTGTTTCTGTGTTGTTTATTATTATTATTATTATTATTATTTTTCTGAAACTTTCTCGAAAAGTCATGAAACTTGGCACACACGTCAGAGCTGGAAAAATATTAGGTATGCAATGGTTTGCTAAGGTGGGTGTGGCAAAATGGCTCGACAGCGCCACCTATAAATTTTCAACGAAGTGCATCTTGAGCTACGTTTCACGTACTTGTATGAAAATCGGTACACACATGTAACACACCAATATCTACAAAAAAGTCTCTTGGTACGAAATCCAAATTCCAACAGGAAGTCAGTTATTATTTTTTTTCTCATCCAAAATTTTGTCATTTTTGCCATTTCCGGAGGTTGGACTTTAACGAACTCCTCCTAGAGATTTATTCAGATCAACACCAAAGTTTGTCAGTGTAATCTAAAGGCCTTTGCGATGTTAAATTGCGAAGATCTAGAGTTTTCGTTTGAGGGCGTGTCTGTGGCGGCTTGGCGAATTTCGATGTTTCGCCATGAAAAATGAAGTTGCTATAACTTAGACATAAAATGTCCAATCTGCACCAAACTTCACATGTTTGATAAGACTCCTGACCTGAACAGATCAACATTCCCAAATTTAGTTATAGTCATAGCGCCACCTGCTGGCAACAGGAAGTGAATGCCTTATGCTGCAATGAACTACTCCTAGAAATCTAATAAAATCTAAATTGTGTTATGGTCAGTTTAATCTAAAGGCCTTTGCGATAGTGAATTGTGATTATCTTGAGTTTTCGATAAAGGGTGTGTCCTTGGCGACGTGACAAAGTTTGATGTCTCGCCATGAGAATAAAATTTGTAACTCAGGCATAAAATGTCTGATCTTCCCCAAACTTCACATGTTTGATAAGAGTCCTGGCCTGAACACAACTGAAGGCCAATATTCCATTGGGTGTGGCGAAATGGCTCCATAGCGCCACCTATACATTTTCAACGGAGTGCACCTCGAGCTATGTTTCACGTGCATTTACAAAAATCAGTACACACATGTAACACACCAATACCTACAAAAAAGTCTCTTGGTACGAAATCCGAATCCCAACAGGAAGTCGGTTATTTAGAATTTTCTCTGCAAAATTGGCGTTTTTTTTTTGCCATTTTCAGGGGTTGTACTTTAACGAACTCCTCCTAGAAATTTATTCCGATCAACACCAAACTTGGTCAGTTAAATCTAAAGACCTTTGCAATGTTAAATTGCGAAGATCTTGAGGTTTCGATAAAGGGCGTGTCCATGGCGGCCTGACAAATTACGATGTTTCACCATGAAAAAGGAAGTTGCTGTAACTCAGACATACAATGTCCAATCTGCCCCAAACTTCACATGTTAGATAAGACTTCTGCCCTTAACAGATCTACATGCCCATATTCAGTTATAGTCATAGCGCTACCTGCTGGCAACAGGAAGTGACATGTTTTATGCTGCCACAAGCTACTCCTAGAAATCTTTTGACAGAAATGTAATTTTTTTGTGGTCAGTCTAATCTAAAGACCTGTGCAATGTTAAATTATGGAGATCTTGAGTTTTTGTTAAAGGGCGTGTCCATAACGCCTTGGCACAATTTGATGTCTCGCCACAGCAAGAGAAGTTGTTGTAACTCAGGCATAAAATGTTCGATCTTCCCAAAACTTCACATATTCGATAAGAGTCCTTCCCTAAACACATCTGAAGGCCAATATTCCATTAAAATGATAGCACCACCTGCTGGCAACAGGAAGATTGGAACATATATGGAATATAATTTGATATATTCCAATTATATTTATGACTTTAAATGCATATTTCTCGCCGTTCACCTTTTTACTAATGCCACTCGCTGGCGGGGAGCCCGGGTGCGAGGGCCCGTTCATCGCTGCTTGCAGCTTTAATTAGGGCCCGAGCACCGATGGTGTGAGGACCCTCTTGGAATTGCTCCGTTTATTATTATTATTATTATTATTAGGGCCCGAGCACCGATGGTGTGAGGACCCTCTTGGAATTGCTCCGTTTATTATTATTATTATTATTATTATTATTATTATTCTTCTTCTCTAAGATGAATCGCATTTTTGAGGGCCTAAACATGCTCGAAAAGTCATGAAACTTTGCACACACCTCAGAACTGGCGAAAATTTACGTCTGATATGGGTTTCAGAAGTGGGTGTGGCAAAATGGCTCAACAGCGCCACCTATACACGTTCAACGGTGTGCGCCTCGAGCTACATTTCATGTACATGTATGAAAATCGGTATACACATGTAACTCTCCAATACCTACAAAAAAGTCTCTTGGAGCAAAATCCGAAACCCAACAGGAAGTCGGTTATTACTAATATTATGAGCAAATTTTGTGTCATTTTTGTCATTTCCATGCGTTGTATTTTAACGAACTCCTCCTAGAGATTCATTCAGATCAACACCAAATTTGGTATGCCTAATCTGAAGGCCTTTGCGATGTTAAATTGCGAAGCTTTTGAGTTTTCGTTAATGGGCGTGTCCGTGGTGGCCTGGCGAATTTCGATGATTCGCCATGAAACTGGAAGTTGCTATAACTCAGACATACAATGACCAATCTGCCCCAAACTTCACATGTTTGATGAGACTCCTGACCTGAACAGATTGACATGCCCATATTCAGTTATAGTCATAGCGCCACCTATTGGCAACAGGAAGTGACATATTTTACACTGCGATGAACTACTCCTAGAAATTTTATGACATCAATGTAATGTTTGTGGTCAGTCTAATCTAAAGGCCTGTGCGATGTTAAGTTGTGAAGATCTTGAGTTTTCGTTAAAAGGCGTGTCCATGGCGCCGTCACGAAGTTCGATGTCTCGCCATGGGAATAAAAGATGTTATAACTCAGGCATAAAATGTCTGATGTTCCCCAAACTTCACAAGTGTGATAAGAGTCCTGGCCTGAACAGATCTGCAGGCCAATATTCCACCGGGTGTGGCAGAATGGCTCTATAGCGCCACCTATACACTTTCAACGGAGTGCGCCTCGAGCTATGTTTCACGTACATGTACAAAAATTGGTACACACATGTAACACTCCAATACCTACAAAAAAGTCTCTTGGTACGAAATCCGGATCCCAACAGGAAGTTGGTTATTTTGAATTTTCCCTGCAAAATTGGTGCTGTTTTTGCCATTTTCAGGGGTTGTACTTTAACGAACTCCTCCTAGAGATTTATTCAGATCAACACCAAACTTGGTCAGTGTAATCTAAAGCCATTTGCGATGTTAAATTGCGAAGGACTTGAGGTTTCGTTAAAGGGCGTGTCCATGGCGGCCTGACAAATTTCGATGTTTCGCCATAAAAAGGAAGTAGCTGTAACTCAGACATACAATGTCCAATCTGCCCCAAACTACACATGTTGGATAAGACTCTTGACCTGAACAAATCTACATGCCAATATTCAGTTATAGTCATAGCGCCACCTATTGGCAACAGGAAGTGACATATTTTACACTGCGACAAACTATTTCCAGAAATGTTATGACATCAATGTCTTTTTTGTGGTCAGTCTAATCTAAAGACCTGTGTGATGTTTAGTTGTGAAGATCTTGAGATTTTGTTAAAAGGCGTGTCCATGGCGCCGTGACGAAGTTCGATGTCTCGCCATGGGAATAAAAGGTGTTATAACTCAGGCATAAAATGTCCGATCTTCCCTAAACTTCACATGTGTGATAAGGGTCCTGGCCTGAACAGATCTGAAGGCAAATATTCCATTGGGTGTGGCAAAATGGCTCGATAGCGCCACCTATACACTTTCAACGGAGTGCATATGCACATTCAATGGAGTGCGCCTCGAGCTATGTTTCACGTACATGTACAAAAATCGGTACACACATGTAACACACCAATACTTACAAAAAAGTCTCTTGGTACGAAATCCGAATCCCAACAGGAAGTCGGTTATTTAGAATTTTCTCTGCAAAATTGGCATAGTTTTTGCCATTTTCAGGGGTTGTACTTTAACGAACTCCTCCTAGAGATTTATTCAGATAAACACCAAACTTGGTCAGTGTAATCTTAAGCCCTTTGCGATGTTTAATTGCGAAGATCTTGAGGTTTTGTTAAAGGGCGTGTCCATGGCGGCCTGACAAATTTCGATGTTTCGCCATGAAAAAGGAAGCTGCTGTAACTCAGACATACAATGTCCAATCTGCCTCAAACTTCACATGTTAGATAAGACTTCTGCCCTTAACAGATCTACATGCCCATATTCAGTCATAGTCATAGCGCCACCTGCTGGCAACAGGAAGTGTCAATGTTTTACACTGTAAATAACTACTCCAAGAAATTTTATGACATCCACATTTTATTTTGGTCAGTCTAATCTAAAGTTCTTTGCAATGTTAAATTGTGGAGATCTTGAGATTTTGTTAAAGGGTGTGTCCATGGCGCCATGACAAAATTTGATGTCTCGCCATCGGAAGAGAAGTTGTTGTAACTCAGGCATTAAATGTTCAATCTTCCCCAAACTTCACATGTTCGATAAGAGTCCTGGCCTGAACACATCTGAAGGCCAATATTCCATTATAATGACAGCGCCACCTGCTTACAACAGGAAAATTGGCAGATATATGGAATAAACTTTGACATATTCCACTTATATTTCTGAGTTTAAATGCATATTTCTCACCGTTCACATATCTACTAAAGCCACTTACTGCCGGTGAGCCCGGGTGCGAGGGCCCGTTCATCGCTGCTTGCAGCTTTAATTAGGGCCCGAGCACCGAGGTGCGAGGACCCTCTTGTATCTGCTTTGTTTTTAGGGCTCAAGCCCGAAGGGGCGAAGAGCCCTATTGTTCTTCTAAGGATTATTCTTATTATTATTTTTTTTATTTTTTATTAAACCTTCCGGGGGTTTTTGGGGGCCTTAACATGCTCAAAAACTCTTGAAAATTGGCACACACATTGGAATCTGCGGCCATCAGGACGCCGCAGAGGCTGGGACCCGGGCGTGGCACAGGGGCTCTACAGCGCCCCCTGGAACACAGTCAGAAATCTTGAACCATAGCTCACACACACTTGCATATATTTATATGAAACTCAGTACACTTGTAGATCTCATTGAGCTGAACAACTTTCGCGCTTTATGTCATAGGCTCCGCCCAACAGGAAGTCAGCTATTCAGGGCTGTTTAAAAAAAGCATGCTCTGGAATTTGAAATACTCCTCTGAGGTTTTCAACCCGTTCGCCACAAAACTCGGTGAACATGATCTCAAGACATTGTGGATGAAAAATTGCGAGGGGATTTTTGATATCTCGAACGATTTGCCCGTGGCGAGGCGTGGAACTTATGGCGAGAAATGAGGAACAGGAAATGTCTAATAACATCCACATACATTTCCTGAATTTGATCAAACTTCATGGGTTTGTTCGTTGTATGATACTGATTGTATATATGTGACTATTAAGAGTCAACGTTATAGCGCCACCAACTGGCAGCAGGAAGTGTGTCATTTTCCAAATGCTTTGAATTCAGCATCTTATTTTTACTCGATTTACTTAAAACTTCATCAGAATAATGACAAAACACGGACGATGTAAATCTGTTGTGGGGATATTGATATCTGATATAGTGTTGCCATGGCAACGTGTCAAACTTGAATGTTCTGTTATGGTGAGTTTGAGGCAGACAGCAAGCTCAGATTTACATGAAACTCAAAACACATATCAGTATTAGTGATAGCTAGACAATGGCAAAAGCTTTTAAAAGGGCGTGAATGAGGCACTCTATAGCGCCACCTTTTGTCAAAAGTGGGGGGGTTAGTTTTAGCTACAGACACCAAACTTGGTACATAAATTGTTCTTATCAAGACGGACAACTTTCTAATTCACAGTCATCAGCTACGATCAACAGGAAGTCAGCTATTTTGATTTGAATGTGGATTTTTTTTTATATTTAGCTGTGAATTAATGCATACTGCTCAGAGGAGAGTAACACTATACACACCAAACTTTGTCTACATGATGCCAAAACATTTTAAACAACTTAAATTGCCAATGGATTTTGGATAGCTTGGATGGTTTTGTCGTGGTGATTTTTTTAAATGACAGTAAAAATGAAATTATTAATTGTCCTGCATTTTTAAATTCCAAACACTTCAAAACCTTTTTTCATACAGAAAAAAAGTCATTCTGAGTAAATATGGATAGTTTCACGACTTTACAACACTGTATGGATAACAGAAAATTAAAAAACTGTCAGACATCTCATCTCACTCTGTCCCTCTGTTTGAGTGTGTGTGCTTAGACTTCCATTGTCTGAGAGAAATTGCGCCCCTACAGGTGCATATCCTGAACTAAAAAAGGGAGGAGACTCTCTTTTGGTTTCACTTTTAAATCGGTTAAAATACAAAATAATACTTGGATTTAATTCACACTGACAAGCTAAACCAACATATATGATTATTACCAGGTCAGGGCTCATTAATAATGGATGTGTGGTCAGTGATACGTGAGAAACACGAGAGATGAATCACCGCTCTGAGCAGGAGCGTGTGGAATGATGAGCTCAGAAAAACGAGTTTATTCTTGTTTTATAGCTATTAAAAATAAAGTATTGCAGCGATATCACACAATTCACCAATTAGAACACACCAAGAGCTAAATTAAGATGTTTTTGAACTGTTTGTGTGATAATGAAATATTCGCGGCTGCCTATCTGAAATCACTGCCTCCGATCAGCGCGCACAGTGTCACAAGTTCAAAACAAACAAATTTATTCTTGTTTAAGAGCTTTTTAAAATAAATTATTGCCATAAATGCACACTATACACCCATTATAACACAACACGAGCTAAATACAGGTGTTTGTGACCCGTTTATGTGCGCAAGACTATTTGAAAGCGCGACTGGCAGAATAACATATATCTCTCGAGCTGCATGATTCTGCCTTTCGTCGTAAGAACGAACACATCACGGACAAGATTATTTCAAAACACATAATAGCTTGGCTAATATAAACGAAAACAGCCAAGTGAACATAAACTGTTGAGAAATAAATCTGAAGTGGATCTACTGGATTTTAATATTAATTGACCGCATATACCAGCTGCTTCTGTCTTCAATTTTAATCTATATAAAAAATTAAACTCATTAATCTTGGCTGCTTTTTTAATGTGTGTATGTATTTATTTATTATTTTGCTCTAACAAGACTTAATCTATATTTAATTAAATCAATTACATTTTATTTTACATTTGATTTGTCCATTTCTGCATCTAAACGCCTAAAAACCTAAAACATGCTCTATTATATTATTGTTAGCAATTTCTTTATCGTCCAATTTATCTGGTGTACACACTTTTATTTTCATAATAAACTTTTTTGTTAGATTATACACAGTTGCAGTGGTCTATAATAAATATTAACAGGTTTTATTCAAGCTGTTTAGAATGATTGCCATAGGATATTTTTTTAAATGTAAATCCATACAGCTATAAATAGCTTGTTCTTGGTTTATAAGCACATTTATTAAAAAGGAGAGTAAAGGGTCAGTTATCTTCCTATGAAAAATAAAAAAATAAAAATAAACAAACAACAACACAGATTGATACAGAACTCAGAAATGTTATTGTGGATTTATGATAAACTCAGCCTGTAAATGAATTCATTCGCCTCCAAGAAGACACAAGTAGTTCACACCTGTTTTACTGTTTTAACATGAAGCCATATACTGAAGATGTTCAATTTCGAATGGGTTTAGGATACCTTAAATGGTGTGGCCATAGCGATTTATTAAAGTAACATAAACAAAATACAATAGTTATTTTACTAAATCTTTAAAAAAAATTTAATTCCAACTCTTCATAATTTTTTATATACGTAGGAGTCATCATTTGAAGGAAGCACAGTAAGTTTCATAGCTTTATCATTTTCAAGAGCCAGCATAAAATTAAAACTATCATAACATATAAATCAAGCTTGCAATTCTTAGTACCAATAATGGCCACCAGATGGCGCTATAGGATTACTTTTAAATAATTATTGTAGAAACAAGTATGATTTAAATCATTTATAGAAATCTTTCAAAGAAAAATAATATGTATTTTACTGATAAAATGACCCTCACTTAATTAGAATAATATGCTGAAGTATTGTGAAAACTGTGTATTAAGAATAATTCTTTATAGGCTTTATGGACAGATAAGTTTGGAGTGACTCTTGAAGGATCAGCACCACATCCTCTTTTACCACTGTTTAAAGAATTTATCTTACAGAACAGGTGCGAATGAATTTTGGATAGCTTGAATGGTTTTGTCGTGGTGATTTTTTGAAATAACAGTAAAAAAGGAACCAGTAAATGTCTTTTATTTTTTTAAGTGCAGCTTCTAAACACTTCAACAAAATGTACACATAGAAGACAAGTCATGCTGAGGAAATATGCATAGTTTCATGACTATACAACACTATATGGATGATAGAAAATTAAAAAACTACCATACATCTGATGTCATTGTCCCTCTGGGTAATGTGTGTGTGTGTGTGTGTTAAGTGTGTGTGCTGAGTTTGTGTGAATGTGTGGGAGAGGGGATGGGCTTGGTGTCAGAGAGAGAGAGAGAGGGGGGGGGGGGAGACTTAATCATCTCTTTAATCACCAGCAGAAAAAAAAGCAATTTGGTGTTGTTGTTGTTTTTTCATCATTACAGCTTAAGAAATATCTTAGGCCTCAACATCAACTGTTGCTAGCCTACTCCCAAAATTAATAGTCATTAGTAAGCATTTTATAAATACAGCTATAATTAAATTGTTCATAGTTTATATGCACATTAATTTTGAGGAGATTAAAGGCTGTAATCTTCCTAAAAAAATAAAAAAAATAAAAATAAAAAAATAAACAAACACAGAACTCAGAAACATTTATTTCAAGATGCAATAAAAGAAAACTGTACACTATATATATATATATATATATATATATATATATATATATATATATATATATATATATATATATATATATACATACACAATTGAATAAGTTTATATATTTTTTTTTTATCAAGTGTACAGCTAATAATAATAATAATAATAATAATAATAACAATAATAATAATGCATTTTATTTAAGGCGCCTTTCAAACCACTCAAGGTCACCGTACAACAAGTAACAACAGTAACAATATTAAAACAAAAAATAACAGCAAATAACAATGTCAATAAAAAACCACAATAATATTAGAATAGCACAACATATTGTGGAATACTATATTAAGACTTTATATATAGGCTTTATGAACAGATAGGTTTTGAGAGATTCTTGAAGTACTAGCATCACCTCCTCTTGTACAACGGTTTGAGGAATATATCTTCCAGATAGTACCGCCGCTCCCTATATGCAGAATACGCAGTCTTCGTAGGGCACCAACTCCAAGAGGGGGCACCATCCCAGTAGCTCAAAAAAAATAAAACATGCGCCATTCTCCCATCCGCGCTCGCGACCGCTCGGACATTTGCGGATGAATGTTGGTAATTGATGGATGGACATCTATGCCAGGGTAAAAGACATCAGCAATCCGGCACAGAGAAAAGAAATATAAAGTAAAAAACAAAACAAAAACAGGCATAAAGTTGGCTTGACATTGGACATTCGAGAGTCTCAAATTTAGGGACCGTCTCTAAAGTTACATGTGATATTGTTATACACTTTTCTAACGTCAGTAGCATTTGAAGAGAATGACTTACAGTCATAAAAACAACTGTAATTGTTCATCTAGGTGACAGCTATAATGCACCATTAAATTAAATGTTTGATATTTATTAAAACAAACTGTAAGTCATATGTAAATTATGCTACTTTTTCACATGGGCTCAAAAGCAAATTTGAAGCTCAATAGCATTTGAGGAAAAAGACTTGCAGTCATAAACCAATTGTAATGTGTTCATTTAGGTGTCAGCTACGATGCACAACTTATACATTTTTTATATATATTAAAATAAAGTGTTACTAAAGTTATATATATATATATTGTTCTGTGTATGTGATTTCAAAGTCTAGACGGGTTGGATTAACCCTTTAACTGCCATATCCCTTAAAATTTGATTGCCAGAGGGTTACTGTAAATGCTTATGCCCGCTGGGCACAGTTTTCCCGATGCCACCGGGGTGGTGTTGCACTGACGGCTTGAGCCCGCCATCGCTGCTTGCAGCTATATTTTATTATTATTATTCTTCTTCTTCTTCTTCTCCCGAATGAATCGCATTTTTGAGGGCTTTAACATGCTCAAAAAGTCATGAAACTTTGCACACTCGTCAAACCTGGTGAAAATTTTCGTCTGATATAGGATTCAGAAGAGGGTGTGGCAAAATGGCTCGACAGCGCCACCTATACCAAGAAAATCAACAGCCTTCCAGCTATGTTTCACGTACATGCACGAAAATTGGCACACATATGTAACACAGCAATACCTACAAAAAAGACTCTTGGAGCGAAATTCTAAACCCAACAGGAAGTCGGTTATTTTTAATATTATGAGCATATTTTGTGTAATTTTGGTCATTTCCATGTGTTGTATTTTAACGAACTCCTCCTAGAGAGTTCTTCAAATCAACACCAAATTTGGTATGCCTAATCTAAAGGCCTTTGCGATGTTAAATTGCGAAGATCCTGACTTTTCGTTGAAGGGCGTGTCCGTGGCGGCCTGGCGAATTTCGATGATTCGCCATGAAAAATGAAGTTGCTATAACTCACACATACAATGACCAATCTGCCCCAAACTTCACATGTTTGATGAGACTCCGAACCTGAACAGATTGACATGCCCATATTAAGTTATAGTCATAGCGCCACCTATTGGCAACAGGAAGTGACATATTTTACGCTGCGACGAACTACTCCTAGAAATTTTATGACATCAATGTCTTTTTTTGTGGTCAGTCTAATCTAAAGGCCTGTGCGATGTTCAGTTGTGAAGATCTTGAGTTTTCGTTAAAAGGCTTGTTCATGGCGCCGCGACGAAGTTCGATGTCTCGCCATGCGAATAAAAGATGTTATAACTCAGGCATAAGATGTCCGATCTACCCCAAACTTCACATGTGTGATAAGAGTCCTGGCCTGAACAGATCTTCAGGCCAATATTCCACCGGGTGTGGCAGAATGGCTCTATAGCGCCACCTATACACTTTCAACGGAGTGCGCCTCGAGCTATGTTTCACGTACATGTACAAAAATTGGTACACACATGTAACACTCCAATACCTACAAAAAAGTCTCTTGGTACGAAATCCGGATCCCAACAGGAAGTCGGTTATTTTGAATTTTCCCTTCAAAATTGCTGTTGTTTTTGCCATTTTCAGGGGTTGTACTTTAACGAACTCCTCCTAGAGATTTATTCAGATCAACACCAAACTTGGTCAGTGTAATCTAAAGCCCTTTGCGATAATAAATTGCGAAGGACTTGAGGTTTCGTTAAAGGGCGGGTCCATGGCGGCCTGACAAATTTCGATGTTTCGCCATGAAAAAGGAAGTTGCTGTAACTCAGACATACAATGTCCAATCTGCCCCAAACTTCACATGTTGGATAAGACTCTTGACCTGAACAGATCTACATGCCAATATTCAGTTATAGTCATAGCGCCACCTATTGGCAACAGGAAGTTACATATTTTACACTGCGACAAACTACTCCTAGAAATTTTATGACATCAATGTCTTTTTTGTGGTCAGTCTAATCTAAAGACCTGTGTGATGTTTAGTTGTGAAGATCTTGAGTTTTGTTAAAAGGTGTGTCCATGGCGCCGTGATGAAGTTCAATGTCTCGCCATGGGAATAAAAGATGTTATAACTCAGGCATAAAATGTCCGATCTTGCCCAAACTTCACTTGTGTGATAAGGGTCCTGGCCTGGACAGATCTGAAGGCCAATATTCCATCGAGTGTGGCAAAATGGCTCAATAGCGCCACCTATACACTTTCAACGGAGTGCGTATACACTTTAAACGGAGTGCGCCTTGAGCTATGTTTCACGTACATGTACAAAAATCGGTACACATATGTAACACACCAATATCTACGAAAAAGTCTCTTGGTACGAAGTCCGAATCCCAACAGGAAGTCAGTTATTTGGAATATTCTCTGCAAAATTAGTGTTGTTTTGGCCATTTTCAGGGGTTGTACTTTAACGAACTCCTCCTAGATATTTATTCAGATCAACACCAAACTTGGTCAGTGTAATCTAAAGCCTTTTGCGATCTTAAATTGCGAAGATCTTGAGGTTTCGTTAAAGGGCGTGTCCATGGCGGCCTGACAAATTTCATTGTTTCGCCATGAAATAGGATGTTGTTGTAACTCAGGCATAAAATGTCCAATCCTCCCCAAACCTCACATGTTCGATAAAAGTCCTGCCCTGAACACATCTGAAGGCAAATATTCCATTATAATGATAGCGCCACCTGCTGGCAACAGGAAGATTGGCACATATATTGAATAAACATTGATATATCTACTTATATTTATGAGTTTAAACGCATTATTTCTCACCGTTCACCTATTAACTAAAGCACTCGCTGCCGGTGAGCCCGGGTGCGAGGGCCCGTTTCATCGCTGCTTGCAGCTTTAATTTAGGGCCCGAGCACCGAAGGTGTGAGGACCCTATTGTATCTGCTTCGTTTATTAGGGCCCGAGCACCGATGGTGTGAGGACCCTCTTGGAATTGCTCCGTTTATGTATTATTATTATTATTATTATACTTCTCCAAATGAATCGCATTTTTGAGGGCCTAAACATACTCAAAAAGTCATGAAACTTTGCACACACCTCAGAACTGGCGAAAATTTACATCTGATATGGGTTTCAGAAGTGGGTGTGGCAAAATGGCTCGACAGCGCCACCTATTACACGTTCAACGGTGTGCGCCTCGAGCTATGTTTCACGTACATGTATGAAAATCGTAACACATGTGTAACTCTCCAATACCTACAAAAAAGTCTCTTAGAAAAAATTCTAAACCAACAGGAAGTCGGTTATTTTTAATATTATGAGCAAATTTTGTGTCATTTTTGCCATTTCCATGCGTTGTATTTAACGAACTCCTCCTAGAGATTTATTCAGATCAACACCAAATTTGGTATGCCTAATCTAAAGGCCTTTGCGATGTTAAATTGCGAAGATTTTGAGTTTTCGTTGAAGGGCGTGTCCGTGGCGGCCTGGCGAATTTCGATGATTCGCCATGAAAAATGAAGTTGCTATAACTCAGACATACAATGTCCAATCTGCCCCAAACTTCACATGGTTTAAGACTCTGAAACTGAATAGATTGACATGCCCATATTCAGTTATAGTCATAGCGCCACCTATTGGCAACAGGAAGTGTCATATTTTACGCTGCGAAGAACTACTCCTAGAAATTTTATGACATCAATGTCTTTTTGTGTTCAGTCTAATCTAAAGGCCTGTACGATGTTAAATTGTGAAGATCTTGAGTTTTCGTTAAAGGGCGTGTCCATGGCGCCATGTCAAAGTTCGATGTCTCGCCATGGGAGTAGAAGTTGTTGTAACTCAGGCATAAAATATCAGATCTTGCCCAAACTTCACATGTGTGATAAGAGTACTGACCTGAACACATCTGGAGGCTATATTCCATTGGGGTGGCAAAATGGCTCGATAGCGCCACCTACACTTTCAATGGAGTGCGCCTCGAGCTACATGTCATGTACATGTACGAAAATCGGTAAACACATGTAACACACCAATAGCTACAAAAAAAGTCTCTTGGTACGAAATCCGAATCCCAACAGGAAGTCGGTTATTTTTAATTTTCCCTGCAAAATTGGTGTTGTTTTTGTCATTTTCAGGGGTTGTATTTAACGAACTCCTCCTAGAGATTTATTCAGATCAACACCAAACTTGGTCAGTGTAATCTAAAGCCTTTGCGATGTTAAATGCGAAGGAATTGAGGTTTCGTTAAAGGGCGTGTCCATGGCGGCCTGACAAATTTCGATGATTCGCCATGAAAAAATATGGTGCTATAACTCAGACATACAATGTCCAATCTGCCCCAAACTTCACATGTTTGATAAGACTCTTGACCTGAACAGATCTACATGCCAATATTCAGTTATAGTCATAGCGCCACCTATTGGCAACAGGAAGTGACATATTTTACACTGTGACAAACTACTCCTAGAAATTTATGACATTAATGTCTTTTTTGTGGTCAGTCTAATCTAAAGACCTGTGTGATGTTTAGTTGTGAAGATCTTGAGTTTTTTTTAAAAGGTGTGTCCATGGCGCCATGACGAAGTTCGATGTCTCGCCATGGGAATAAAAGATGTTATAACTCAGGCATAAAATGTCCGATCTTGCCCAAACTTCACATGTGTGATAAGGGTCCTGGCTTGAACACATCTGAAGGCCAATATTCCATTATAACGATAGCGCACCCTGCTGGCAACAGGAAGATTGCAACTTATGGAATAAACTTTGATATATTGCACTTATGTTTATGAGTTTAAATGCATATTTCTCAACGTTCACCTTTTTACTAAAGCCACACGATGGCGTGAGCCCGGGTGCGAGGGCCCGTTCATCGCTGCTTGCAGCTTTAATTATTATTATTATTTTATTATTATTATTACTTTCCCAATGAATTCGCTTTTTTGAGGGCCTAAACATATCAAAAAGTCATGAAACTTTGCACACACCTCAGAACTGGCGAAATTTACGTCTGATATGGGTTTCAGAAGTGGGTGTGGCAAAATGGCTCGACAGCGCCACCTATACACGTTCAACGGTGTGCGCTCGAGCTACGTTTCACGTACATGTAT